>NC_082669.1:65751905-66061905 GCF_025265405.1 Mesoplodon densirostris
GTGCAAACAGAACAGCAGGACATCAAAACAAGGCCACTTCAGAAGTATTTTCCAGTTTTTATTTTTCCTACTGAGGTAAATCAAAAGAGTTAATCTGAGTTCCTGTGAAACCCTTTGCCATTGAATGCTGTGATTGACTGAAACTCAAATTTGTAAATTTCCTTGTTAAAACTAAAATAATTACATAGATTCAAACTGTACCTCTCTTTATCTTAATCTAGAGATCTTTAATATTCCAAATTTACTGAAAAATACCAAACTAGAGCTTATGTAATTAAGATTTCTCTCTTAAAAAAACAACAAAAGTATTAACATTAGTTTTCTTTCAGAAGAGTCTTTTACTGATTATGTGCACCTGTATTTTTTTAAATAAACATATATAATAGTTTAAAAGAAACTGATAAAATAGCACTACAGCAAACACATGCACTTAGTTCACTTTTAAACTACATAAATATATATTAAATAGTTGAAAGATAAAGAGTATTTATGTCCTCTGAAAGCAATTCTTACTTGGCAGGAGAGTTGTCTTTTTAAGACAGATTAAAAAAAAACAATCAAGAATCTTGCTCATGGATCATCACCTTTGCTAGTTAACCCAGTAACCACAGACATGATTCCTTTGCAGCTTTGTTAAACTAAATTGTTCTCCTTTGAAGTCAGTGGCAGAAGCCTTGTGCATGAGAATGAAAAAAGAGAGTAGATGGATTTTTATAATTTTTAAAATAAAAATATGAATATTACAAAAAACAAAATAATAGATACAGAATGTTAGCATTGCATAGATATAATACCATCTAGTGAGTTTCCAGCTAATTCTTCAAAGCCCCTGGGTGCACCCCAGCTGGTAGGAATCTCCTGCCCTCACATCCACCAGAAGAGCTCCATTCAAAATGATTTATATATTTACATACATATATTTATATATCTGTGTATCTGCTTACTCTGATCACTCCCCTTGCATCTAACATAATATTGTTGTCCACTATTTGGGGGCCACCTTTTTCTACTTTCCTGATTTAAACATTACTATTATTATTTTATACAGTCAATGTTTGTTTAGATTCACCCACTTATTTGCATTTTCTTTGTTTATCTTCCTTTCTGGAATCTCAGACCTTCCTTCTATGATCATTATCCTTTCTGAAGTTTACCCTTCAAACTTCCTTAACTGAGGGTCTTCTGGATATACTGCATCACCGATGCAGAGATATACTGCACCACTTTTAGGAATGTCTTTATTTCACCCTTGTATTTTTGCTGTATGTAAAATTCTAGGTTGATTGTTTCTCTAAACATTTTGTAGATTTTATTCCACTATAGTCTGCTCTTTGTTGTGGCTGTTGAAAAGTCTGCTAGTTTAACTATTCTTTTATGGATAACCTGTCTTTTTTCCTCTAGGTGCTTTTAATACTGTCTTTAAGTCTTCTTTAAGTCTTTGGTGTCTTGCAGCTTTACTGTGCTGGGTCTTCGTATGAGTTTCTTATTATTTATGCTCCTTGGGATTTGTGCTTTCTGAATCTAAACATTCATGTCTCTCATCTGTTCTCAAAAATTCTATGCCATTATTACTGGCATTTTCTTTGAAATCATCATGAACTTCAATTAGACATTTATCAAGTGTCTTATTCTATCCTCCATTTCTCATAAATATTCTTTCACAGTTACCATTTCTTTGTCTCCCTCTCTCTCTCTCTCCTGTGTTTTGGTTAATTTCCTTAGTGTTATCCTCCATTTTGCCAACTTGTTTTTCAACTGACTAACCTATGAAGTTATCCATTGTGCTTTTAAATTACATTTTTAGTTTTTAAAATATTTGGTTCTTTTTCAAATCCGCCTAGTATTTTAAAGTATCACTACCTTCTTGAGTTTTTAATTCTGTATTTATTTCATTAACATTTTATACCTGGTTATTTTATGCTCTGTATCTTCCATTCCAATATTCAAAATTCTTGGTGGTCTAATTCAGCTGTTATTGTTTCTGCTGACTCTCACTCATGGGACCTGTTTCCCCATGTACTTCATAATTTTGGATTTTGAGTGCCTCTTCAGCTTTATCTGTGGGAATCCTGCAAGACCTGAGTTGAGGGTGAGTCCCTCAGAGGGAATCTGTGTTTATCTCTGCCAGGCCCTGCACGTCACTACTCATCTGGGTCCACATTGGGTTAACTTTTTTTTTTTTTTTTTTTTTTGCGGTAGGCGGGCCTCTCATTGTTGTGGCCTCTTCCGTTGCGGAGCACAGGCTCCGGATGCGCAGGCTCAGCGGCCATGGCTCACGGGCCCAGCCGCTCCGTGGCATGTGGGATCTTCCCGGACTGGGGCACGAACCTGTGTCCCCTGCATCGGCAGGCGGACTCTCAACCACTGCGCCACCAGGGAAGCCCCTGGGTTAACTTCTTGACCTGAGGTTTCCTGGACTGCACAGGTAGTATCAATTTAACCCCTTCAACAGGCTTGTGGTTATAAATTTTCAGGGAAGATGTAATATTCCAACCCAGAGCCTAGGCTGAGACAGAAGACTTCCTTGTTGTTTCCCTTCACGTGGTTTAATTTGGAAGGTGCATCATTTCATTATTCTGGCTTTATATGAGGGCTCAGTTCCAATTCCCCATCTTGCTTTGGCCCCGGTGTGGCCATTAAAATCTAAGCCTCTTGGTTATAAAGATTGGCAGGATAGGCTCAGATTCAGCTAACACCTGTTTTGCAGCTCTCTTCAGTTCAACTATTTGTTTACCCTTCCTTACTTAATAGCTCAACTATTAAAAAGATGTTTATGATATTTCATCCAGCATTGCTAGGTACCCAGTTCTAAATATTTCTCCAAACAGGAGTTTCTCATTTTTTCTGATGAAGAAACTAAGGCCCAGAAAAGTTAATTGACGTTAAAAAGGCACAGCCAAGTGGAAACTAAAACTGAGCCTCTGAACTCCTTGTTCATGTCTTCATGGATCACACAAAATAATAATGCTTCCACTCTTAGAGCTGGCGTTTGTTGTGTCACTCCTAGTAACTCCTGAGATAACTCTGAAATCAGAAGTCAATTTCCCCTAAATTGTGATAACTTGCTAAAATAAGGTGAGATTAAATCACTGTCACAAGGTCATTCGATGTATTACAGCTGTGAGATAAGAAGCCTGTGTTTCTGACTTCCAAGGCTGTAGTGACATGAGTAGAAAATTTAGTTGTAATGATTTCTTAAAGCAGGTCCTGGCATCTGAATCTGGATTTGAAACCACTGATCATGGAGAGGAACAATCCATAGTTATGAAACAGACACATTTTTAGGATTCATAGAGGCATATCTTATCAGCATCAGGACTTTCTCACATGCAAAAGCTCCAAGTTAAGCATCTTTACTACATATTAGGAAAATATGCATAATTTGAAATACATGTGTATTAATTATTCATTCTGAAAAAGTAAACACTATTAAAAGGAATCAGTAATACTGTACAATACTGCAACTAGCAAATCTTAGAATAGGGAAAGCAAATATGTTTTTGAGGTTTCAATATAAAGAAAAAAAAGACATTTGGAATTTCAGTGATCCTGTCTCAAATGACTGCATGTTAACAAACCACCACCACCACCACCACCAAAAAAAGAAAAAAAAAAAAAAATATATATATATATATACACACACACCAATATAAAATGACCTAGGGCTATCAGTTGTGGTTTTGTTTTGCTTCATTCCAAATTCCTAAATCTCCATTTGTCATCCGAATTTCACATTTTTTTCAATTTTATCAATTTTATTCAATTTTCATCTTGTTCTCAGACGGTGTTCACCTTACTTATTAGCATTTTTTCAAAAAAAAATTTAAGAAAACCGAAGTTGTGGGTTTGAAACTTCCTGTAGAGGGCGCTATTGATATTGTCAACTATACTAAACATTAAAAAAAAATACATGGTTCATAAACTATAGTCTCTGCTTAGAAGTCATTAGGTTGATATTTGGGAGAGTTGCATGAAACCAAAACTCTAAGCAGACTAATAACTCTTAAGCTGTTTAAAACTTGTGAAACCAGCGTTCCTCTGCTGCAGGCTTTTTAACGCTAGAGTCTGAACGTTCTCTCCCCTCCCCCTTTATTATTTAATGGACAATTCCTCTTCTGGTCTGTATTAACAATGGTGCTTGGAACTCGGCATCGATAACACACTGTATGCCCTGTTGTGCTCCATGTTGAATGATTTGTGTGTCTTTGAGAAAGTCCAGCTTCTCTTCTTAATCTGGTATCCTGGAGGCTCTGTAATTTACTCCCACGGTTCCCTGCCATAACGTATTTCACGTCAAGTGGAAGGTTCTCTTTTTTTTTTAACTCTTAATAGAGATATTTTGAAACAAAGAGGGCAAAGAGGATCTTCTTAGGATATTCAATGAGAACATAACCATAGCTTATTTTTCTTTTGTATTATGAGGCAATTGATGATTGCCTGGGGCTTTGTGGATGAATCAGACTTTTAATAAGTTTCAGTGAGAACAGTGTTCACGAAGATAAGTTAATTAATTGCTCTGCTGTGTGAAAGCTCATGTAGATAGTGTTTTATTCTACTGTGTAGACTGTTCATAAAAAGGCACACAATTCTTTACTACACGAATGCTTATTGGCCTACCTTCACAGAAAATATTACTTTGCTTTTTTTAAAAAAAGAAATTGTTAATAACCTTATTAAACCAGAAATGAAATACGTTACTGATCATTCTCCAAAAGTGGCACTGAAAAGAAATCTTTTCTTTCGGAGGATCTGATGTCTTGCATCTATTGTTTACAAAACTCTTCTGGATGCTGACAGACACCTCTCTCCTTATTACTTTTAACCTTGGAATTTTGGCAAAGTGCTTCTTTTTCCTCTACATTACTTGGGTGATTTCAAACCAGAAAAATTCTGTCCAATCTTTACCCTGTCTCTGTGGCAGCATTGTAAGGGACTGTAAGAAAATGACTTCGAAAGCGTCACTTGTTAATACAGAGGGTTTTTCTCCTGATGGCTACAATTTACATGCCAGGGGCCCTATAAGCCCTCCAGCATTTTCTTGATGCTATGAAGGGAAAGAAAAAAAAAATCAAAGTTTCTTAGAGTCTGGAATGCTTTCCCTGGCAATTCACAACAGAGTTCAAGTCAAGTTTATGATTTGGACTCAAACTTAAACTTTCTTTATGCATTTTTAACTCTTTGAAAGAGGGGTTGAAGATAATATAGTATGCATTACATGTCTCGTGCTATATTTGTTTTATTATTGATTGAATTTTTTAAAGTCTTTGCTGATAACTTTGTTTTTTAGATTTTTTTAAAATAGAGAAAACAATCCACTTAGAGTCTCATCCGTCACATTAATGTGTTTGCTGTTAATTTTTTTCAGTTAAAAATTATTTACAGGATAAAACTATATTTGTATCATCACTTGGTTTTCTGTTCTAATTTGGTGTTCTGTTCAAATTTAGTATTATATCATAATTTTATCAAAACTTTTTTTATATGTGTCACTGTGGTCTTCAGACTTCTTATAGATTTCCGTAAGTGCAAATTACTTGTGGCCTCAGGCATAATGCATTGTTCTCACGTGTAAGAAGAGAGTAATCACGTCTCTCTCAAAGGGCAATGTGAGGATTAAATGACCTCATCTGAATAGCCTAGCACAGTGCCTGGCACATAAGCACTCAGTAATGTTTCTCCTTTTTCTCCCTCTTCTTTCCCTGATCTTAATTGGCTTTCATTTGTCACCACTAATATGCCATTACATGTTGCAGAATGAATCTTTTGGAACATAATTACATGAGCAAATAAAACTGATTTAAAATATTTTCATGCTTTCCAATATAATTATAACATGAAATAAATAAAATCAGATCAACTGGCCTAGAGAAAACTCTGTGCCACGAGGAGTTTTACTGTGCTGTAAGGTCTACTCCAATTCCAGTTGGCAATCAGTTGGTGGCCTGCAGTGCCCCCTTTGGTGACAGCTGCCTGTCAGACACTCTTAATTCACCAAGTATTTCTGTGGCTTCAGGAGTGATTGGATGTGGTTCTTCTCATTAAATATCAGAACAACAAATGACTCTCCCATCTCTTTCTCCTTTTTTTCACTTATGTTTTTCTACTCTAGGGTTGTTAGCTCTTCACCTTTCCTGTTCTAAGGAGAAATTTTATTTTCTGTGTTTTGGGGTGTGTTTCTCAGTAACCTTTGCATTTCTAGCCAGGGTCCATCCAGAAATCATCCTTCCTCTCCTAAAGGGGCTGTTTTAGGAATATCCAAAGAACCCTCTGAGTCTCCCCATTCTCCATCAGAGGGGCTGCACTCAGCTTCAGAAGATTCTGGTTTCTGGGACTCCATGCCGTGGTTGCCTCTTCTTTGATTCTTGAGTAGAGGGTTTATTCTACACACCATGCCCTTGCTTTTGGCAGCCCAGTATTATATGTGACTATTTTGTGGGTTATACAATATTTCTCTTGTAGGGTTTCACCCTTGGGTCTTTTTAAATTCACTCTTGCCCTTTACCAATGATAGATCAATTTTTCCATTGTGCATCTAACCCTTCATAGAATCTTAGAATTTCAGTACAGAGCAAGCTTACAGTTTATCTAGTCACATCCTCATTTTCATAGGTGCAGGAAAGGAGGCTGGCAGTGCCGAAGGGATTTTCTAGGTACAGGTGACACCTTAGTCCCGTAACTCAGACTTTGTCTGTCTCATGACACTGTTTCAGCTTTAGTGAGTTCACGCTTAATGCTGTTTTTTTGTTTACTCATTTGTTCTTTTTAAGTATAGCAGTCTTCCCCAACCCACAAAGTAGTGATGCCTTTTAGCCAAAGAAACATCAAACATTTCTATTGGATCTGACTGTCTTCTCAGAAACCTTGTTTCCTCAGACTCTGCATTTCATAAAGAAAGCAACAAACTTAAAGTTTTAGATTTTCAAACATCTCTCCTCCTATCCCTTCTCTCTGCTACATTTCTGCCCATCTCCCCACTTGTTTCAACTTTTCTTGGTTACTTTGATATTCTGATGATTGATTATGGATTCTGGTCTCATTACTATTTCTGTTAGATCTTAATTACCCTTTCTCTGCTTTCTCCTAGTCTTGTAAATGTGATGTAAATTAACGTCAACTTCTGGCTTCCAGTCCAGTATGTAAAGAGCTTGGAAGTCATCAATCCCATCCTCACAACTGAAAATTAACAACCATCTAACAGAAAATGGTTTGTTCAATATAATAATAGCAACAATATATTGGGTAATTATAGTTTATGGATAAGAGAAAGGAAGGCAAATTTGTAAGGAGGAATTGGGAATTCTCTGTTATAATGTGCCTGGGCTACTCATGAGGTGGTATAGTGTTAACATGGACTTGAATTAAGATGTAAACAAATGTATATTGCAAATTCTAGGGAAACCACTAAAATTTTGTTTTAAAAGTATAATTGATACGTTAAAGAAGAAAGAGAAAATGGAATCATATAAAATGCTCAATTAAAAGCAGAGAAAGCAGAAAAAGAGTGGCAGACCAAAAAAGGAACAAAGAACAAGCAACAAATATAAAGCAGTTGCAAATATGGTAGATATAATTCCAGCTACATCAATAATCACTTTAAATGTGAATAGTCTAAACACATTAATTAAAAGAGAGCGACTGTGAGAGTAGGTAAAAGAGACAAGACCTAACTATATGTTGTCTGGGAGAAATGCACTTTAAATATAAAGACATATATAGAATAAAAGTAAAGGGATGGGGAAAGATATATCATGCTAACACTAGCCAAAAAAAAAGAGCTGGAATAGCTATATTAATTTCAGATTAATTACTCCTTAACATAAGTAATGTAGTCTTATGGAGAGTAAGATATGATTTAGAAGTCTTTGCTTTCTTCTCATAAATTCCATATGAAGAGAGAGTCCCCCATCTTTCAACATTCGGCACAGGCGTCACCTGCACTTGACTATGCCCCCGGTAATTCAGTGATATGCCGTGTCTGTTGAGTGTTCAGGTCTGATTTGGTTTCACCATGGATCAAGCATTATTGCTCAAAATTTTGTCAGGAATAGAAGCCTGTTTGGATGTTCATCTTCTAACCCTTGCATTTTTATTTGTTTACATAGAGGAAGTACAAAAGAATTATCATACATTCCTGTTTTGTTTTGTTGGTTTTACACCTTTTTTTACTTGGAGTGACTTTTATGTATTTGGAAATGTTCACCAAAGTTATCTTCCTTCCTACTTTGAAAGGATAGAGCTTCTCTCTCTTCTCTGAAAGAGTAAAAGGACTGAAATTAATTCCCTGGGGGCATTTAAGAGGAAACTATTTGGAGGCTTTTAGGTGAAATTCACCATGTACCTGGGAACATTGTCTAAATTTTCCTTGGCAAAGGGCCTATATCAGGCTCTTCTCCTGGAAGATAAACACAAACCCTTTTAAATGATGTCTGCTGATCTCATCATAATCTCAGATTCCAAGATTCAACTAGCTTGGGGTACTCACCTACTCTCCAGGGGAACAAGCCCACTCTGAAGCAGGATACAGCCATTTCCATTAGCGGTCAAGGGCAGTTTCTCTCCGCACTGGCTTTGCAGTATGAACTTCCCTTTTATATAGTCTTCATTGAAGTGACATGATTTAGAGTGGGTGAAGATGAACATTTGTTAGGAACAAAGTAAAGGAAGAAGGAGAGGCCCTGCCTTCTTACTGACCTTCCTGGTGTTTCTGTTTTCAATTTTCCTTCATGCTACAGCCTTGGTACATGTCAGGACAAGGTTGGTGTTAACCAAGGTTCCCCGGACTCTTTTCTTTTTCCACTGGCTCCGTAGGGTAGCAAATATCTGACTTGCACTCCAGGTTGCAACAGGTTGGTCTACATTGTGTACTACATGCAGTAGGATGTGCTCCAATTACAAAGAACATCCTAAACAGCCCTTAATTTCAATAAAGACATAAAACCCTTTTTCCTTACTGGGGCCAAGAGTGTCAGACCAAAGGAGGTATTCTATGAAATGGTCTGTAACATAGGGCAAGGAGTTCCTTTTCCATTTTTTCTTTTTTCCTGTAACAACTCTAGGCAAATTCCTCAGAAATCAGATTGGCAAAGGCAAACAAGGGGTGGGCTGGAACTCTGGAATTTGGGCTTGCTGAATGCATGCCATTCCCTTGCCACGCAGCACAAATTGATGCCAACTGCAGAAAATAAAGATCTAAGTCAGAAGAGCAATGCAGGCACAAGGTAATCATCAGCTCAATTAAACTGGTTATTCCACAAATAACCTGGAAACAGCAGGATTGCCAAACAATCTCCAGCCCCTGAAACATTTGCAAATGAGCATGACAACTGAGATTTTTCTTTCTTTGTAGCCATACACTGTCACATGTTAATGATGGATTATAGACATGGGCTTTTGGCAGCAGACTGTAGCAAACATGATTCTACACTTATTTTCTTCTAATCAGAAGATACAAAGGCTTATACATATATATGGCACTGTGCCCCAGAAACAGTTAGATAAAGCTCTAGAAAGAGAAATGTGGGATGATGGGAATGTACATACACTTTCTCTCCTTTTTGAATGCAGGGCAGATATGCTTTTATTGTCATAAGATACCTTATCTTTTATTTTACATGGTATTTTTGCACCTGTTGGGGATGTTTATAATAAAATATAAAACTAACTGGTATAGCATATGTATCTAATTCTATAATATATGCTAATCTATATCTGTCATTTAAAAATGGCAAATTAAACATATTTTTCATAAACTAGTAGTATAATCTCTCAATGTCATAAATATGAAAGTAACATGTTATTTCAATAGTCATGATGTCAGGAAGATATTATTTAGGAACTTAATGGGATCAGAGACTTACTGCACAGAAAATATATATTTTTTTCTATATGTTTGCTGTGTCTGTCCTACTTAGTTCAATCATTTTAATTGCGATTTCTTTTTATTTTTAAAACAGGACCATAACTCTTGGATGCTATTATTTCTTTCTATTTTTGGCAAGTTGAAGAATAGCAGGTAAGACTGTAAGAATGAAGCCACAACTTCTGTATTCTTCTGTTTTGTCCCTGTCTTGATCTATCTTTGTCTCCTTTTCCCTTCTCCTTCTCTCTATATTCTGGATTTACCTTTATTCATTTCACTGGGCTGTGAGTCTAAAAAGAGGAAAAAATCTGGGTCTCTTTTTATGAAGACAGATTACTTTATGATACATTTTAAATGCCACAAGGATATACATTTTCTTGAAGTGTTTTCTTGTTCAGGACGCTACCTTGGACTGGAGGGATAAACAATGTATGGAAAATGATTTCCCAAAAAGAACTTATTCTTAAACAGCAATGTAATAAGTCAAAAATACAGATTAAAAATGTGGATCGGAAAAAAGTCCATAGCTTTGGTTTAGGTCCCATATGTGTGGATGTGTGACATCCATCAGTGGGATAAACAGTGCCTGGTGGCTGATTTACAGAGTGGGATTCCTCTCCAAAAAGGCAGCCATTTACCCCTTGACAATGCAATGAGTGATGGCTGCTGTATTCCAGAAGGATCTATTCGGGAAGCAAAATTTAGGATAGGGTAGGACCAACACAAAGAGATGGGGAGACGTAAGGACCCCATCTGCCTGGATCTCTTGGGTTGGAGCCAGCCTCTTGAGGATACAGTGGCTCCCTCTCCTTCCGGTTTGTGGGATATTGAGGATTTACACTAAGGAGACCCATACCTGCCATAGCTGCCCCTTGGTCAGTTTATTTGGATTAGTGAATCAGGATAGAAATGGTGCCTCTTTTTTTTTTTTTAACTGATTCATCAGCCTAACATAAGACCTTGGTCTTCATGTTTAGCAATTAGAATGACCACGGATGAGTTCAGTAATGGTAAGTCGGCAATGCTGAGGCTTGATTTGTGCCCTCACAATCCTACCTTTGCCACAAAGCCTCCCATTATTCTGGAAATATTCCATGGCTGCTATTCCTTTACCACACAAGAACCTACTCACAAAAAGAAAACACTAAAATCTGAGTTTAATTCAAGTGCACAATGAAGGAGAAAACGGTAGAACCAGTCAAAGCAGTTAGACTCTGGTATTTAAGCCTTGGGCTTTAACCTCAGGTTTCACGTGTTCAAATCCCAGTTCCAGGGGGAGAGGAAGTGAGGAATTACTGTCTAGTATGTACAGAGTTTCCATTTGGAATGATGAAAAAATTCTGGAAATAGATAAACAGTGGTGATAATTACACAACAGTGTGGATGTAGTTAATGCCACCAAATTGCATACTTAAAAAGGTAAGTAATTTTATGTTCTTTCTATTTACCACAAATAAATGTTGGTGAGGATGTGGAGAAAAGGGAACCCTCCTACATTGTTAGTAGGAATGTAAATAGTGCAGCCACTACGGAAAACAGTATGGAGACTTCCCAAAAAACTGAACACAGAACTACCATATGATCCAGCAATTCCACTCCTAGGTGTTTATCCAGAAAAAAACAAAACAAAACAAACACTAATTCAAAAAGATACATGACCCCAACATTCATAGCAGCAAATTATTTACAATTGTCAAGATATGGAAGCAATCTAAGTGTCCATCAACAGATGAAAGGATAAAGAAGATGTGATACACACACACACACACACACACACACATACATATATACACACAATGGAATACTACTCAGCCATAAAAAAGAATGAAATTTTGCCATTTGCAATGACATGGATGGACTTGGAGGGTATTATGCTAAGTGAAATATGTCAGACAGAGAAAGACAAACACTGTAGGCTATCACTTATATGTGGAATCAAAAAAATAAACTAGTGAATATAACAAAACAGAAACAGGCTCACAGATACAGAGAACAAACTAGTGGTTACCAGTGGGGAGAGGGGAGCAGGAAGGGGCAAGACAGGGTAGGGGATTAAAACGTATGAACTACTAGGTATAAAATAAATAAGTTACAAGGATATATAGTATAACACACGAAATATAGCCAATATTTTATAACTATAAATGGAACATAACCTTCAAAAATTGTGAATCCGTGTTTTGTACACCTGAAACTTATATAATATTATACATTGACTATATCTTAATTTAAAAAATGCAGGAAAAAAATCCCAGTTTCACCTCTTGTCAGCCATTTAGGCAAGTTGCTGTACCTCTCTATAATTCAGTTTCCTCAAGAATGGAAGAGGATGATAATAGTGATATTAGCTTCACAGGGTTATCCTAATTGAATGAGATGTGTGGGACAGACTTACACTGATTCCTAGCAATCAGAGTTAGCTGTTGTTTGATGATTTATGAGTGTGAATTCTGTCATTAAAATCTCTTGCATTTGTAGTAGGATTCTTTGTGGAAACCATCAGTTTCAGTTCTGCTTATAAGGCAGACCTACATCTGTTTGAGATCTCATGTAAGACTTTAATTACTCTTAAAAGATGCCCCTATTGATAAGAGTGTGGGGGCAGGGGGCCCTCTTGCTCCTTGTAGGCTGGACAGTAATTGATGCTACCATTCTGAAAGGCTATCAAGCAATATGGCAATATGGAACAACATTCAAAACATGCATAGCCGGTGAACCTGCAACACCATTTCTATGAAAAGTAGTCACATATGGGTGTTCAAGTAACAGGTATCCACTGTAGCACTGATTATAATAGCAACAAACTGGAAACTATACGATTATCTATTCATAGTGAATTGATTAACTAAACCCAAACAATGGAATCCTATATAACCATGAAAAAGGATGATGCCATATTATAATATTCCTATAGATAGATGTCACAATAAATTGTAAAATTTAATACCAATTTATGGGAAAAGGCAGTTTGAGAACAGAGTATGTAGTCTGACCACATTCATGGAATTTATGCTTACATGTATGATACGATTTCTGAAAGGACAGTCATCAAGCTTTTATAGTGGTTATCTCCAGATGGATTATAGGGAGAAATTTACTTTCTGTTTTAAACACTTCTGTATTACTTGAGGTTTTTATAAGCATGTATTACTTTCATAATGTGCAGAAATAATAAAAATATTTCCATTAAAAAAATAAAAGAGAGACCATAAGGGACCTCTTCGGCTATGGAGAGAAAGAACAAGCCCTTGTATTTCTCAAGGTGTTATTCTAATTTAGACCTTTTATTTTTATGTAGCATCCCCCAGATCTGAGTCCATAAAAGGAAACGGATGAACAACTCAGTGACAGCAATAAATAGGGTCCCAGCAATCTTAATTATCTTTGCATCTGTCTTCCTCTGGCAAATTCAGTCAGTGTTTTGAGTATCCTTCCAGTATCCACACCAGTGACCTCCACCTTCTTTGCCTTTGCTGATTTGTCTCCTTAGTGGAGCTAAGGTCAAAGCCTTATTCAGCAGCCCACTCTTATAATAAATGCTCAAGGCAGCCATTGGCTCTCTTGCCTACAGTCCCCCCAGGACATATGGGACTTGGATATGCCTGGATCACCCATAATGGCCAGGGTCTTACTATGCAGGGCCCTCTGTTCTTCATCAGACAGGTCTATTGCTCCCCCACAAACACAGGATTCAGCCTATGAAAGGATATGACTCCCACACAATGATCACTGAGAGGCACAGCGGCTTTCAACCTGTGTATATATGTGTGGGTGGGTTGCTCAACAAAACAAAATAATGTTATGCAGGAGAGTGAAAGGAGAGACAAAGCGTCTGGAAATAAAGGCCATTGCAGCAGGATGTGATGGACAATGGGGATTCTGGAATCAGACTAGGTTCAAAACCCAGCTGCCTCACTTATTAGCTGTGTGACCTTGGTCAAATTACTTAGCCTCTCTGAGTTTTAATACGCCCATCAATAAAATAGGAGTAATAACATCTTTCATCCAGAGTTGTCAGGATTCACTGAGATAAAATATATCATGGGCTTGAACCACAGTTAGTGTTCACAAATAATAGTGTTCTTTCCTTCCCCTCAGACTTTGGCATAGCATTAAATAGCCATAGCAGTCTTGAAAATAGATGATTTTTCTAAAGAGCACCATGTTCCAGTGTACTGTTTGTACATGTTCTCTTTAAGTGTCAAGTAAGGGCAGTGTTGTGAAAGCTATAGACACAATATTTTAAAACCAGGGTGGGGGAGTGGGGAGAAATGGGGAAGCCTTATATTTTCTAACTCCTTTAGTGGGCAATTTTCATGATTCAGATGAGGTTGAGAATAACTTTCCAGGTTTTAAATATTCTGTATCATGTAAGAATGGGGAGGAATCACAGATCAATTAGGTTTAAAAGCTACTGAAATTTTTTAGAATCATTTAAATAAAGTACTTATAAATGACCCTAAAGAGATGAGAGTAACCTTCCACGTCAGCAGTACATGAGTTAAACATGTGGGTAACGATGATATAAAAAGAGGTGGTATGTGAAATATCAGTTCATATGAGGTGACACTCAGTATTAATTTATGTGATATCAATACTGTTTTAGTCTAAATGAACCTTCCCTATATATAAAACACTCCTCTAATTATTGTAAAACCGTTACTTTCCGCTTACCATTGATCTTTAAGGAAATTACTAAAATTTTTGGAGTGTGCTGACACAGCACTATTATTTCGGGTCATTATTCAGAGCAGGTGTCAATCTCTTTTACTTAATACTAAGGCAGGGGGAAAAAAAGAAGAGTAGTTTTTCATTTAATCAAGTCTCTCTTTTAAAAAATAAAAGAGGAACACATTAAGATAAGTGTAACTTTTATAGGGATGTTAACACTCTAATACTCTTTGGGATAGGTGAAGCTTTTGATTTTCAGACCAGTTCAAGAGAAAACATTACATTTTATAATGTGGGGAATACGATAATTCCTTAAAGGAATAGGTCAAGCCATCAGCAACTGATGGCCTTCCAAACAAGGTCTCCCAAGCTTGAGCCAAGTGACCAGGTTGTCCCTTGTTAAACAACATTTCAGAGTTGACATGCACCCCGACCTCCAGTGCAAGAGTACAGCATTTTAGAGCTCTACCTGTTAGGATTTTAAGAAGTAACTGCAGTAAATCTAAACCACACAAGAGTTAATAATTACACAACTGCTGGTGTAAAAAGGCATTTGTATGTCAAGACTGGAAGGGAAAATTGTGATGGTTTCAATTAGAACATCAGCCTGTGTAAAACTGCTGTTGCCCACAAACTCAGGGCAGATTTGTTAATCTAACTGTGCTTCAAATACAAGTGGCTTATATGAAGGCTCTTAATTTGAGGACAAATGGGATTGATTCCTTTATTCTAATCCACAGAACTGCAATATTACAGCTTACATGCAATTTTATGTAATGAACATTTGCTGAACACATTCTAAACGACATGCCTGGTGCTAAGCAGTTGACATGGATTATTTTATGAAATTCTCTCCAAAACCTTATTAAGGCATAACAGTATCTAACATTTCTTCCAGTAATTATTATGTGCCAGGCATTGTTTTATGTACTTTACATATATTAACTTATTGAATCCTTGCAATATCCTGGGAGGTAGATGCTAACATTAGCTCCATTTTACAGACGAAGAATCTGAAGTTCAGAGAGGTTAAGAACTGGCCAGGGTCACACACTTAGTAAGTGACAAAGCTGAGGCTGTTAGACCTCCTGCTCTGCTTGCCGTTACTCTGAGTATGGTGAGCGTGGATCTGGGGACATGGCGGATCTCATCAATCATGTGGCTGTACTTAGGGCTGGCTGCATAATTCCTGGACCCAGCGCTAACTAAAAATGCAGGGCACCTTGTTCAAAAGTCTGGGGAAAAGTGCCATTAAAGATATTAAGTAGAAAGGTTTTCCTCTCTCTCACAGTCAATCTCTCAACTTGTCACAGTGTTTTAAATTTACTATTTATTTTTTTGGCTGCGTCTGGTCTTAGTTGCGGCACTCATGATCTTCGTTGCGGTATGTGGGATTTTTCCTTACGTTGCCAGGCTTCTCTCTAGTTGTGGCGTGTGGGTTTTCTCTTCTCTACTTGCGCTTCTGGGCTCCAGAGTGCGTAGGCTCTGTAGTTTGCAGTCCATGGACTATCTAGTTGAGGCGTACGAGCTCAGCAGTTGTGGCGCGTGGGCTTATGCCACATGTGGGAATCTTAGGTTCCCTGACCAGGGATAGCACCCACGTCCCCTGCATTGGAAAACAGATTCTTTAACACTGGACCACCAGGGAAGTCCCTAAATTTACTATTTAATGTTGTTCAAAGTAACAAAAAATTAAAATATTAAATTATTAGCACTCATTTTACCATTCGTCTTTATATTGTGCAATGACAGTTTTGAATGTAAATACGTTAACTTCTATATGGAATCACTGAATTCACACAATTTGTATTTCACTGCTCCTATGTGCATATGTATTCTGTTCTTACCTGCACAGTGCAAATGCTGCGCAAAATGAACTCAGCTGTATTTCACTTCTTGAAGTGCACACATTCCACCAACATTCTGCCTTCTGTTTACTTCTAAGGAAAGACTGAGAGGAAAAGCAGTAAGGGCAGCTCTATCCTTCTTTTTCCACCTATGTCATCATGTTCAGTTTAAGTGGTTAGTTGCCCAACACAGGGACTAACAAGAGTAAGATAGGATTCCTAAGTCTTTTGGGTATCTTAGAGCGCCTCTGCCTTTTTTCTGAGTTCCAGGAAGGTTCTGGTTTGCAAGGTAAGCATGGTCTGTCAGGGCTTTCCGCGTCCACCTCACCGCCATCCCACTCACCACAGAGGAAAAAGGCTTACCTTTTAGCTGCTTCGCGTCTCACAGACTCCAGTGCATCACCGGTCCAATAGAATTTTGTGCGTCAGGAAGCGCCTGGAGCGCTACATGCAAATTAGGTGGGAGGGAACAGTGGACGTGCTTACTGCACGAAGCGCGCCTGTGCTCCCGCGCGCGCATGCTCTGTGTTCCATAGGACATGGCGCCGGTACTGGCTCTAGTGGTTTGGTACTTTCTCCTCCCTCCGCCTTGGCCCAGCTGTGCGATCTTGGGCAAGCTGCTCACTGCTCTAAGACTTGATCTCCTCACTGCAAATGAGAATGGGTCCAACCACCTCATAGGATTATTGTGAGTAACTGAAAGAACACACATAAAGGTCTTATCTTAGTACAAGCCTTGGCACAGAGTAAATGCTTGGTAAGTGTTAGCCAGCCATGCTGTGGTTGTTGCTGTCTTTGGATGAGTTTTGCAGTTCCATTTATTTGAAAATATTTATCCCTTCAAATAAGACAATGAAGAAAGCAGGGTAAGATTTATCTTAGAAGAGATGGAAACTTCCCAGTGGTCCCATAGCAATGGGTTTAATCACAAACCCAGTGACATTCTTCCTATTACCACTGTTAACTCGGTTAAGAAAGTCTTGAGTGAAAAATAAATGGGAAAGGTCCCTCTAAGTCGTGTATGTATAAGGGACGAGGGAAAGACTTCTCTAGGGGTATATGTGTCTTTACGGGAAGCAGCTAGAGGATTGATCTTAAGCATATGAGCCTGGGGTCATTTTTTCTTTCTTTCTTTTAAATTTTTTTTCTTAGTGTTGCAGGCAGCAGACTCTTCCTGTTCCCTCCCCGGCATCCCAGGTCACTGCCCATCTATGAGTTCACTAGACCAGAGTTACTCGAAGTGGGGTCCCCAGACACTTGCCTCAGAATCACAAATGCAGAATCCTGGGCCCAATGCCAGATCCTTGAACAGAAATCCCTGGGGAAGTCAGGGATTTAACAGGTTACCTAAGTGCTTCTTATGCCACTAAGTTTGAGAACTTCTGCAGGAGCCTAGGAGCTGGGAAGGAGACCCTTTTTTTTTTATCCCTCCCCAGTACTGGGCAGACCTGTCAACCTTTGTTGAATGTTGGAGAAATTACTCAATCCAAAGCATGAGGCAAAAGGATTTCTCCCCATCTGAGGACGCTTGGGTTGGTTCTCCTCAGGCCTCATATTTAGTGGGTAAGCACTGGTAAGGCTGTAAACTTGTTAAAATATTAAAATTCTTCCTTAGGGTTAGTATATACCCACTGCTCTGACCTCTTGGCTACCCCATTGGCCCAGCTGCCCCGGCCTCTTCCTTGGACTGCCCCATGATCCAGCAACTAAAGGGTTAACCTCTGGTCTAACAGGGGTCTCACCTGTTCTCGTTGGTCAGTGTAGGTACAAGCCAGCTCTTCATAGGTCCAATGAATGTGGTACCTTATGGGCAGGCTTGTGCCCTGCCTGTGCCCCTACCCTGTGGAGGTAGGTAGGGTGGGGGTGGGGAGGACCCTGGATGGTGGTACCCCAGCTAGTTTACCTTGACTCTAGTGTAAGGGTCTCTGTCTCCACATATCCCCCAGGCCATAATGGGTGGAATCCCAGTGGGTGAGGTGGCATTCTTGGAGGTGGTGCTGGCACCCCAGCAGGCAAATGCCCTAGGTTATGGCTGCCACCAGCTGAGGTACCCCTAGAGATGCTGCTGCATGGCTGCTTCTGGAAACTGCAGCCTCCATGGGACTTTGGCTCTGACAGATCGTGAAAGAGATGGGGTGAGCACGAGGCATGCAAAAATTCAGGTCCACAAATACGAGGGCTCTGTTGGCGTGGTTTGACAGGCAAGAGCCTGCTTGGTACAGATGATGCATGCGGGGATTAGTGTGGGGCTGGGAGAAGTATAGGGAAACAGGTTGTCTTTTCATCTATTTGGTCAAGTTTGCTAAAATCACTGAATATCCTCCTGTCATGGTATTAGCCACATTATTTTCATTGATAAAATGAGGGCAAGTGCTTATGTAGTATTTGTCCTGTGCCAAGCACAATTCTTAACTTTGAATTAGTATAATTATCACCACCAGTCCCATTACAAAGATGGGGAAACTAAGACCGAGAGTTTATTTAAAACTGAAGTAGCAGAGCCATGATTTGAACTCTGCCAGCCTGACATTGGAGTCCACACTTATAAACACCACCTCTCTCCTTCAGTTTACATTCAAAAAAATTGTGTGTGGGGGGGGGACTTAGCTGGTAACAGAGATCTGGAATGTATAGAAAACTGTAATACAATGGCTTAGAAACATTGTGAATGAAATTGCTGTCAGTTCTGCAGAAGCTGACAGATGCATCAGCACCATGAACAATATTGCTGATGTGGAGAGATTATCTGCTCATTGAGACTCCAAGTAACCTAATGATTATCAAGTTATTGAGGAGATCACTGGAAAAGTTCCATGTGTGTTCCTTTGTCAACCATGGCTCGGACAGGGACACTGTTTACCTGGTGACAGCATGTCAAACAAATGATCAGCAACAGTTGTTAAAGACCAACAACTGATGTGGATAGTATTAGAAACTGGTGAACTACTTGCATTAAAACTCATATATATGTGCTTCTGTTTAGAGAATACTGGGAATTAAATGTTTTAAATTTATATGGTGATTAATTACGTACAGGTTTTTAAATATTTTGATTACCACCTCAGCTTTGCTTATTCAATTCTCCATTCTATTGCTTTGGTCCACACCTATTAGCTGGGAAAAAAGATAAGCTCTCAGACTTAGCACTACTACATCAAGCTGCATTCCTTTTCTGCCTCAAGCTTGCTCCTGGTCTGGCTCACACTTTTTCTTTGAGGGAGAAGGAGGTAGATTCCTGCTTTACTGGAAAAGGATGTCCTGATAATTGAGTGGGAATGTGGGCAAGGAGGCTGTTGCTTCCTTCCGTCAACCCAAGTAATTGAGCTGTCATATTTAACGTTTTATTGGTTAAGATTCAAGTTAGGACTGGAGCCCTTCTTCTGCAATTCCTTCAGGGCCACATGTGGAAGACAGCAAATAACAAACTCAGTGATGAGTTCTGAATAAGGCTGTGAGAAATGAACAGTCGGCAGTCCCTCTGGTATCAAGAAACACTAAAGGGAAGAGAGTTGTTTAAACACTTAGGAAGGAAACACAAAGCTCTTCCATTTAGTATGTCAAAACCAGCTCAGAAGTATGTGACAATCCAGGCAAAGCATTACAGTTTCTAGCCAGTCCAGTCATGATTCTCTGGCAAACTGCACAGTCATGGTTGTGATGCATTGGGATGAGAGGTGCTATATAAATGTCAGATGTTACATAAATGTCAGGAATGATTATTGTTTGTTAATGGGAGCTAAACTGTTCCTAAGCAAAGCCCCGACATCCTTAGCAAAGGTTCTAACCCATGAGAAGGTAAAGCTCAGCCCTGGTTCTAGAAAAGAGCCCAGTTGGTATTTGAGGTTTGAAAACAGGGGTTGGGGTGGTGCCGGTGCCACCACTTGATCAAGTGGCTTCAGGCCAGCCTCTTAACCTGGGGTTTGCCTTAGCTCACCTGTAAAATGAGGATAATTATAACACCTGCCCTATTTCTCCTTCTTGTGCTAGGCTGTTGTGAGAATCAAGGGAGTTAGTTCCACGTGGGTGCGAGTGCTTTGTAAAGTGTGAGCTGCCGCGAGGATGACAGTGGTCGTCTGGGATGTCTGGGATATGCTGGAATTTAGCCTATGCCTTCCCTTTGAGTCTGACTCACAGAGAGAACATCTGAATGGAAGTTAAGCTGAGGATGGTGATGGTGACTTGGCTGATGATGAAATCGCCAGACTCCTTCTCTCACGGAATTGTAGGGAAGATACTGCAGACCAGGGGCCCGGATCCTGCATTCTGGCTCTGGCTCTGCCACTTGCCAGCCTGTGAGCTTGGGCGAGTTACAGACGAGGCTCTGGAAGTGATCGCCAAGGGCCCTTCCGGCTCTGACGCTGAGTCTAAATCAGTCTCATCACTTGGCTCTAGCTGTGATTCACCTCCCCCCCCCACCCCCCAGGAGCAACTCTCCTTCCAGCTTCTCAGACGCGAGAAGCAGGGGTCTTGGAAAGGGTGGGGGCAGTGTATTCCAAGTGAGTGTGCACAATAAAGAAGTTATTCCTTTGGAAGTGAGGTGGAGGGGGCGGGTGCGGGGCGGGCGGTGAATAGGGGTGTCGAATGAGTGCTCTGAGAAGCCAGGATGCAGGGAACACTGTAATGAGGTCACGACTGTCGCAGGCAAAAAGGAGCTGGACATCTGCTGGTGGGGGAAGGGGGAGCGTCCTGCATTTCTGTTTGGAGAAAGTCTCTTCCGGCATTCTTCAGCACCCCCTCCCCACCTCTCCCCATCCCCACACCTTTCAAACGCTACCAGGCCCCCGTCACGGGACAGCCCGTGTCCCTGCCTCTCCTCCGTGGTCCTGTCTGAAACCATGAGGATTGTTTCCAAGCTGACTCACACCACTAATGTCAGGGAGCCGTGTCACACGGCGCTGGGCTCTGCGAGCTGTTGCTTGCGCGGTCGCCACTGCCGCCGCCACCGCTCCGCCGCGGGTGCACCAGGGTCCGCTCTTGGGGCGGGGGCGGGGCGGGGCCGGGGCGGAGCCCGCCCCCTCGGCGCGCCGGCCCCGCCCCTCCCTCCCTCCCCCACGGACCGCAATGATTTAGAAGTTCAGGAATCCCACGTGACGTCACCGGGGGGGTGATGTAATGCACTCTAAATAGAATGTATTGTAATCTTTGCTCAGTCCAACGTGGTCCCTTCACCCGGGCTCCGCTCTTGCCTTCTCCACACTTGTTTGGTAAGTTCCTAAAAATACGGCTCGGCCACATCTGGGGCTTTTGCATTTAGACACTTTTGTTGCACTTGCCGCGGGAGCCATCTCGGGAGCGTACTTGTTTGCAGGGGTTGGTTCTCGGCAGCAGCCGCGAGGTTACTTGGTCCAGTGGGCAGGTCGCAGGGCAAGGAGTAGGGAAGATGCGATGCATTTTTTTTGGAGGGTGATCTGTGTTTGTAAACACTTTGGCGGACCAGAGGGAAGTCCGGCCTCAAATGCTGGTGGACTGTGGAATCGGCTGTGTCCTGAGGCTATCCCAGAGACCCCACGCCGTGTCCGTCCCGGAGCGCGTCTTGGTGGCCGCCGCGCCGTGCGACTGGAGGGATGCTAACGTGGAACGAGCGCCGTGTCCGCCCCGGCGTGCGTGCGTGTGTGGGAGCGCGCGTGCGTTTCCCTGACACGGGGAACAGTTATGAATCGGGGGTGTGTGTTTGCCTCCAGAGACCTGGCAAGGTGCGGAACCCTCCAGAAGTGCGGTCAAGCGGCGGCAACGGCGGCGGCAGCGGAGACGGCGAGCCAGGAACCTTCCCCCGCGTCCCCAACTTCCCGGTGATGCGGCGGAACCCCCGGAGAAAGTTTGCAAACTTCCAGCGGGCGCGGCGAGGACGCCGGGTCACCTAGGGGGCGGACGGGCGGGCGGGCGCACGGGGGGCTAGCTCCCTCCCGGGTGCCGAACCTGCTGCTGCCACCTCTTCCGCAGAGCTGCCCACCGCAGGTGGTGGGCGCGCGCGCCGGGGGAGGGGACATCGTCCTTGGAGGGCACTTGGCTTTCACTCCAGGCGCGGAAGGCTCGAGCGTGGCGAGGCTCTCCTCGCCGGCACTCCTCCAGCCGCCTCTTGCCTCTGTCCGGTTCTCGCTGGCATCATTACCTCTTCCCCGCCGCTGCCCCAAATGACAGCTCCCGCTTTTGCCGCGGCGGCGCGGTGGCAGTTCTCAGGACCCGGCGGCAGAGTCTTCCTCTCCAGCAGATTCTCCACGGAATCGCTTAAAACTTTTCAAGACGTTCTTAGAGGGGCAAGACGCACAAAGGAACCAAGGAGATGTTTCCTTCCGGCGGCTGCATCCCGCTTTTCCTTTGCCATAGATTTATTTCGAGGAGGTAGTGGGGAGGTATCTGGTAGATAAAGCCTCTGATCTAGTCCACCCCAACTTTCCCTGAACGAGCGCAGCCTCCACTTGAGGCTTGTTCAAGGCCAGGAACTGAAGTGGGCTGCTTGTAGATTTCGTTGTCAGAGTCCGCTGAGTGTTTGATTTTTATTTTTCCCTCCCTCTCTGACATGTGTCAAGGAATAAAGGCTGAATACAGGTCCATTACGTCATTCTGCAGGCCAGTAAGTGTTTGATTAACAGCTTCAGATACTCAAGGGTTGGGGGCTTAGAAGTGCTGACAAAGCAACAATGCTTTCCGCCCCCAGCCCCCAACGTACTAGTACAATCGCCGGTTCCCTGGGCATCTTTATTGCCCTCTCCTCCCGGACCCCTCCTTCTCCACCCCCTCTCCCGCCCACACTGTTATCACTCTGGCCCTGCCTCCGCCTTTTACTGCTTTCCCTGGGGAGATCACAGTCCCCGGAGTGAGGGTAAGAGCTTCTGGTGGCTGAGGGGAGCGCGGTGCCTGCTCAGCGCACACACAATCTGCCCTTTTCTATTATTTAAGAAAGGCACCAGCGAGCTCGCTTCTCCAGGGCAAAAATGCTCAACTCTGATAGAAAAGGCATCTCAGGAAATGTTTAGAGACATTATGATAATACTGTGTCCCTGTGGTGACTTAGGAAAACAACACACTCGCTGCAAGCAAAGTACTTAATTTTACATAGCGCCTTCCTCAGACCGGTTATCCGAAGAGGGATGACTGAGGATGCTGACTAAACCAAATTTAGCCAAAGGCTCAAGACTAAACGTTTCATTTCCAAAGTGAGGGAATGTGAGTCGTCGAACCCAAAGTACCATACAATAAATTGGTGTGTGTTTTAACCTTACGTTTCTATATTTAAAGAGGAAGTTAAATACCTAAGTCATTGAATTGAGTCAGAATCCACGTATCTGGCAGTTGAAATAAAAATACTGTGTGTGACATGTTTAAGGGATAAAAGTAAAAAGAACTCGGGGATGGGGACGCTGCAGTGTGCAGCAGAAATCAAACAAGAGATTTCCTAACAGGCTTTTGGATGGGGGGTGGTGGGTGCAGAAGATTTGAGTGCTCTCTGATTTGGAGTTGGTGAAAGCTAAATAAAGGAAAATTTATATTCTGAGTATGTGGGAATTTCTTGAAGAACACATGTTTTGTTATAATCAGATCTACTTTCTTCAGTGTGAAAGCCATGCTGTAGAGTAGGCATTTGTAAAACTCCTGTCTGGGGTCTAATTGACATCCTTCCCCAAGTTTGTGGCAGTATTTATTATTTATTCACATCTAGAGATGAAATAGTATAACCTCCACACAATACATGTGCATCTAAAATGTTAAACTTCTTGTTTGTGATGCATACATAGACCTAAAGGGGAAAATGGCCCGGGTCACCAGCACTAGAGAGTGTGATTAATGATCAGTGATTTAGTGATCAGTGATTAGTGGTTTTATTCAAACTGTTACCTCTGACCAGAAGCACACATCAGAGGATTAACAGGCTCTTTAGATAAATGCTCATTAGTGGAAGGGGAAAAGCAAAGATAATAGGCATGCACCCAGGGACAACTTTCGAAGAAAATCATTCCCCGTCTTCAGAATAATAAGCTCTATTAACAGAAAGCCCTTTTAATTTAAAACTTGCTTTTATCTTGTAAATCAAAGTTAGATGTAAAAGTTTGTAGTGCCATTATAACCTAAATTTTCCCATATCCACTAGATGTGGATTATCTCAGTAGCGATATTTTTTTTATTTAAATAAACAATTGGACCTTTAGAGCAGCTGAACTCTGACAAGTCCTTAAGTCCCAGGGTTTGAAGGTGTCCCCCCTTCTAGAATGGAGAGTGCAGCTTGCTAACTAGATGGCGCAGTGTTATTTGGTGTTCTGTGCTGTGTCGTGCAGGAGTCTAAAGGAGCAAGTAGCTGCTTGCGAGGTGTTCTTCAACACTTACAACAAAGTTGATTCTGTGTAAGGTTGGAGGCTAGACAGTTCTACAAGTTTTTAGTCACATTTTCCATGTCAGTTAAATCTGGGGAGTTCAAGGCTACTGGAAAAATTAGTCTCATTACTAAAAGAAATTTAGAGCCAGGAAGGAGAGGAGGTACGGTAGTCCAGGAGGTACCTCTGGGCTGCAGAAGTGATTGTAAAATACCAGACCTGTTCTTTTTTTTTTTTTTTTTTTTTTTTTTTTTTTTACTGAGAGCTAGTTTCACAGTCTTGAGGTCTGAACTACTGAGGCAATACTCAAAGCTTTATTTTCTTCCTAATCTCGCTGGGGAAAAAGAAGTTACTAGAAAGAAAGGAAGAAAAATTTTGATTTGGTGTCTGCAGGAAGCAACACGTTGCTGATTTTATTCTACAGATAATGGTAAGGTGATGTTTATTACTCTTATTAAGCAGAAAGGGAACTTTGTAGTTGGTTCCAGGAGAATGATCTTGTAGTTTCATAGGTGAGATTCACAAATGGAATTCTTACTTTACACTAACTTTTAATGTTGCTTTTGTAGTTTCCTGGGACTTGATAGCATTTTGTTGGAAGGTTTTCTGTGTGCTTGTGTGTGTGTGTGTGAATAAGACCATTATTTCCTGGATAAAATAATGTTCATGAGCATGAGAAGTACAGTGGGGAAGCTACAAAGCATGTGAAATAATGTGCCAGGTAAGAATTCTCTTTTCCACAAGCTTTCCTGAGATTTTTATTTTTCAACTTTACTCAGACTAAACTTGTTTACTCAGCTGATATCTTCCAGCCAACTGGTTTTGAATGTAAATTGCTGATATCCATAAATTGCTTGTCAATCAGAAGTCAGTTGTGACCTTATATAGTTTATATATGAGCAGAGAGCTAATTAGAACATTCCCACAAAAAAGTGGAAACAGTGCCTTTATTTTTATATCTTTGTGATGTCGCAGCTTTTGTTTTGAATAAGGGGTTAAGTGAATAGTAGTTTGTTAGAGAGATTTTCCCTGTATAGCTTTTCAATTACAGTAAGTTGAAGATTTTTGTTATGATTATTTGTCGTTATTATTTCCCACACCTGTGGATTCAAAACCAATCAGTTGTAGACTTTCCGTGGCTGTTCATACTAATGTCAGGTTCCTGCTGTCCTGATTTCTTACTATAATTTGCTGTTTAGCAATGATGCACCACAATCTTATAGTGTTTCCTTAGCATTTCTTTGCTTCTGATTAAGGTGAAAATTATTTTGTGGGGGGGTGTGATGTTCACTGGATCACCAAGATGCGAATTTTGTGTCACATTTTGTAGTTGGTTTTCTTCTGGTTATGTTGTTAGATTAAAATTGGGGATTTGAGTGGACTTATTATTTTAGTCATCTTTTTTTCTTCTTCTTCACTTCAAAGCAGTGCTGTTAGCCACAAAATTAATGTGATCATGGCTGGTGTTTCCCATCTATATGCTTCTTTTGCTTCTTCCAAATTGGATTTCTACAGCAATTTAAGATCTTTTTTTAGAGACAGCTTTCTTGGATGAAGATGGAACAATGATCTCAGTCAATTCATTATCTTGTCCAGTTTGACTACCAGCTGTATTATGGGAATCAACCAATGCTTTTATAAATTAGTGTTTAAAAATGTAAATCTAGGACTATTTCTCTGAATCCTATTTAAGAAAATTATACAGTTGAGATAAGGTAATAAACTGGGGTTGGGGGGGGACCGGCTCCAAATATTTAAATGTGAGAAAGAAGCACTTTTAGATATGCTAAACAGACTTAAAGAACCTTTTTGTGTTGCTATTTGTAAACTAAATAAGCTATCTACTTTATGGCATTGTTTTACATAGAAACTCTGGCACTTTAAAAATGACATCATGTTTAATGTTTTCACTAAAGAGTTCTTACATTTTGTAATTAGGGAAAAAATGGACAATTAGTGTTTTTTGAGGATCCATTAGTATTCCATTGTTGGGAATCACAAATCATGGATTTAATGTAAGAAAAGAGAAGAGAGAGAGAAGGCTTTTACAAGTTTCCAGGTAATACTGGTAGAAACAAAAGTAAAATTTTGTTTCTGTTGCAGAAACAAAAGTAAAATTTTTTCAAGCTCTTACTGAGACTCTGGTACCTTCAAAATAAAACGTTAAAAGTTTAGGGTAAATTCCTGAATGTATAAGATGTTACAGTGACCTTTCCATATTTCTTTCCTCCAAGCTCACTCTGTTGCCCATTTATCTTTTCCGAGAAATAGATCAGAATCAACTTAACACTTTAAAAGTACATATTTTAGCCGCTTCCTTCTACTTCCTCAAGGTTCATATTTGTAATCTGTACCCTAAGATTAACAAGGATTGAAAACTACCAGGTTGGCATTTGGCTTGAACTAATCTTAGTAAGAGTTCCTCTTGGCTTAGGGGTTCTGATGTGAAGTAGGCTTGTGTGATAGCATTAAACAGAGCTGGAACTGGAGGGAGTCTTCTTATTGACAGACCAACCTCGTCACTTTGCAGAGGAGGACCTCGGGCCTGGTGGTTCTCCTGGCTCATCTAAGGCCGAGAGCTGGAGAGTGCCAAACGGAGCCTAGAAGCTGGGTCCCTGCCTCCAGGTTGGGTGGTCTTTCCATGTGTCGGGCCGTAAATGCCCTTGTCCTGAAGGAAGCATAACCATGGCTTTGGATGCTTTGCTCTTTTCAAGCCTTTTGATCACTAACCTTTCAATGACAAATTTTTATCAGATCTTTTGAATGAATACGCTGATCATATAAACTATAGTTTCTTTTTTTTATATAAATTTATTTTTATTTACTTATTTTTGGCTGTCTTGGGTCTTTGTTGCTGCGCGCGGGCTTTCTCTAGTTGTAGCGAGCAGGGGCTACTCTTCATTGCGGTGCGTGGGCTTCTCATTGCCGTGGCTTCTCTTGTTGCAGAGCACGGGCTCTAGGCGCGTGGGCTTCAGTAGTTGTGGCACATGAGCTCTAGAGCGCAGGCCCAGTAGCTGTGGCGCACGGGGCATGTGGGATCTTCCTGGACCAGGGCTTGAGCCTGTGTTGCCTATGTTGGCAGGCGGATTCTTAACCACTGCGCCACCAGGGAAGCCCAAACTATAGTTTCTATTCTGGTTATTTTTATATATCTGCAATGTTAATTTTTCTAATATTGGCCTCCTTATTTGAAGGCCACTCTTCTTCTTTACCAGTATGATTAGACATGCCCTGTAAAACTACACCATTCAGATTTTATTTGAGACTAAAAGCCAGGCAAAACAAAAAATGGTCTATAGGACTGTCTCAGAATAAGGCAGTAACTTCCTTTACTTCCTGTCTTTTCTTTTTCATCTCTGAGGAAGGGATCCAAAAAATTCTTAAAGTTAAAATAAATAATCTTTCTTTTTGTTGAATAGAGTAACAAGTGCTGTTTTCACTCTGGCAGATGTGCTTTTGCCTAGGATCCGTCTGTAATATATTATCTTTCCAGGCTGGTGTATATGAGAGTGTTTAGAGGTGAATAAGGAATGAGTTGAGTCTGGAAGTATGCTGTTCGAGGTTTGACTGGCAAAACTTGACTAATCATAACTAATAGAATTCATGCATGCAACATAGGGGGCTCCAGAGCACCAAACATTTGATTTAAGATGATGTTTAGGTTTTGCTGTATTTAGGATGGAGCACAAGAATATCTCAACAGAAATCTTGAATGCATCTACTGTATGTGTTGTTTGGCCTGACCCACAGTTTTCCTTTCCAGCTCTTTGCATGAACACTTTAATATCAGAATTTAGGTCTCTTTTATTCTTTGATTACACTGAGGAGCCCCTGTGTTGCATGATTTCTCAAATATAACACATTTCAGCCAGTTTTATGCAGTTCTCTCTCTGCTGGCTTCCCAAGGGGGGAAAACCACACGAAACAAAAAACATCTTTGTTTTTGTTTGAATTAGCTGATTATTAGAAGAAATACATTTTATCTCCGTTTGCCAGATCTGGTGGGACCATTTTACTTTGTCAAAACAAGATTTTCTTCTTTAAGTCAACTATAATGCTGTTTGGCTTCTGAATGACCAGGTACTAATCCATGCACCAGGGGTAGAAGGCTTGAAGGGTGAAGACCACTTCTAGCAGGGTACCTAGGTATGACGAGGTGTGCCATTATGAAGAGCTGATTTGCCTCACTGCAATGACAGCATTGTCAAGAAAATCATTGCCTTCTGGAAGGAAAGAAATATTATAGGCTCAGACTTCTGAATTTTGAGCAGGGGCTGATGCTGTGCTAAAGATGACCCTCAGAATGTTGAGGGTCTCCATGGTGACTTATTAAACTGCAGCAGGATAAAATATTCACAGGCTAGAACTTGACCATCTACATCTTAAAAACCTTAATAGTCCTCTTCACTTATTCTCTGCATTTTCCTTATGCTAATGTTTTTCTAGATTTATTTTTTAACATCCATTCTAGTTACTGTGCTTCCATGAGTAACCCTGCAATAACAAATCACAAGTGTGTGCACAGCAGAGAGGGGATATTTTGCCATAAGCAAAATAGATTTCAATATCAAACTTTAGAAGAAACAATTAGCAAGACAAAAGAAAGAAAGGTTTGAAATCCGATTGGTGGCATGCCAGGCTCTGCCATTCCTAGCTCTGCAACAGTGTGGTTTAAGGCAACAGGAAGAGCCTGAGAGGCCAGAAGAGGGTATCCCCAAAGTGCTGCCTTGAACTCATTATGCTTCCCTGCCTCAGTTTCTTCATTTGTGATAAAGGAGTGTTGGTCTTGACCATCACTTTCCAACAGTGGGAACCACAAATGCAAACCGCATATGTAATTTTAAATGTTCCAGTAGCCACATTAAAAATAGTTTTAAAAAATCAAACAGGTGATGTTAATTTTAATAATTTTATTTAACCTAATATATCTGAAATATTATCATTTCAACATATAATCAATATAAAAATGTTGATGAGATACTTTATGATTTGGAGCAGGGGGAACTAAGTCTTTGAAGTCTGGTGTGTGTTTATAATTACCCCACATTTCAGTTCGGACTAGTCACATTTCAAGTGCTCAATAGCCACATGTACCAGTGACTATGGTGTCAGGCAATGTAAATCTATAGGCTGTATCAATGGTTCTAATCCAGGCAGCCCAATAGAACCACCTGTAGAGTTTATTAAAAAAATACTAATACCGGGCCTCCCTGGTGGCGCAGTGGTTGAGAGTCCGCCTGCCGATGCAGGGGATACGGGTTCGTGCCCCGATCTGGGAGGATCCCATATGCCGCGGAGCGGCTGGGCCCGTGAGCCATGGCCGCTGAGCCTGCGCGTCTGGAGCCTGTGCTCCGCAGCGGGAGAGACCACAGCAGTGAGAGGCCCGCATACCGCAAAAAGAAAAAAAATAAAAATAAAAAAAATACTAATACCTTCCCTGTCCTGTCCATTTTGACTTACTTGGTTTGGGGTGGGGGCTTGGGCCTCTATATTTTTTAAAAGCTCCAGAAATGCTTCTAAAGTTTAGCCAGGGTTGAGAATTGCAATTCTAACTGATCACTAAGGAATCTTCTACTCTAATATTCCATGATTCTATTTAAGGAAAGGGATTGCAGTAAAGCATTCAGAGTTCAAAGGGCAGCAAGCGGTTATTATTAGTGTGCTGCACTCCACAAAACATGTTTAAGAAAATGTAATTAATACAAATGAAAACGTGCAGATTAAACATTTTAGAAGATAATTCTTTGTACCACAGAGGAGCTCGGTTTTGTGTAAGTTTCAGATATGGATTGTTTGCTTCCTGAGAAATCTTAACTTAGGATTTGGTTTGCATGCAGACTCTTAGAAACCCTCCGTTTTGGAAAAGGTCAAGATCACCACATTTCAGTTATTTTGCTAGCTTACTTCTTTGCCCCAGATACTACTTGCCTTTAGCTGGTTTTGGAGGGATGCTTTTACTCTATTTGAGACATCTGGATCCCCTTGTGTTTCTTCCCTCTAAGCTTTTAAAAAGCTTCGTGTCAGACCAAACTTGCTCTCTGCTCATGTCAAGATGTTAGTTGTAACCCCCCAGACTTAAAGTGTTCCTTCTATTTGTCATCCTTTAAATACTAGAGAATCAATATTTCTCAGTACACACCAGAATGTTTTCCTTTAATAATTTTTTGAACAATATACCAGCTTGCGCATTCAGTAAATGATGCGAAGAACCCCAAAATAAAAAATAATAATTTCCGAACTCCTCACCCATCTTCTTTTGAAGTCAACAAACAGCATTGTTTGTGGAGGAGAGGAGAGACCTCGGGGACGGTCCCTTGTGACTTCATGCTGCCGAGAGCCTCTGCATTCCCACATTCGTGAGTCATTTCACCCTGAACCTCTCTCCTTATCCCCTGCATAGCAGTCTGGTTCCAAGTACATGTCTCTCTAACCATGTGCTTTTTAAACGTGACTTGAAACCTTTTTTAGGTACAAAGCTACACGTTTCTCTACATTTTGTGGTTGTAATATTTGTGTTTTCTGTAATACCATTCATCGGGAGAATTTTAACCCCCATTCATTAACACACAGCTTTTTTTTTAATAAGTATTTTTTTAAATTAAATTAATTAATTAATTTATTTATTTTTGGCTGTGTTGGGTCTTCGTTTCTGTGGAAGGGCTTTCTCTAGTTGCGGCAAGCGGGGGCCACTCTTCATCGCGGTGCGCGGGCCTCTCATTGTCGTGTCCTCTCTTGTTGCGGAGCACAGGCTCCAGACGCGCAGGCTCAGTAGTTGTGGCTCACGGGCCTAGTTGCTCCGCGGGCATGTGGGATCTTCTGGGACCAGGGCTTGAACCCGTGTCCACGGCATTGGCAGGCAGATTCTCAACCACTGTGCCACCAGGGAAGCCCAACACACAGCTTTAATTCCCATTTTATAGATGGAGAAACTGAGAGACTGACACTGTGTTCGTTAATTAGAAGGGTGGTCAGTGTGAGCTAAAAGCTCGTGTTTATTAGTGCCGAAATATAAGCACTGCTCTGGATGGCTTCCAGGTGGGGAGTTCCCAACTGTGTATATTATTGCATTTGTCTTTGAATTTATAAATAATGTTCTTTCTGATACTTTTCCATGCATTATTTTTACATCAATGATTTCTCTGCTAACTCTTACTTCCCAGCTTCAGGCTACATGTACAGACCTGGACTGATTAACAAATACATATGGGTATATCAACCTCTTAATATGGGATCTGTTTTAAAAGTTGCTGGAGACATCTGTTACAAACCTGTGTTTTTGGTGGTATCAAAGGAAACTTTCTTCAGGCTAGTTTGTGATTGACTGTTAGAGGACTTTGTGGAGAGACTATGAGATTAAAGATGTAAACTGTTAAACCCTTTTGGGTATTGAAAGGAGAGGGTTTTAGGTATTCATTTAGTGAGCAAAATAGACTTTAGCCCTGGCTCTTGAATTGTCTTCAATAAAACATTTTAACTCTCGTTTTACCAGTGTCCTGTCTTCATACTTGACCTGGAGCCATGTGCTTTGGAGTATTTGGTTTTTGTTTTCTCCTAATAATGACTAGGGTTGGACTTAGTCATTTGCAGTCTCTGTCTACACCTCTATATTGTCAGTGGATGAGATACAAGCTGGGATTAATAGTGTGATCTGTGACCAGTGCCAGGGAGGGGCCACTTTGGGTCCCTTTCTAAGCATTATACTTAATTTATACTAAAGTTAAAGTAATTTTAATGTCCACACATATATGTGGTTATTGTGGTTAAACTTGTATATAAACAAAACCTTAGCCAGTGAAGACCAGAATGTTACTGGTATATATACTTGTAAATGTGATTATCATCTTTTTTAGGATGCCCATGGATAAATTTTTCCTCCTTTTGAGCAATTGATTTAGATACACATATTGGTGATTAAAAGATATTGCTAGATTAAAAAAATTGAAGCCATCTTTTAAGACACTCTTCTTTTCTAATAAGGCCTGTCTAAGCTCACATTGTTTACAATTTCATCTTCCAGCTTTGTGAAGCCAGATGACTAACAACCACCATTCTTGTGCTGTGTTGGTGGATGTCATCAAAGATGATGGTGCACAGTGTTTTGGCACCACGAAGCAGCGTGTAATTTGAAATTGTACTTTTTGCTAAATACCCATGCTAATCTTCAAACCATTCAAAACATTAAAAAAACAAAACAAAACAAAACAGTGATCTCTTCCCATTGGATGGATGTAGTTCTGGCAGAGAAGCACAGTTATTTTTTTCATGTGCCTCAGAAGCACTCAGAAAAATCAGGGAAGAAAGAAATTACACATAATTGCTTGATATGCCCTTTTGGGAGGGACATTCTTAAGACAGGCAGGTTAACCCTTTAACTCAAGATTCATTTTTACCCTTTCCAGGAAGTATGCTTTTTTTTTTTTTTTAAACCTGAAGCAAAATAACTGTAGTATCTTTAAAAGGAAGGCTGTAAATGGATGCTTAATCTTTACTTAACATTTAGCAGATATTTTAGGAGGTATATTTAGGAACTCTTATATTCCTTTACATAGTTCTTGTTATTTAACGTTTGTTTAAAAAATAGAGGATTCTGGAGATTGGTTGCACAACAATGTGAATATACTGAACACTACTGAACTGTGTACTTGAAAATTGTTAACACAGTAAATTTTGCTATGTGTATTTTACCATGATTTAAACAAAAAGGGGGGATAAGATTTGCTTGTACCCGTTCCCAGGATAGAGAAATAGAAGGCATAGACCACTTGTTCAAAGTTAGGTATAGCAGCTTTAGTGTCTTAATGGGAGGAACAAAAATCTAAAGAGGACTTTTGTACTTCAGGCCAATGCAGAGAGGTGACAGATGTGTGATATGATTCTGACATATTGGATAATCCAGAGAGGACAACAATTGGGCACATGGCTCAGATTGTCTCTTTTCTGGAGACTGGCTCAGATCTGGATGCATCCTGTATATAGAAAGCTGTATCATTTAGTTTGAAAATCACACACCATTTGGCATTATTTAAATATCTCCATTTGTATTGACTTGATTGCTTTCTCAGTGCAAGGATATGTTCAACTAAGAGCTATGAAAAAACAGAGCCTTTGGTTTCTGTAAGGGAATATAAACCCACACCTCTCCTCCCCTTCCCCCCTTTCCTTCCTTCCTGCCTTTATCAGCTATTTACTGAGCATTTGTTATGTGCCAGGTACTAGGGATACATGATCAAAACCCAACACAGTCCCTCTCCTCCCAGATCTTACCAGTAGGAGAGACACCAAATAGGTCCTTGCAACAGAATGTTGTGAGAGGGTGAGGGGGTGCAGGTCTGGAGGCAGAAAGCCCAGTGAGGGTGCTAGTGTGGTTGTCCAGACAAGAGGTGATAGTGGCTTGGGCTGGGATGGTGCCAGATTCAAAAGCCATTTAAGAAAGAGGATCAATATGACTGGAGAATTGATTACTCGATAAGGGAAGGGAGAGGGGTTTATTCATTCTAAGGGAAGAGGGAACCAGGCAGGAGAAGCCTGACCCAGTAATGAAGTCTGGATTGTCCTTTGTGGTGGTAGAGGAGGGGAGGGTTTCTGGCCCAGTGCCCCATGGGCTTGTGTCAGAGTCCTTGGAAGAGAACAAAAAATAACTGTGAACAAAAACTCAAAGAGCCACTATAACTAAAAGCTGTAGCGCAGGTGTTGGGTTGCAAGGCAGTGCAGCTTTGGCGTTTTGTGTCAGAGAGAGGGGCCTTACCCCTCAAGACAGCCACAGTTCTGGCACTCAGGGGGGGTCCAGTGCATGGCCAGGTATATTAGTTTGCTAGGCCTGCTGTAACAGAGTACCATAAACTGGGTGGCTTAAACGATAGAAATTTATTCTCTCACAGTTCTGGAGGCTAGAAGTCCAAAATCAAGATGTCAGCAGGATTGGTTCCTTCGGAGGGCTGTGTGAGAAAATTGTTCCAAGTCTCTCTCTTCGGCTTGTAGATGGCTGTCTTCGTGTCCAAATTTCCCCTTTTCATAAAGATGCCTATCATATTGGAGTAGGGCCCACCCTGAAGACCTCACTTTACTTTGACTACCTCTGTAAAGACTTTATCTCCTATTAAAGTCACATTCTAGGGTACTGGAGATTTGGGGGACACAATTCAGCCCATAACAGTAAGTATGCCCATCAAGAAGGCAGCACCCAGGGCAAGTAGTACTGGGACCCTAAGGGAGCTGGCAGGTTGGGAGTTGTGGGAATCATAAGCAGACATTTTTTTAGCACATGTTTAAAATAGATTTCTGATGGACCCCCAGAAAAACTTAGAACAAGTCTTCAGAGATGGGGGTCTATACATTACCAGGAATGGACAAAGCCAACAAAACAAGTCCATACTTTAAAATAGATGCATATATATTACACTGATGAATGAATTTGCTGATGTGGTCATTGTCCTTGGTTTGGCCTTGAATTTGTCTTCAGAGTTTGTGAAAGAGCAATGCCAAAAGGGCAGCACCAACTTTTAACCTTGAGAACAAAGAATGAAATACAACTGTAGTTTGTCACCCTGCCAGACTTAACAACCGTTGTTTTGATGTGTTAATATTTACTGACAAGGACAAAAGCCACCAGTTCCCATAAGCAACAGACACATCAAGTTGAACATAGGTGTTTCAATGCAGGAAGAGAAGTAATTCTGCTTTTCTAATTGTTGATGGACAATTTATGCCTATGCGCTACCTCTGTTTTACACAATGAAAGCACAGAAGACAAAATTTCGTGTTTTAAAAACGTATCATCATAAAAAGACAAATAACCAATTTAAAAATGGGCAAAGGATCTGAATAGACAGTTCTACAAAGAAGATATACAAGTGGCCAGTAAGCACATGAAAAGATGTTCAACATCACTAGCTATCAGGGAAATGCAAACCAAAATCACGGTGAGGGCTTCCCTGGTGGCGCAGTGGTTGAGAGTCCGCCTGCCGATGCAGGGGACACGGGTTCGTGCCCCGGTCTGGGAAGATCTCACATGCCGCGGAGCGGCTGGGCCCGTGAGCCATGGCCGCTGAGCCTGCGTGTCCAGAGCCTGTGCTCTGCAACGGGAGAGGCCACAACAGTGAGAGGCCCGAGTACCGCAAAAAAAAAAAAAAAAAAAACACAGTGAGATTACCACTTCACACCTACTAGGATGACTATAATAAAAAAGACAGACAATAGCAAGTGTTGATGAGGATGTGGAGAACTGGGAGCCCTCATACGTTGCTGGTGGGATTGTCAGATGGTACAGTCACTTTGAAAAACAGTCTGGCAATTCCTCAAAAAATTAAACATAAACCTTATGATCTACCAATTCCACTCCTTGGTATACACCCAAGAGAAATGAAAACATATGTCCACACCAAAACTGGTACATAAATGTTCAGAGCAGTGTTATTCATAATAGCCAAAACATGGAAATAACCCAAAGTCCATCAACTGATGAGTAGATAAACAAAATGTGGTATATCTATGTGTTGGAAAATTATTTGGTCATAAAAAGAAATGAAGTAATGCTATGTACTACAACATGAATGAATCTTGAAAACATTGTGCTGAGAAACAGAAGCCAGACACAAAGGACTCCATATTGTATGGCTCATTTATATGAAAGGTCCAGAATAGCCAAATCTATGGAGACAGAAGGTAGATTAGTGGTTGCCCCGGGCTGAGGGTGGGGCTGGGTACTTGGGGGTGACTACTGAGGGAAGTGTGTTTTCTTCTTTTTCTTTTTTATACATTTATTTATTTTGTTTATTTATTTTTGGCTGCGTTGGGCCTTCGTTGCTGCGGGCAGGCTTTCTCTAGTTGCAGCGAACAGGGGCTACTCTTCGTTGAGGTGCGTGGGCTTCTCACTGAGGTGGCTTCTCGTTGTAGAACACGGGCTCTAGGTGTGTGGGCTTCAGTAGTTGTGGTGCGTGTGCTCAGCAGTTGTGGCTCACGGGCTCAGTAGTTATGGCTCACAGGCTCTAGAGTGCAGGCTCAGTAGTTGTGGCGCATGGGCTTAGTGGCTCTGCGGCATGTGGGATCTTCCTGGACCAAGGCTCAAACCCGTGTCCCCTGCATTGGCAGGTGGATTCTTAACCACTCTGCCACCAGGGAAGCCCTGTTTTCTTCTTAAGATGATGAAAATGTTCTAAAATTGATTGTGGTGATGGTTGCACAAACCTGTGAATATTCTAAGGCCATTGAATTGTAAACTTTAAGTGGGTGAATTGTATGATATGTGAATTATATATCTCTAGAAGCTGTTAAAAAGAGATAACACATCATGGAGAAAAATACAGGATGCTAAAGTTAGTTAGACTATATGCCAACTAGGGTATTTTGATCCAACAATTTCTCTGCATATTTGGGATATATAAAGATGAACTGTGGAGAAAGGTAGGTAAGAGCATTACAGACCTTGGTAATAGGAACAGTCAACTACTAAAAATCTTACAGCGTATGCCATTTGTCTCCAGCCCATGCCTCTCTCCCGGGCCATGAATCCTGACTTCTAGCTTCACCTTGGCCATTTTTTCCTAGATGGGCTGCTGCTGTTCCTTAATTTTCAAATTGTTCAAACATGATCTAATCCTCATACCATTTCTCCTTCTGACATACCCCTTTCAGTGGGGGCCAAAATCATCCCCTGAGCTCCCAGCTTGAACCTCATGACAGTTGCTGACTTTGCCTTTTCCCTTGGCCATCATGAACATGTCACTGCCCATTCTTCTAGATCCCACATGCACCGTGTCCTGTGATCTTTACCCTTCTGCCCTGTCTTTCTTCTCCACCAGTTCCTTCTCTGAACTGAGAATTAAGGGGAACAGAATGATTTATTGAGTCTTTACTGAACCTACTCTTTTGATCTACCATGTCATCCTTCCTAACAAACCTACCTAGGAGCTGGAGTTATCCTTTTTATAGATAAGGAAAGCGAGGCCCAGAGGTTAACTGACAAACCAGTTAATGTGACAAAACCAGTAAATGGAGGAGTTGGAGTTTGGAACCATTTTGTTTGGTCCCTGAGCTCAGACTCTTTCCATTCTGGCTACTAAATGAATTTTTCTACTTTATGGCTCTGAACTTCTCATTTCCCTGCTCAAGAGCCTTTACAAGCATTTGCTTTAAGACCTCTAGGCTAACGCCAGCCACCATCCCAGTAGGTATATGCCATATTCAAGCCAGACCCATAATTAACTCTTATTTGTGTTGAGTGCGTTTCTGCCATGTTCAGACTCTCATCTTCCCTGGAACACCTGTTCTTGTCCCCTAACCCCTCACTTGTGGAAACACTCATCTCCAGATCTCTCAAACCAAAAACTGAATGCAAAATTAATTAATTCCTTAGTGCTTTGTTAATATTTTTCTTGGGACTAAAAAAAGTCTTATATTGTGTTTATTTTGGGGTTTGTCATAAATTCCTTCTCCTGGATCGTCAGCTCCATCACAGCAGGAATTGCCTTTTGCTCAGTTTTGATTTCCCTCACAGAACCTAACATATAGTCCCTTACACAGAGTCGCTGTTTAATTAACCCTGAGTGAATTGATTATCGGGATGCTCAAACATTGTTCTTTGTCATGAATTTCCTGTTACCAGCATGACATGTTTGACGTCTGGCTGAGTGTTCCTGGGAGGACCAGCCTAGGGAGATTCTTTAAGTGTATTGATGGATGTTCCCGTAGCTTAAAAACTATTGTAATAGCATTTTAGAACTCCAAAAATGGGGCGAGATGAGTAAATCACATTGGTTTTCACAACCCTAGGGAATAACTGATTTTTTCATTTGTCCAGAGATGAACGTAATTTTTAAACAGTTTCAATCAGAACATAGACACATTTTAAAATTCTGCTTCCTTCACTTAAAATTATACCACAGACATTTTTTTTCATGTTGCTACATAGTTTTCAAAACTATGATTATGCATCATATTCCATTGAGTTGCTATATCATAATTTCCTAACCATCCCCTATTGTTTGACATTTAAGTTTGCTGTGGAATTTTTTTTTTATCATTATAAAAAACACATGACCAATCTTTTGGCAAGAGAAATATGTACTCTGAAGAAGACCTTACTCTCCTTCCCCTTATGCTGGTTGAAAAATCTTCCTTTAGAGTTGAGCCTAGGCAAGATTATGACTGAGTCAAGGTTTGTCTTGGGCACCCTCACATTCTTTTTATTCCTTTTATTTCTGCCCCCCTTCCTCTCAGCACATTCTGGTCCACCACAGTGCCTGTCACAGAACCTCAGGGCTATCTTCCTCCCCCAGACCCTGACCTGTCTACCATAAACCCTACCCTTCTTCTCCCTCCTCCTGACCAGTCTTCTCTCTCCTTCTCTTGTTTCTCCAGAACCTCGATCTTAGTAAGATATTAGACATAATCAGTTTCCTAGGAGTTTGTAATTTTATGTGATCTGGAGATGGCCATGTGGTAGCCCAAAAAAGTACATCATTAAATGTGTACCTTTACCCTCTTTTGCTAGAACTCTCCCAGGTTCTATGGGTATGGCAGGGCATCAACAGACAACATCTCTATACAAATAGAGAGGCATCATACAGTAGTTAAGTGCCAAAAAGAAAGATGAAGCCAGGTAAGTGGATACAGTGTGCTCTTTCATCTTTCCAGATGGAGTAGTCAGGGGATGCCTTTCTGAGAAGGTGACTTATAAGTAGAGAGCTTTCGAAATGAGGGAGCAATTCCTGTGGAGATCTGGAGAAAGAGCTTTCAGGCAAAGGGAGCTGCTCATACTAAGGCCCTGGCGTGAAAGCAGGGATGGAGACAGTAGGAGCTGGGTGGCCAGATCATGTAGGGGCTTGCAGACCATGCTATGAACATTGGATATTAATCTCAGCAATAAAGGAAGCCATTGGAGAGTTTTGAGAAGAGAATTCATCACTTCTAAAGACCTCCATTGTTATGGTTGAAGAACAGACTGTATAGGGGGTAGAGGGGCAACGGGGAGACCTGTTAGGAGGAAGAGACCATGGCGGCTTGGAGTAGATGATTTTGAGAAGAGTTTGGCTAATTTTGAAGGTAAAGGCTGAAATGATTTGCTGACAGATTGGGTGTGGGGATAAGCAAGAAGTCAGAGAGGGTGCTAAGGTTTTCGACCTGAGACACTGGGAGGATAGAGTTGCCATCAACTGAGATGGGATGTGGAAGGTTTGGTGGGAAAGACAAAGAACTTGATTTTGGGTATGTTATATGTGAGGAGGTTTCCAGTAGACAGTGAGATGCTGCCACTCAGGGAAGGGTTTTGGGCTACAGAGGCAAGATCACAGTCTTTGGCATCATCTGGGCCAGCCTCATCTCACAACACACAGCCCCAATCAGAGTGGAATTTCAGGTGCTTGAAAGCACCAAGCCTTTGTCAGCTGCAGGGTCTTTGCATATGCTGTGCCCTCTGCCTAGACCATTACAGCCTGGGTAACTGCTACTTTCCCCTGGTTCCCTACTCTAAATTCGGTCCCCCTACTAAATTCTCAAGCTACCCTGAACTTTTCCTTCTTTCATTTACTGTTTTCAAATGTATATTCCTTTAAGCGATTTTTAATTTTTAAAACTTTAAAATCCATATGTCCCAGTAGAATCTAAATTCTGAAATGTCAGGGGTCGTGCATGATTGGTTCATCACCATTTTTCCAACATCTAGTGCTGGTACATTGCAGATACTTCTTCAATATTTGCTAAATGAGTGTATGACTGTTATTAATTTATTACCTTATATGTGATACGTTGCAGTTCCTCAGTTTTGTAATCATATAGTATAGTTCCAAGGGTAATCGTACCTAATGATTTTCTTATCTTCTTAAAACATAGACTAATTTATTATTTCATGGCTCCATGTGTTTCTTGTGAACAAACACTTTTTTATTAGGTAACAGTGAGTAGAGGCTGGACTGTGGTTGAAGACTGAATGGATCACTTGACTATGAAACTTTGAAAAGAAAAGGAATTTAAGGCTTATATAAACCTCCCAATCAAAATCCCCCCACCTCCTGTTTCCTTGTCAGCAGTTTTGTTGCATTTCTATGGAATCCTCTATCTGGCATCGCCTGAGATTATTTTATCATGACCTTTGACAAGACCTATTACTTCCTACTCACCATGTTTATCGGGGGACAGAGGCCAGGCATGGCGGGGGAGGGGTGGGAGTGTTGTGGGGGGGCGGTGACGGGGGTCTGGGTCGGCTGATGACCTCCTTTGGTGGCTCTTGGAAAGGTCCGTTGTCTCCAGCCTCATCCTGGAAGATTATAGGAAATGATATAATCATTTGTGAGGGAAGAGGTCTGATTTACCGAGAAAGGGTTGTTTGCTTTGAGTCTCTGTTTTTGGTGGTGTCGAACTGTATGAAAAACAGGATTAAATTAGAGATTTCTCTCTACTGTCTTTAAAGCTAGAGTGAGCTTTCAGAGGAGGCTGTGTTGTTTGGGAAACACAGATACTGGTTCCATGAATCGATACTGGTGTGTGACACAGGTATATGTAGAAACTGATTGGTAGATTGATTGATTGATATATGTCAATTGGAGAACTTCATGAAAAAAGTCACCATCTTTATAGAGAACATTGTTGTGGGAGAGACCCACTCAACAAATATATGTTGAGTGCTAGACATTGGGGAAAAGTGGTGAACAAGGTAGAGAAGGTCCTTGCTTTCGTGGAAGTCATGAAATCTACTGAGTCTCAGTCTCCTTATCTGTAAGATAGAGATCATAACTATACCTACTTCATAAACTTTTCAAGAGTAGTAAATGCCCCTGAATTTGAAAACACCAGCTGGATATTAAAATGCTATATACGTTATGAGTGGCTATTATGATTGATGTACCAAATATAGTTATTATTCCCTTTGAGAATAAATCCTGATTAATTATTTCTAGTTCTGAATATCCTCTATCCCCATGCGACCTGATTTTATCCTTATAATTTGGGGAGCTAAACTTCCTTTCATTACAATGCTAATGGTAAGAAAAGAAAATGCCAAGTATATAGTTTGGGTTGTAAACAGTTGTTATTAGTTAGCTGTTGCTGTGTATCAAGTTAGCCCTCCCCCAACATATATTTATTAAGTCAGAGCTTCTGTGGGTCAGGAATCTGGCTGTGGCTTAGCTGGGTCCTCTGGCTCAGGGTCTCACAAGGCTGTAATCAAAATGTTGGCCAGGTCTGCAGTCATCCTGAGCCTCAACTAAGGGAGGATCTACTTCTAAACTCACATGGCTGTTGCAGGCCTCAAGTTCCACGTGCAAGCTTTTTTTTTTTTTTTTTTTCCTTGCGGTACACGAGCCTCTCACTGCTGTGGCCTCTCCCGTTGCGGAGCACAGGCTCCGGACGCGCAGGCTCAGCGACCATGGCTCACGGGCCCAGCCGCTCCCCGGCACGCGGCATCCTCGCAGACCAGGGCACGAACCCACGTCCCCCGCACCGGCAGGCGGACTCTCCACCACTGCGCCACCAGGGAAGCCCTGTGCAAGCTTTTTTGTATGGCTGTTGGCAGTGTAAGAGTAAGCAAGGTTCTAAGAGGGAGAAAGCGAGAGATGGAAGTCACAGTCCTTTCGGTAATTTAACTTCAAAGACACAGTATCCCATTAAATTTGCCATATTCTTTTTTTAAATGTTTATTTATTTATTTATTTTTGGCTGTGCCATGCAGCTTGCGGGATCTTAGTTCCCTGAGCAGGGACTGAACCCAGGCCCCTGGCAGTGAAAGCACTGAGTCCTAACCATTGGACCTCCAGGGAATTCCCACATTTGCCATATTCTGTTTGTTAGAAACAAGTCAGTAGGCCCAGCCGGTATTCAGGGGAGGAGATTACACACATGTATACCATAAGATTGGGATAATTAGGAGACATCTCAAAGACTGTCCGATATAGCAGTACTTGTAAATAATACTATGAGTTGATGCTGTAGTTATGGCATTAATAATGTTACACTTTTTGAAATGAAAGAAATAAGGGAAATAAGCACCATCACTTCCTTAAGACACAATAATTAGGACAGACAAGGGAGGTTGATGTTGGAAACTTCTAGATTTTGAATTGTGACCAATAAAGAATCCTGGTTCATTCTTTTGTTTCTGCCTTTGGCTCATGCTTGGACATTTATAACCTCTGTATTTTTCAGGAAAGCATTTGAAAGGTACCTTCTAAATATTGGAGGTAAACAAAGGTCAGTCTTTTCTAAGCAAGAATACCAAATTAAAAATATGTTAATTTTAATTTGCCATTTCACAGAATTGTTAAGTCACGTGTTCACTTGATTACTTTTTTAAAAAATTAATTTTGTTGAAATACAGTTGATTTACAATGTTGTGTTAATTTCTGCTCTACAGCAAAGTGATTCAGTTACACATATATACATTCTTTTTCATATTTTTTTCCATTATGGTTTATCACAGGATATTGAATATTGCTCCCTGTACTGTACAGTAGGACCTTGCTGTTTATCCATGCTATAAAAATAGTTTGTATCTGCTAGTCCCAGACTCCCAATCCATCCCTCCCCCACTCTCCCTCCCACTTGGCAACCACAAGTCTGTTCTCTATGTCGGTGAGTCTGTTTCTGTTTTGTAGTTAAGTTCATTTGTGTCATACTTTAGAGTCCACATATAAGTGATATCATATAATATTTGTCTTTCTCAGTCTGACTTCCTTCACTTAGTATGATAGTCTCTAGGTCCATCCATATACTTGCAAATGGCACTATTTCATTCTTTTTTTTATGGCTGAATAGTAGTCCATTGTATATATATACCACATCTTCTTTATCCATTCATCTGTTGATGGACATTTAGGTTGTTTCCATTGTTTACTTGATTACTTTTAACCCCGACCTGAAAACAAGCTGGTCTAATCATTTGGAGGTTATAGGAAAGAATATTCTCTTAAGATACAGAGGAGACCTAGTGCTATGGGAATGAGTTTGCCAGGGTTGAGAAAAAGCAAAAAAAACCAGTATATCCAGAGTGTAGTGGGCAAGGGATTAAATGCTACAAGATGACACTGGAGATGAGGTGTATTAAGCCAGGTTAGGAGTTTCGATTTCAGTCTAAATGCAGTGGAGAGCCATTGCAGGTTTTGGGGTGACTGCAAGCAGCAATAATTTTTTCTGTGTATGTGATTCTAATTGCATTCGTTATTGCATTGAGCTGTTTTTCAAAGAAAGATTCTGAAATCTATTAACTAAAGCCATGCTTGGGCAAAGATAAAACAAGCACTGAAACTTTATAATAGGATGTTTGAATTAGGCAATTCATTTAACACAGAGGTGAAGTGTTGTGTATTTCGACCAGCCAATGGCAAAAGCAATGTGGTAGATGCATTTGGAATGAGGTCCTCGTATCATAGGGATTCCTAGTATTACATTAGTTTCACGTGACAGGACTTACAAGAAATTCATTCAGAAAAACATCCAGTGTAGGAGTCTTTTTGGCATGTTCTGTGCATATTTTCTCAAACAAGCCGCAATCATTTTTCGGTTGTGTCATTTATGGCTGGTGCCTGTATGTAGTCCTAGAGCTCTTTTCTAAGCCGGCAGGCACTGAGGCAGCTTGGCAGTGTCATCTGGGCTTGTAAAATTAGAGCACACCATTTAAAATAGTGGTCTTGGTAAATTCTCTTTCCTCCAAATTCCCTCTGAAGCTGACCTTGTGAGAAAAATACCCCGAAGAGGAACAATAGGGCATCTCTTTTTCCTGCAAGGGTAACTAGGAAAGGAAAGTTCCAAAGTTTTAACACTGGAAATCGGCCAATCCTAATGCTAAAATCTACTTGCTGGTGTGTTCCTTTCTGAGTCAAGATGAATTTTAACTGGCTTGAACAAAAATGTGAAAAAATGCCAGCTAAATCTGAAGTTCAAGGATTCTCTTGGCTTTTTTTTTTTTTTTTTGAATTTTAGAGATAAATGCACTGTTTTCTGATTTAAGAAAAAAACTCATAGAAAATACAGAAACATGCAAAGAAGAAAATTCTAACCAAAGATAATCACTGTTGGTGATTTTGATGTATATCCTTCACATAATCTATGTCTATCCATCCATATCGTGTAGCTATAATTCCTAGAGTATTTACAGTTTTGTGTTTGGATTTGTTTTCTGTTTAACATTATTTTGTGATCATTTCCACAAGTTCATGATGTATTTTTTGAAAATATGACTTTAATGACTGTATAATCTTCTATTTGTCATAATTTACTTAAGCCATTCTGCTTATTATTAGATGCTTAGTCCATTTTGAATTTTTTTTGGTAATGAATAATTTTTGATGACCCTTCTTTCACATAACTCTTCATCTACATCTCTCATTTTTCCAAAGGAATTAATCCAACAAATGGATTTTGATACATTTTATTAAATTGCTTTCAAACAGCCTGTACCAATTGCCTCATCATCATCAACGCTATGCCCAGTGCCTATCAAACTTGACCTCTAACCAGGATTTAGGTAGTCACTAAAAGAGAGATATTTGCCAATTTGTTAGATCAAAATTGTTTTAATTTGCTTTTATTTGATTAAAAGGAACGTTATATCCATTTATTTACTGGCAGTTTGTCAATTGTCTGTTCATGTCTGTCTATGCCATTTGGCCGTTTTATAAAGTTTTTTTTTTCTTTTTTTTTGATGTGGACCATTTTTAACGTCTTTATTGAATTTGTTCCAATATTGGTTCTGTTTTATGTTTTGATTTTTGGGCTGCGAGGCATGTGGGATCTTAGCTCCCCGACCAGGGATCGAACCCTCACCCCCTGCATTGGAAGGCGAAGTCCTAATGACTGGGCCGTCGGGAAAGTCCCCATTTTTCTTTTAGAGTATTAATGTTTCGCTTATTGAAATTTACATTTTTTAATATGGCAAGGGTATGTACTCTTTATCTTAAAAATTTAGAGGCATAAATATAGCCATAGACTTCTATCATATAAAAAGGTTTAAATTTATTTTTTGTGGTTCTTAGTTCCTGATATAGTGGTTTATATCTGAGCCTGTAAATATATAAACACAGTTTACTTTTAGAATAATGTCACTTCTTGTTATTGGTTCAGTTACATGAATCTTCCTTATATTTTTCTGCCTGTTTCCCTTTTCCTTCTCCTGTAATAAAATTTTTTTCAAGATCCAGACTTCTACTTATCTCACTTGATTCAACTACACTTTTAGGTGGCAGCTTGCCAAGGAAACCAAATCTGAAAAGAATCACATGGGAGAACTGAAGGGGGTCAGTAGCTCTAGAGAGAGGAATAGTCAACGAAAGAAAAAAGATAGCTACTTGTTTATGTCATGTAAAGAATGAACTTCCTGATGCCAGCTCAGAGTGGGCAGGCTTAGTTAGGAGGCCGTGGGGCTCAGGAATTTCAGGTATCCGACTGCCCGCTCGCTGCTTTTTCTGCCTGTGGCCAGAGGCAACTGGTTCATCCCGGCTCCATCTCCGTTCCTCGTTTTACAATGGAGATAATAGTACCTCAAAGGTATGCTCTAATTAATTCTTCTTAGAGCCTCTGAAAATATAATTACTAATTATTACAACTATTAGATCATTAATTCTTCATTCCTTTTATGGAATTTCAATCAAATGCCCCAAATTCAACACCCAGATTCAGTTGTTTGTGGAGACTTGGTTGCCTAGTATTAATAGTTTCTTGGCTTCCTTATGTTTATTTTACCCCATGCTAAGTGAATTCTTTAAAATGTAGAAATTTGAAAGTCTGTTGAAAATATTTAGAAATTTTGAAGTTCCAAGAAGAGGGAATGCCAAAAAAAATATAAAGTTAAAAAAACTTAAATTATAAAGTTTTATATCTCCACAGATCATTGTAACTCACTAATAAAAATAGCTAAATATTTGAGACTGTTGGTTTTTAAACCACGTTAACTTCTTTTTCCTTCGAGGTGAACCATAAAATCTGGTCATTGGTAAATAATTATACCTAAGACTATTATAGTTTACCTAGATATTCAATAGGAGAGTCATGTGGGCGTAAATAATTTAACAAATGGGACATGTTCTGACCAGTGGCCCTGACTTTTACTGTGCGGTTTTAAGTTGGAAAATGTGTGTTGACTGATTAAGAATCTTTTTGTTAATTCCATAAATTCAGAAAATTAATATGGCTCTGAGTTGAAAAGAGTGAAAAGGGTTTATGCATAGTGTTGGTGATTTTTCTTCAATGGCATTGTTTGATTTAGTGTGTGAGCGTCTTATTTTTCTAATTAGGTCATGTGCACCCTAAGAGTAGAGACCATGTGTTGTAATTCCTCTAAAAGCAGAGGGATTGAATGAATGCTGGAATTATCACTTGGGCCACCTGGCTTTTCTCACCCTGACTCAACCTATAACCAGCTGTGAGTTTTTGGACACTTAGGTAACTGCATGCCGCCTCAGTTTCCCAGTCTCTAAATGGGAAAATGATACCTTCTCTAATTTACAAGGCTGTTGTGAAGTTCAAGTGAAAGGAACTCTATGGTTAAGAGCTTTGTGTGGGCTAGTAAAAATTCAGTGTCATTTTGTAAGGTTGTTTTTTTTTCCAGATGTATGATTGTCAGTGGAGATGTGTGTTTTGACCTCTTCCCCTCCATTTTTGCCTGGGAGATTTTGCATGCTGATAAGAGCTAAGAGTTGATTTAGCATAGTTATTATCAGATGTTTCCGGCTCTCGTGGCCTCTAGCTTCTCCTGGTCTGGCCTTCATATGAACAAGGGCCATACAACCAGCCTCTTAAATATAAGTGTCAGTGGCATCATCTTCATCAGCAGAAACATCTCAAACATTTATTTTCTTTGTGGAAGGCAAGTTTTAGTTGTGGAGTCAGTTTATTTCTGAAACGATCTCATTTACCTGAATGAGGGGCGCATATTTATTTTCAGGGTAAGTGGCGAGGGTATGTAATTCTTGTGTGACAGATGAACTAGACACTCTGCTGTAAATTACATTTGGCTGGAAGAAGATGCTCTGGTATGAAACCACATTTCTGCCTTGCTTACTTTCCCTTCCTGGGTTGGGGCTGAGAGCTGGAAGATTGGTGAGTCTTTGATTTACCTAGGAAATGAAAGCTATTCTTTAGAGAAAGCAGAAAGGGGTGAGTAATCCCATCTATACTTATTTATATAAAAAAGAGGATTTGCGGATGTGACCTGGGTCCAGCCTTTCTCTTGCCAGGAGACTAAAAGTGTCGCAGAACATGTCTGAGTGGCTTGTGGCATTACAGTTTATTTTCAAAGGCCTTTTGATAACACAATTAAGCCTTTCCCTTTGTTTTATTTTAAAGTTGCCCTTACTGGCTACATTAGTGTGTCGCAAAGTGGGAATTTTTTTGTTGTTTCTGTGAGCCTTCAGTCTCATAAAAATTAAATGTGTGCATTCCTGTAACCCGATATGCCCTCTCCAGTGAAAATCAATGCTTCGTGCCCTTGCTTCTCAAGCTGCAGAGGTCTTATTTTGTAGCCTGTGTCCGTTGTGTGTGCATTTGCGCATATGGCCTTTCATCACCCATGTTTTCTGATGTTTCTGAAACATATCTGAGACCTCAGCCCCACTACAAACAATCTGTCGGCTTGTGTTTAGCTTCCCTGTGTGTTTGCTAGAGAACAGCAGAGGGTGGTTTTTCGTTTTGTTTTTGTTCTTTCTGTGGCCTGGGGAGTGGGCACAGAACAGCACCAGTTTATTACTCATCTATGTATTATTCCCTTGGTTGTGGGTAGCAAGAACATCTGAAGAAGATGGCTTTCTGGAGGGGTAGCAAAATTGAAAACCATTCAGTTCCCCTTCAGACTTGAATTATATTATCTTAAATATGCCAAGTACGAAGAGTCTGAGACTCCTGATAGCCAATTATTTGCCAGTGCTTAGATGCAATTATCATTTTCCCAACCCAGTGGAGTTTCCATTGCAGGTTTCTTCTAGGAAATAATCAAATGTTGAATTTTAGGATTAGGTTCCAAAGTAGAAGAAAGACTCTGGGATTCTCTCAGATTCTCCTTGAACTAATCATTGCCTCTGATAAATGGGACCAGCCTAGCCTTTTGCAGCATTTGACTGTGAGATTTAAGGATATGTTACCAAGCTGATGGAATCTGGGAGAACAGGCTGCATTTATTCTGCTATATGAAAGTCCCGGAGTGTAATTTCATACTATGCTGGTGAACTGCAAATGATGAACTGTCCCTAATTGTCCTTTCCCCACTTCTAGAAGGACAGCAAGCATCAGAAGGTCTTTGGTTTGGTGCAATTCGGTCATGATTTTGTCTGATGTCACTGATTCAGTGACAGCATCCCTCAGAGGTCTCAGCTCTTATTCACAAGGTGCCACTTGCGTGATCAGTTGAAAGGATTCTTAGGGGCATGGCTAAAGACTTCTTACTACTGTTTGTGATTAATCAATTAATTTGATTAATACCTACTATATGCTAGGCACTGTGCTAAATACTTTACTTACATTGTTTTATTTAGTAGGTATTATTATCTCTCTTCTGATGAGGAAACTGAAGTTCAGAGAGACTGAAAATTTTACCCAAGATCATGTAGCTAATAAGTGGCAGAGCCAGCATTCACTCTCTGTCGTGGGTGCTTCCTTTCCTCATACTGTATACGGTGTTGGGAGCACAAGGAAAGGTCTGTAAAGCTTGCCGAGAGAGACCGCCATTCCATCTTCTTCAGATAAAGCTTTCTGTATGACGAAAATACCACTGAAGTCTTGAATCCATAGGTCTTCCTTCCACCACCTTCCACCAATACAAAATGCTTTCTAGTTCTGTCACCAAATATTCTACTGAGTCCCTACAGAATCCTAATTTTAAGTGGTCATTGATTTCAAGAAGTACAATAAAAGCACAGCTTACTTCATGTAACAACGTGAAACTTAAGGTGCAGTTGGTACTATAATCTAACTAAATGGAATTGCAAGTGCTGTTATTAGTAGTCATAATATTAATAGTTGCGTTTAAAGATACAATCCTGTTAACTGTAAGCAGTGTAATATCATCCCACTTCTTTTTTTTTTTTTTTTTTTCGGTATGTGGGCCTCTCACTGTTATGGCCTCTCCCGTTGCGGAGCACAGGCTCCGGACGCACAGGCCCAGCGGCCATGGCTCACGGGCCCAGCTGCTCCGCGGCATGTGGGATCCTCCCAGACCGGGGCATGAACCCGCTTCCCCTGCATCGGCAGGCGGACTCTCAACCACCGCGCCACCAGGGAAGCCCTCATCCCACTTCTTAAATGCAGTCACTCGATGATTAACATGCGCAGTATTCTTTGTATGATTGTTTTTGGAATTATAGTCCTAAATCTGCTCTGGAACAGAAAAGAGAATATAGACATTTGTGAGATTAGAATCTGGTAACTTTCAGGCTCAGAGCGCATTTACAAACACTGGCATTCATCCCGGTGTGATATTTCCCAGTTATCCAAAAAGGCTTTTATTCAGGAGCCATTTGTGGTTGGGATGCATGGTGATGCATCATTTATACAGTGCCTTAAGTGTTTACTGGGTAAAGTGTGCAAGAGACAAAGCACAAGAATCCTGCCTAAAGCCCTTACTATCTAGAGACACATTTACTGTTATATAATAGAATTTCATCCAAGAGTAGATATTGCTTAACTCATTCATTTCCTGAGAGCTGAAGTTCAGGGTTTCCTTTAACGTTTCGATAGCCCCCAACATGTTGATTTGTATTTTCACCTCCAAAAGACAGTCACACTAAAGAGTATGTTTTGCACTCCAAAAGTGGGCGGGAGGTGGGATGGGAAAGAGGGTGTGGACTCAACCAGCAAGTTATTGTTTAAGGGGGTGTTGGGACAGGGCAGCTGAGGGTAGACTAGAGATCACTGATTCCCAGCTTTACACCATAAAGGCCCTCTTTGTTTTTTCTTACTTTTATATTTGAAAGATTTTTTTCTACTTGGTTAAGTATTAATTAATTCGTTTTCTTTAAAACTGAAGGCGTTCATAATTGTAAATCAGAAACTGTGATAATCATGAGCTGACTGATGTTACCACACTGCATCAAAAGGTTTCCAGCCAGAAGTAAAGCTGACATTTTATTTGGCTTGTGAGAGCTTTTTTTGTGAATCATTAAATGTTTAAATATATGTTAAGCTTTTGGAAATACTGAAAAGTGAACTGAACTCTGTTATTACTTTCACAGACTGCTTAGGAATCCAGAGACCCCCAAGTGGGGAGCAATTGGATTTAGCAATTGCCATAAATTCCCTTCTACTTCTAACACTCTGTGATTTGTGAACACCATTAAAACTAATAAAACTGACGTGTTGCCAGTGTACTCCCAACAGCAAGTTTTGAAATCCAGGTCTGACATTTTGTGGGGTGAGGGAAGAAGCAAATTTAGATACCCCCAAAATTTGGAGAGCAGGGTAAGTATGTGGGAATAGCTGTGCTTTGGGTGTGTCCCACAGTTTTCCTTGGTAAGCAGCCAAAGAGAGCAATGTCTCCTTTGTCACCCTTGACCACAGACAGTTCTACTTGTGATAAAAACAAACAAACAAACAAACAAAACCAGACCCTTTATATGATGCTTTGTCTCCACATCACATGTGGACCATATGCACACAACCCTTTAGCCCAGGCCCCACATTTCAGGCAGAATGATCTGGAACACCAAAGCCAACTCTAGGGCTTCCCTGGTGGCGCAGTGGTTGAGAGTCCGCCTGCCGATGCAGGGGACGCGGGTTCGTGCCCCGGTCCGGGAAGATCCCACATGCCGCGGAGCGGCTGGGCCCGTGAGCCATGGCCGCTGGGCCTGTGCATCCGGAGCCTGTGCTCCGCAACGGGAGAGGCCACAGCAGTGGGAGGCCCGCGTACCGCAAAAAAAAAAAAAAAAAAAAGCCAACTCTATCAAACCCCTGTTGGGTCTCAACTGCCCATGGGAATAAAAATCTAACCTCTTTGGCTTTGTGTATAAAGTCATGGACAATATGACCCTAATCTATACCTGATTCATCCCACACATACATTAGGAACCTGCTACACTGAATTTTTCATCATACTTGCAACTACCCGACCTTTCCTTAGCCATTGCCTTTACACATGCTATTCTGCTAACTGTAATGTTTTTTCTGCTCAATCTTCGTTGAATAAGTTCCTATAATAATCTGGCTAAGATAACAGCACTTATTATGTACCAGGCACTCATTTAAGCTTTACAGTGAGGTGGTTGCCATTATGAGGATCATTTTGCAGAGGAGGAACCTGGCCCAGAGAGGTTAAGTAAACTTCCCAAAGTCACATAGCCAATAAGTGGTGGAGCCAGGATTTGAACCTGTACAGCCCATCATTTCTGGACCTATACTCTCAACCCCCGTGCCATACTGCCCCTCCTCTAAGATGCACATACATAGTTGAAGGTGTTCTTATACTTAACTCAAATGGAGTAACCTCTTTCATTCTTAGGATTCGCAAAGTGCTTTCTAAAGCAGACTAGTAATAGAATTTAGCAAGTTGCATTATTATTTTGGTCTTCCTGTGCCTTTGTGATTTGTGAGTAATTTGAGTATCATTCAGTTTTGTGGGCCCATGGCCTGGCAACTTGCCTGCCATCAGGTAAACACGTAGTAGATTTATTTCTTCAATGAGAGAATGAATGAGTGAAGGAACAAACACGGAAGCACTTGTCTGTACTCAGATGGGTCAGATCCTCTTTCCTTCTATGACATATTTCTGGGATATCAGTTGAAAAACACTTCCTTCCAGTAGACTTTACCTGTCTCAGGGGTGTAGAACATTCCAGCAGGAAAACTTAGAGCTTTCAGCTGTCATCTTCACGTGACAGTAAATCATTTCCAAATCCTGCAAAGATGCCCATGAATTCTGCTGAGTAGCCATGTAGCACTAGAGTCTGACAACATTGATTTATTTAAGTATAGGTTTGGTGCTCTGTGAGAGCTCACCATCTGCTTAAGTTGTGTTTACTTTAAGTACCAGTCAGCGTTTTCCTGACGAGTTATAGAAAAATGGTAGTTCGACTTAATTTTTAAGCGAAGTCTGTTTAAGAATAATTTGTTAATTACTAGTTGGTTGATCTCATTTCCTTAAATTAAGGGCTTCAGTTAATATCACATGCTTATTGCCAGCTTGCTAGAAGCCGCTGCAGTGGTGCCCATAGTTGCATGATATACTGTAGTCCTATTCCTCTGTGCCAGCCTCTGCCCTGGCTTTTAAATTCATCTTTAGCTAATTTTACAAGCCTGGAGAGTAACCTGATGGTTTACTAACTTTAGGATTGCAGGTTGGAAGCTTAATTTAATAGCCACTTATAAAACCGTTTATGCGGAAATTGGTATAATAAGGCCTTCAGTACGATGGGTGCACAGAGCCATTTCATCAAGGCTGATAATTCAAAATACAGGAGAATTAGAATTCACACCGTTTGGGCTGAAGGTGTTTCATCAACCGCACACAAGACAGGATCCAAACCTTGCTGTGGGGTGGTTTGGAGTCCAGTGCTTTTTGGCAAGAAAGGAAATATTTGGCAGCCTGTTATTGGGGAGGTCTAAGGAGGCTGGCCTGGGCCATTAAAAAGAACACAGTGAGGTTGGGTGAATCTGGATGTGTAATGGTTTTGTAAATGTTTTGGTTTCAATAAAATCCCAAACATATTTTATCAATGCATTTTCCCTCGTAATTTTCAGACCTTTGTGTATTTCAAGGGAAATTTCGTCCATATGTTTTTGATTCATTTATACTTAACTCATCAAAATGTTGTCTTCTACGAGTTTATTTGATGTTCAAGAAGACTTTAGAGCTTGATTTAAATACCTTCTAGTGTTCTTTCCCTTTCCTTTTTAAAAATAGAAAGCCATCTACTCTTGGCAAAACCTAAACGCACACACACCAAAAGTTTGCATTTGGTTGAAAGCTCTAAGCCCATAAAGCTGTTAAGCTGGGCCAAATGCATTCTTCAACTCCTGGTAAAGTGTGAGCTCTGTTCCTCAACAGTATAGAGAGATCTTTACCTTTTGATAATCTCTGGTGGCTGTGCACATTGAAAGAAACTCTAAAAAATTAAAATGCCTGCCATCTGCTAGATCTTTGATCTTGGGAAAGGCACTTTACCTCCCTTCGCTTCAGTTTTCCCATCTATAAAGTCAGGCCATCTTTGTCTTGTCTACCTCCCAGAATTACTGAGAGGATTAAAAGAGCTCATATGAAAATACTTTGGAAAACACAAATAGCTCCACAAATAGAATCACATCTCTTTTCTTGATGTTATTATTCTTTGAATAAAATAATAGATACTCAGCCTTCAGTCAATGTTTATCATGTGCCACGTGCTATGTTAGACATCTTACAAATTACTATCTTGTTTAATCCTCATATTATTTGGTAAAGAGTAGATACTTTAAATTTCTACATTTTGGAATGTAAAACTCCTCTACGTTATTTACCCAAGGTCTTCTAGTTTGCGGGAGAGCTAGAATGTAAATCTAGCCCTTTATGAGTTTTAACCATTAAGTTGTATAGTATATGGTTGAAGCCATATTAATCACTGTCATGTTGACTCAATATCAGAGTTTATCTTGAGTTATAACTAAGTCTCTCCATGTGGTTAAGATCACTTACATTTTCTATCACATTCTCTTATTGAATAGAGTGAATGCATATATAATATTATGCTGTTTGATTATGTACATATTAAAAGATCATTCATTACATCGATAGCAGAGAAGCTAATTTTAATTGAATACCTACTTTGGACCAGACACTGCAGAGCTCATTAACTGCTCATTGCCTTTAATCCTCACAACAACTCTATGAGGTAGAGACTGTTATTGTCAAGCGCTGTGAAGTTCTGGGATTTTACCCTACTTGCAAGCTAGCAAACTAGCCTGCCAGTTTCATGGATGCTGGAAAAAGTTATGAAACTCCTGGGCCAGAAATAAAGTTATTATTGACAGCCAGCAAGCAGCATCACTTTCATCTTTGCATCAGTTTCCCTTGGCCCCCAGGTCCTACCAGGGTGATGTGCACTGGCCTATGTGGGTTTATGTCATGGCTGAGGAGCTAACCCCAAGCTTAGAGATCCATCTCTTTTAATACTGTGGTAAGAAACCTTGCCTGACCTTTGCTCCAGAAACAGACATTATCTTTATTATACTGGACGGTAAGCAAACCTGCCCTGTGCTCCAGATGGACACACTACATCTATCTTACTGTTCGCTATACAAACATATTGGAAAAGTACCAGCCATGAGTGCCTCTCCTTCTAAGACATACATAATGGCAAGAGACTTACGGAGAGTTGTCTCCCAACAATTATCTCCCATTTTACAGACAAGGAATCTGGGCTTAGAGAGGTTTAGTCATTCATTCATACCAGAAGTATTTATTGAGCACCTGTATGTGTTAAGGCCACACCGCCAAACAGTAGAGGAGGGGGCAGCCAACATAGGCTCTAAGCCATTAGCTTGTTCCCTCACCCACTTACCCCTCACCTCCTCAGTCATTATCCATCGTGCCTCCCTACCTAATGACCAATGATATAAAACAGTAATTAACTTAAGATGATAATGACCCTTTGGGACACATGCTTCTCCTGCCATCAGGTTCTCCCTCTGCAGCTTGACCCAGCCCTAGATACCCAGATGCAGCAGGGTTGCCTGAGACGGGGGCATGGTATTGGCAGCGCCTGAGAGAAGTCAGATCATATTTAACAGCACATGGAAGACAGCGGTGCTAGGTGATTAGAAAGTTAAATGTGAATAATTTTGTTATGGAAAATTTAGTTTTGGAACTTGGAATAATTTGGTCTCTGTACAAAATTCAGAAGGTTCTTTTCCCCCTGTTGCTCCCTCCCCTGGTTAATCAGCGTTATTTTATATTTGTATAATGATGCCATGAAATGAAGTCAAGGTTTTGGTAGTGCCCATGCTAGCTTGTGGGATTCCTCTTGTCATGTGCCTGAATCAATCTATGGGGAAATATTAAGTGATTATGAAGTTAGAATCTGGGGAGAAGAAAAAAGTCTTGGCAATGATCTGACCAGAAGCATCCTTTGCAAACAAAGATGTCTCCTCCACCCCATGGGAAGGTGTCCCAGGCTGTAATTTCTCTCCTCTGTCAGCACAGGCTCCCCTGAGAGAGCGAGTTTGCCAGTTTTCCTAGGAAAAGAATAACAGTGGACACAGATTAATGAAGAGGGCTGGTATCTAGCTTTGCACTGTGGTGAAGAAACAAAGCAAAACTGAACTGGTCAACCTTTGCCCCTTTCAACCAAGAGACTTCACGGGAGACATTCTTCCCCTGGCATCTCTCCATCAGAGGGGAAACTGTACCTTAAGAAAAAATGAGAGAAAGAAGCCTGCCTTGATGCTCATTTAGGCCCGCCACTGTGTTCATGGATTAGCATAACACAGTGAGGAATCCTCTCCTGCTGGTCTACTTCTCAGCACCTGAAGCTATTGGCCCTGTTTCCTGAGCTTGTTTCACTCCCTTTGATGCCAGAGAAAATCTAATTAGTGAAGAATTTGAAGGAAGGAATTTTGGAGAGACCTCTGCCACCCCAAAATCTCAGCAGAATGGGGCCATGACTCTTCCTTGTGAGGCCCTCACTGTCAAGGGTTGCTTCCTAATCTTGAAAGTTAAGAAAGAAAATTTATACACAAACTCTCTGTGATGGAGCCAGGCCTCCTTCAGAGCAGATGATTCTAGAGCCACTTATCTTGCAAATGGATTCTCTCTTCGGACAGCCTCTGTATATCTGTAGACTAGGCTTGCAGAAAGAGGAAATTACTTTGTGCACCTCAGCAGCAAAGTCAAGTGGAAGAAGAAAATAAGAATCTTTGGAACCAAGTTTTACTTAAGAATGAAAGTGGGCCTCAGGAGCTAAATTTTTCTGAATATACTTGGTGGGGTGAGGAGGAAATGTTTGCTGCTTTGCTCCGAATCCGAGGTCTGTTCATGGCAGTTGCAAAACAACCTCAACAAACAAAACCAGACAAAAACCCAACAATGTGTGATGTGTTACTTTCCTAATTACTTGGTTCTGCTCCTTCCCCACCCCTCCCCCCAGGAAGCCCTTAGAGCAGCCAGAGTGCCTTTCCTTGAGGGAACCATGCAAGATGCCCCTGAACACATGTGGCTCCAAAGGAACCTTCAGTGCAGACCCTCTCCCCCTCCCCCTTTGTTCCCTTTTGATGGTTCCACCCCCAGTTTCCTTGTTGTTGTTTTTGGTTGATCTGTTTGTTTTGGGTCCCCTACCCCACCCCCCAGCTCCAGGAAGCTGTACACACACTGGAGCATTTGGGGCTGACTTGGCAGGATAATGTGACTGCTGGCAGCTTCCAAAATATGACACCAGTGAAAATATGAACCAAATGTTCCTTGTATGCTAGGGTGTGAAGTCTTCATCACGCCTCTCTCTGAGAGCAGAGAGCACGAAAGCACTAGACAGTTTTGGGTCTTGGTCCCGGCTCTGTCTCTTAATTGCTGGGTGATATCTCTGAACACAGTTCTTTATTATAAAATAGCAGTCGTCTTACCCACTTCATAAAGGCGCCATTGGGTTCAAACAGAGTCATTTACTGAGTGCCTACGACGTGCCAGAGAGTGTGCTGAAGTAGCTCCTCTGCTGAAGCATGAGCTCCTCAAAGGCAAGGTCATTTCATACTCCCACTGGGCTGGACAAGTAGAGTCTGACGGACTGGGCTTGAGTCTTGTCTCTGTCCCTTGTTAGCTCTGTGACTTAGGGCAAGTTACTAACCTCTCACCTGGCAGGTAGCACTCATGACAGCACCTGCATCAGAGAGCTCTTGTGAGAACTAAATGTCACACGTAGCCCAGGGCTTGGAAGGTGCCCCGTGAATGTCAACAATCGTTACTTATAAGCCCAGTGCCAGGCACGTAGGCACGTATCTGTCTTTTGAAATATAGTAAATATTTTTTTTTTTGCTTTATAACAAATTTAATCAGTTATACATATACATATGTTTCCATATCCCCTCCCTTTTGCATCTCCCTCCCACCCTCCCTATCCCACCCCTCCAGGCGGTCACAAAGCACCGAGCTGAGCTCCCTGTGCTATGCGGCTGCTTCCCAAAGTGCTCAACAAATGCTAGTTCCTTTTTCCATAATCCTCCTTCAACAAGTCTTCCCTTTCGTATCTGACAGGTTACCGTGGTGTGTTTCACTGGGGACAATCCCAAGAAAGGAAGATAAGGTTTTTCCAGAGGGAGTTTAACTCTGAAGGTTCTCTTCATACGTGTTTGTTCTTTCAGTCACTACAAATCTACAAAGGGAGAAATGTGGACCAACCAACTCCTCGTCTTAGGGTGTTTGTCCCTTCATGTAGTCATTTGCTTCAGTTGAGTACAAGCTCAGTGATCCTTAGCCATGTTGGTGGTGGTGAGAAAGTAGTACCAGAGATTGTTCCCTCAGCATGTCACTGGGACGTGGACCCCACACATACACCTGCTGGGGGAAGGGAGTGGGTGGTTGTGCATGTCTGTAGCAGAGGTGGAGGTGGTCAGTGGCTTCACAGCTGGGAGAGCTAGATAGAGAAGTCGATGACTCAAGGGTCTTTTAGTTTCCCCAGCATTTCCAAAGGGTGGCTTCTGATTACATAACTGTCCCAGATTCCTTGCCAACCTCAGGTACACCTCAGGCCTTCTCTTCTTCCCATTGGCTTCTTCTTTTGACTTGGAGCAATGTTTATGAAGATCAGAATCTACTAAAGAAAGAGACAAGAGGCAGGAAGAAACCACTTCAGTGACTGAATGTTTTTGGGCGGGTAGGGGATGTGTATGTGTGGTTTCATTTATATTGCTTCCATTTTTTTTTTTAGATCTTAATTTACTGTTGGACACGTCAGAGTTCATTTGGCTCTGACAAAGTCCCTGACCCCAAGGACCTTCATTCTCTAAACTCCACTTCCCTCTGGACTCAGGAACCCTCAGTGTTAGTGATATGGAGCTGGTGGGTTTAGCTGTGGGATTTTGCCACCATCTTCGTGTGTCCCCTGGGGGACTTTTCAGATATTGAAGTGGGCCTTTAACCTGCTAAATTCTTTGGATGGCTTGACTGGTCTCTGACTGTGACTTCCAGAACATGCAAGCCCTGAATCCTTTAGGGCCTGAGGGGTTGACAGATCTGAAGTGGGGTTTGTGGGGGGGAGGGGCAGGATTGGTAAACTAGTAGGGCTTATTACTGCATTTATACTCAAATCGAAAACAAAAACCAAACAAAACCCAACTACCAACATGTGAAGTGCTACTTTCATAATTATTTGGTTCTATTTTCAGGATTTGAATGCAAACCTAGTTACATGGGCCCTGTGAGCAGGCAGCATTCGGTATGATTCAGTCTAACCTTTCCATTTTACAGACGTGGGAAACTGAGGCCCGGGACGGTGGGGGGCTCAAATAACTTGCTTCTGGTCACAGTGCTAGGAGCAGAGCCATGGCTGGGACTCAGGCCTTGTGATTCCTTCTTCAGGGTTCCTTCTGTTCTCCGCTCACACACCTATCCTTGACTGAGGTAGAAGCGAAACTCTGGCTTCTTAACCAATTCTTAAGCATTTGGCAAACACTCTTACCTTTTTAAAAATGGAGTTTTCCTGCTCTTCCTCTTGGCTAAGTTTCTGCTCCTTCTCTCGCTTGTCATATGTACATATGGAAGCAAAGTAAGTCACCTGCAAAAAAACTCAAGTTGAAAAACCATCCTTTCCCCTGGCCACTCACCAGAGATGACTTTTTCTACCTGGTTCTGTTTTTGTTTTTTCTGGAAGTGACTGCCAAACTCTAAATAATACACTTACATCTATGTTTCTTTCTTTATCATATTTTTACAGCATCTTTTGTTTGAAAATGGGGATTTAGCTCCGTTGCCCTGCTTCTCTACCCGCTGCCTTCTGTCAGTGTTCCATTACTACTTCTACTCCTCTTGGTCAACTGTACCTTTAAATTGTAACTTGCACCTTCACTTTGTGTTCTGTCAACTTTCAGCCAGTTTCCTACAATGGAGCTCTGAGCCCTTTGAGGACTCATTCCTTACCCCACTCCCTTCCACACTCCACCTTTTGTCAGCTCCAAGTTACTTTCACCTTGCTCAGGTGATTTTCCATTCCATTCTGTCTTGCAACAACAGTCGTGGCTTCTGTGCTTTGGTTAACTCTAAAAGTTGAAAACCAACAGATAGCATTTACATATTGAGACTATGCAATTTCTGTTTGTTGCTTGACCAAATAATGTATTACGATTTCCTCTAGGGAACTTAATGTCCTAACTTGAGGGCCTGTCAAAGAGGAATATTCCTGACATCAAGGTCATGACTGGCTTTTTTTTAATGTTTCATTGGTTGTTGAAAATCATTTGACCAGGGTTGATAACAGTCAGTTTCTCCTGAGAAGGTCCCTGTCAGGCTTTCCTCCAATTTTTTCCCTACTTCTTTCTTCTAGCTCCATCCCACACTTCACTTCACAGTGAAATAGAGTCAAATACTGTTGAGTTTTCTTAGACTTAGAAACTCAGAATTTGAAGATGTGCTCTATGAGGTGTGCTCAGTCAATGATCAGATTGATTCTTTGGCCTTCTTTTGGACAACTAGAATGAAATCATACATGCCCTATAATAATAAGAGAAGTTATTTTGGAGAATCAATTGATATTGTTGATGAGTTTACTTTTCTTTGTCTATTTATTTATTTTGGCCTTTTCTTCCCAAAGGAGGATGTCAGTATAATAAATGCTGTTTGTTTGATGGATCCTGTTGTGATTGATAATAATGATTCTGATGCTTTCTGTTGGACCAAGATAATAGAAAGCCCAAGGGTATTTATAATATGCCTAAACTGGGTTTTAAATCAATTAGTGGGTATTTGAGGGCTTTATACAATACATCACTAGAAACAGCTACTTAAGGAAGAGCCTGGAAAATCTCAAAAATTTTCCCAGTTTGAAAGTGTGATACCTGCTGTTCTAAATTACCATTCTGATACTTGATTTGTATATTATGTGGAATATTGAAATAGATAATTTACCAGGCATGCAATTTCTCATGCTGAAGAAAATATACAATTAGGAAACAGTCAACATAGATTTAGAAAAAAGTATTTGCAGCAACTCAAATGGTTGATGTTAAACCATAATTTTCCCCAGATAATGGATTGCCACAGGAGCTGAATCTGCTTGGCCAGATGCTTCACCTCATCCTGGCTTTGTATCCCGTTCTCTCTCTCTATGGATCTTGAATGGGAGAAGACAATGTGGGGTAGCAGGAGATGAAAACTGGCTCTCTAGATTTGTCTCAAGTCTTGGCAAAATGTTGAAGATGGGTTATAAATATGTTCTCTGCAGTTCATAAGTCCTTTTTCCCCCACTCTAAATAGTTCTTTTAAAATGATTTTTAATTTTTTATTCAAGTATAGTTGATTTATAATGCATTAGTTTCAGGTGTACAGCAAAGAGATTCAGCTTTTTATATATATATATATATACATATATATATATATTCTTTTTTCAGATTCTTTTCCATTGTAGGTTATTACAAGATATTAAATATAGTTCCCTGTGCTATACAGTAAGTCCTATATATAGTAGTGTGTATCTATTAATCCCAAACTTCTAATTTATCCCTCCCCCCCTTTTCCCTGTGGTAATCATAAGTGTGTTTTCTATGTCTGTGAGTCTGTTTCTGTTTTGTAAGTAAGTTCATTTGTTCATTTTTTTAGATTCCACGTATAAGTGATAGCGTATATTTGTCTTTCTCTGTCTAACTTACTTCACTTAGTATGATAATCTGTAGGTCCATCCATGTTGCTGCATATGGCATTATTTCATTCTTTTTTACAGCTGAGTAATATTCCATTGTATATATACACCACATCTCCTTTATCCATTCATCTGTCAATGGGCGTATAGGTTGCTTCCTTGTAAGTCCTTTTGAAACAGTAATTTTCTTTTTGATGTGATGGGGTGTTAGAAGTTGCTGATGATGAAGTAGTGATTTGGGCCAAAAAAAACTTCTAATATGCTTCACAAGTACCCTAGCGCTAGTTATAATCTAGAAAACTGTAGGGGTCTGTGGTGTGTGTGTGTGGAGTGGGTGTGGGAGAGCAGAAATAAGAGTATGATTGGGAGGGTCCCTGATAGGGAATCCCTATCCCAAGGGAAATATCATTATTGGAAAGAAGCTAATCTATATTGTTGCTGACATCTAACATTCCTCAGAACTAAAGTTAACACCATCTGTATTTGGCTTTCTGTAAGCCTTTCTGTGGTTTGGGCATAACAAGCAGGGCCCAGGCTGTTCTGGTCTCTTACAGTTGATCTAGATTCCAGCCACTTTCCTGGGATGCCATTCTGTCCTTTTGCCGTCTCTGTGTGTGTGTGCGTGTGTGTGTGTGTATCCCCCCCTCCCGCCCCCTGGAAAATTAGTCTTAGGTGAAGCTGGTTGTGAGGCTATAGCTTACAAGAAGTGTATCTGAATCTACCTAAAGATGGCATGATGTCTATGTGTATGTGTGTGTGCTGTGGATATACAGTGAGGTGGGACAAGGAAGATCAAGGTTGTGTGAGCACAGAAGTATGGCATTCCTACAGGAGCATCCCTATTCGGGTACCACTTTCTGGAGAGTGTTGCTAACCTGGTCTTTCTATCCTGGGTCCTGGGAACTTGAATGTAAATACGGGTTGGGTTTATATACAGTACAGTTGGCTTACTTTTAAAAACGCTGATGGGTTTTGTGAGGATCCCTGAGCTCACATTCTTGACTAACTTCCATAGGGTTTCCCAAACAGATCATGTGTTTTAAAGTGTATACATATAGAACAGCTATACATTTATAGCAACTGCAAGTTGTGTGCAGGTGTCACTGCTGCATGTTCTGGCATTAGCTGCCAGCTCCTCTTGGCAAGGAAAGAGGTCCCTACTCTTCCCCTCTGCTTTTCCTGCCTCATCTGTCAGTCCATCTCTGAGCCACTCCAGCCCATCATGGACTGGTGATTTCTTGCTATCATGGATGTTAACATCACTCCACAACCTCAGCTCTTTGCCTGCAGTTACTCAAAGTTATGTTTCCCCATTTCCATGTCCTCATCATCTCTAGCCTCATCAGATAAAATGATCCCTCTTTATGACAGATATTTTATAATAAACTGTTATAATCTTGCAGTGAATCTTATAGTTAAAAAACCTACCCAGACACATGATTACCCACAATGCCCTAAATATAATATAATAGAGAAATAAAAAAAAGGTAATTTTAATAAAATAGTATGTATTTATATCAATCAAGATCCTGACAGGAAAGAACACAATTAAACAAGAGCTTTTTTTAAACTGAAAAGACTTGAATGAATGTGAGGTTTGGGGTTAAGGGAACCAACTGAAGAGAGTAAGGGACCCAGAGACCAGGGACAGCTGGAAGCTCTTACCACCCCTAGGCCTGCAGGAGCCCCACTAGAGCTAGAGCTGGAAGGTGGGAGGCAGCCATACCCTCACCCTTAGGGTTAGGAAGGAGGGAGGTGGGGAGTGAATACCCCAGTCTCTTCCACCTCTCACCCTGGGATCTCCTGCCGCTGCCTCTCATTGGCTGAATGAGAGAAGCCAGAGGGTCAGGGAGCCTGGGGGATGCAGTCCCCAGGGCTCATCCTCCTGATGCAGAAAGGACAGAGAAAGTCAGAGAATGGATCAAGGTGGGGTGGGGCAAATGGAGAAATCAGCACAGTATTTCAGTAGGCACCTGCCAGGTGCCATGACACTGGAGGGCTTAATGAAGGGTCAAGTCCTCACACCTTGTTGTAGGATTTCCCTGGGAATACGGGAACGCAACTAATGTATTGCCTTGTGTTGGCAACTCTGATGTTCTCAAATGGCAAACAACTTTCATTAAAGTTCCGAATTAAACCAAATACAATTTTCTCTTTCCAGGTTGCCTTTCTAAAAAAAAAACTTCAGCATATATTAAAATCAAGTAAAAATACGTTTTGTTTATACATAGAAAATTGAGTGAGTTTCTCAGATAATTTTTAAGTATATTTTTCTTCTACATGAATGGCATTTGTGCTCTGGGGGAGGGGGGTGCAGGGCAAGTATCTGTTCAGCAGGAGTGTCTTGTCTATTACCGGATGATTGGTATCCCTGACCCCTACCCACTAAATAAATGCTCATAGCACCCTTCCAGTCACAGTAAAAAACAAAATGAAGCACCCAACAATTTCCAGAATAACCTCAGGCTAGGGCCTGTCCTGCTACCAGCCACTGCTCTAGCTATTCCTGGTGCCATTTAGTAGGTCATCACCCACGAAATTGCTAGAAGTACAAGTTCCCTCCAGTGCAGTTGGCGTAAAACAAAAGAAAATCTCTGTAAATTAAAATGCTGCCTGATTCACCTTGCAGGGCTGAGGGAGGTTTTGTAAAGCTTTTTGTTGGGAGAGGATGCAGTCCAGGCTAGTTGTTATCCAATTCTTATTCCTGTGAAGGTTGCCTCATCACTTTTCTCCTAAGCTGTGTATTTGTAGCTGAAGTGGCCCAGCCACTGCTTTCTGGGACATCAGATCAGCCTGAATGTAGGCTCCTGAGGCACCTGTGATGACAGGTGCCAGCATCTGAGTCCCCGCCTCTCTGCCATCTATCAGCAGTTCTCAGTCTTCTCCCAGGACTTCTGTCTTCCAGTTTCCCTCCTCATCTGTGTTGGCTGTGCTATACCTCCCACTGCCACCTCACAACATCTGTGCATGCCACACCACCACCTGAGCTTAGTAAGCTGGGCCACTTTATGTCATGGTCTGTCTGATTGGTCTACCTGTGGCTCCACCCTCCCCTTATTACTATGACGCTTGCTTCTCTGTGTCTGTGTCTCAGGCCCCCGGATCCCACTGGAGTGAACATTATTCCTGTGGTATGCTATTAAGCACCTAAAATTCCTTTCTAAAGGACTGAGATGCCAGTATGCCAGTGTTGTTTTGCAATGTAAAGGAGCTGGTATGCTATCTCAACTGTATCTTCATCACGTGGAAGGTTTGGCTAATTGTAATGGAATGTGTTTTAACATAGGGCTGGTCAGCCATGGAGGGTTGTGTATACTGGTACCCACCTCCACATCCCTTTCTGTAGTGGATGCTGAAGGCATGACCTTATAGTGGCTTCTGCATACCACCTCACTTGTCCTCAAATGGGGCTGCCTTATAATTGTGCAGTGTCATCTGATCACCACCCCCCAATGTATTGGGGTGGCCAGAAAGTTCGTTCGGGTTTTTCTGTAACATGGAAAAAACCTGAACGAACTTTTTGGCCAACCCAATACATTAAGACAGTACTTCTTTCACCTTCAGTCCTCTTAATCAGATGATGAACAGAAGCTTTAAACATAGCCTTTGGCAGAAGAAGTGGGGGGAGGTAAAGCTGCATATGAAGCCTGTTCAAGTCACCAGTTACATGTGTTGAGGCATTAAAATTATTCACTTATTAGTAGGCATATGTCAATGCCCAGGCATATTTTGCAATGCATGCGATGTGGAACACTCTAGGCTGAACTCCACGGAGCTACAGAGATGGACAAGATTGAGGGTGCTTACTGTCTGGGGGGTATCAGGCAAGCAGACAGACCAGTTCAGTATGATTTGGGAGTAAACCAAGGGGACGAAGGGAGTAGAAATTTTTTTATGGGGACATTTGAACCAAGTACAAGAAGGTAGTACAAATTTTAATAAACAAAGAAGGGAGAAAGGGTGCAGCTGACTTAGCATGAGAAAAATGCTATTTGTAAATTAGTTGCTAAAATTCTGTGGTTGGCCTGGGTAGTGGCAAGAGATTCAAGATGGCAGATATGTAGGATTTATGCAGCTCTGAACCTGGCAGGGGATAAAAGTTGGAGATGGACGGTAAAGCGCCTTGATCAACCGACTAAGGAGCATAGATTGCACTTTGGGGCTTTGATGCTTCAGATGGGCATTGAGGAGGGGCCAATCACAGTAAAACCAGGATTCTAAGAATATCGCTCTGGGGGCAGTGTGAAGGAGGGATTAGAGAGTTAAGAAAGCATGAAAGAGATGGTGAATGGGCTACTTAATAGCTCTGGCCAAGAAGATGTGGGCAAAAGGTCTGCATGTGCTTGTGGCAGATACAGGTGGAGAACTGCACTCATTTTACGTCTCAGTAATGTTGGAGGAATGACTGATACCTTTATTTCTTTTCTTACTATGTGAGAAGTGTTACTGATCTGGTCAGCTTTTAACCTCTCAGTCTCACCGAGGCAGAGATCGGAGATCACATTTTTTTTCTGTGCTTTCACTGGTGCTGGGAAGAGAATGTGATATAATCTGTTAGTGTGAAATCATAAATGGAACTCAGATTATTCTTAGGCAGGCTGCTGACTTAATGTTTCTAAGCAATAGCTAGAGTTTACATCCTCCTCTTGAGAGGAAAAAAAAGTTCCCTCTGAAGCATGCACTAAAGAGAAAGGCTGAGAGGATTGATTTTTTTTTTCCCCAAAGAATCCATAAATATTTACATAAGTGCAAGTTACAAATCTGTGGCTTGGAGATTATTGAATTTCACTGCTTTTACACTCACAGCATATAAATTTCCAGCAGGCATTTGCTGGTTGTGAATGTTCAGTCTTTGGAGAATTGTCTCCTAGTTTGTTTCCTTTGCTCTTGGAAAACAAATCTCTCATGTGCTGTTTTTAATGCTCTCACTTATGGGTATGGATTGGGCCCTGGCAGCCATGTGACAACGGTCCTTAGCTGAGGGGGCTTCACTGTGATGGACTGCCTGCTGATGGGGGCACTGCACCCCGAGCCAGAAGCGGCTTTTAAAGACCCTTTTGGTAACACAATCATTCTCTCCAGAAGAGAGCCCTAGATAGTGGTGTAGTTCCAAAGTCTCTGTGGACTTCTTAAGTAAATGAAAAAACCTCTAAAGATCGTGTCCCTTTAGCAGAGAGATACGTCAGCAGGTCTTTCCTAAATATGGGTGTTGCATCTGCCATCTTGCCCGTGGGCAGACCTCAGCTATTTTATTCTTGGCCTCTCTTTATAGAACTGGGCCAGGGGCGCACTCTCTTCTCGTTTGGCCGGTCAGAACAATTGCTGCCCAGTAAAGCTTTTCACTAAGACTCTGAATTTTATGATTGCTAGATTTTGGACTAGCCTACTAATCTCAGGGATCTAAATCTGTATATGCTGAAGAGTACATTTCTTCAGTATGCAAGGGACAAAGTCCTCCCCTGTGTCTTGCCTGTGACAGGCAGTTAATACACATTTGTGGAAATGGAGAGTAGTTGACCTGAAAGTAGTTCCCATCTGTCTTCTTTGAAAATATTTTTAACGTTTGTTTTTAAATTTGAGAAGGTGCTACACAAAAAGTCAACAAAATGAATTTAAAATTCCTGCCAGTGGACCGTGCCAGAGTGCCAGAAAAACTTAAGTTTGAAGAAGATGGGCTTTCAAACAGAGAAACAGAGGGGCCATTTCTGTCTTGTGTTGGGACTCAGCTGGGTACACCCTGGTCACTTGCAAAAGTGAGATTGGTGGTAGGTGGGCTTAGAACTGGGTTTACCCCCAGCCTCAGAACAGAATCTCAGGCCAGCCTTCCTGAGCGAAGGTTTAGCCTAGTGTCCATGGCTGTAACTGGTGCGGTCCTGATGAGAGATTTGTGATGGAACCCAACCTGGGGGCGGGTGAGGTTTCTCACCAAGCAGACAGACTGAGACCATAGAATGAATGGTGATTTTCCATCAGATTCTGTACCATTGGACAGGACTCCAGGTCTGGAAGGGGGACTTGGAAGAGCCTGGCAGGACCCTTGCCTCTAGTTACCTGACTGGAACAGGGAGCCAATATGGAACCCTTGAGAAGAAACCTAGAGTTGGGAGTCTTGCTCTCTGGGCATGTAGAAGCCCAGGTTTTTTAACTGGAATAGAAGATTAGGACACACCAGCCATGAGGCAAATGATTCAGGCCTCAGATTCAGGCAATAGCTCCTTTAAGAACCCCTACCTGAGGTCAGGCTTAGCTTTGGGTCTTGGGGGAAGGCCTGAGACTGTGTCTTATTTATTGTATATCTTCTTGTGTCAAGCAAGATGCCTGACAGTGTAGTACTCATTAAGTAATGGATTGCAATGTGAGTGGCATGGGTGGTGTTTCAAGAATGTAAAAAAGCAATGAAAGCCTGTGTAAGGTTGCATTTAAGTTTACAGCAACATTTAAAGAAAGACTTTTACTAATATTGAGGTTATATAATCCCCAAAATAGGCAGGCAAGAAAGGGCTGTGTCAAGAGAGGAATCATGAACTTACTCTGGAAGCTGTGTATTCTGGTGAAAAAAGAAAAAAACAAAACAGAACAAAACATGGGCTGTGGTTTCAGGCAGATCTGGGTTTGAATCTCAACTTTGCTAAATACTAATTATGTGATCATGGCTAATAACTTCACCTCTCTGAGCCCAACTTAGTCACCAGTAAAATATGGATATTTTTGCATTCCTGGAAGGGGTGTTGCAGGAATAAAATGTTTTAACATAAGTTAAATACTTAGGAGGTGCCTGAGACCTAGTGGGCCTTGGGAATGCAATTCCCGTAAAGAGTCCTGAAAGAACGGACTGTGAAGGAGAGAGGCAAGAGGCTTTTAATGCCTTGCTGTGGGATTTGATGACCCCAATGGGCCTCGTCCTTACACTCCCTGAGAGATGCAATTCTTGCTGATGTAATGGGCTGAGTCGACATAGTGCAGATCTGATGACAGGACACCTACACCCTGTCACCCTCCCTGCCAAGGCGGACCGTACTCATTGGCGCTGACCCCTCCCCATGCACTGGGCTTTATTCACATCCTCCTGGAAAATTCAGCCTGGTTGCTTTGCAGTGGGTACGTTCTTAGTGAGGGACCGCCTCTCAGTTACCTCTGCAAACCCCAGCCTTCTCATCCTTCATGCAGCCATCCAGGTTTCCTGTTTTATCAGGCAGAATTTGAGTTTGCATCTTGACTGTCCTTTCTTCTGATTTGGAGGAGTGGGAGAGCACAGAAAATAAGAATCAGGAAAAAAGGCTTTTTTTTTTTTTCTTTCCTTCTGCCAGGACCCTCAGAAAAGTGAGACTAGCTGTTAGATCTGAGTCATGTAGCTCTGATGTTTTTCATTAGGTCACCCATAAAGGCAAGGCACATGGGGCAGTTTTAGGTTCTGGAATCATGTCATCATGGGATGCATTAAATCCCCTCTTCTACACCTCTGCCCCCACCCCATCCCCCTCTTTTTCTTCCAGGTGAAGCAGAGGGCAGGCAGGATACACATTTATGGACCTATTCGTTCTACTGAAAACATGACCAGGCTCTGTGCATGTGGAAGGGTGGGCTGACACGGTAGAAAGTGTGTAGTCCAACTTGGGTTTGTGCCGCCCTTGCCTTTGACTGGCAGTGACCTTGCCCTTGTCAAGTACAGTTGTCACTGTCTAATATTTACTAAGTGTTTACTGTGTTCCTAGCACTGAACAGGTGCTTCATATATGTTACCTTGTTTAACCCTCACTTATACAAATAATTATACAAGTAATATAAGATTATACAAATCTTATAAGGTATGTGTCATTATCCTCATCTTATACATGAATAAATAAGGCTTAGAGAAGTAGATGAGGAGAATAGAACTTTGAAACTAATGATTTTTCTCCAGCTGCAGTTCCTGTCACTGCTGATGTGTCTTCTATTGCTCACGCTCTTACCAAACCTCACTATCTGCCCCTTACAACTGCCCCACTGCATTCGTGTGATGAAGACATTTGATGTCTCTATAAAATAATTTGTCCTGCCTACTTCACAGAATTGCTTTGAGGAAAAAGAATTTTGCAAAGGACTAAATCTTTTACAACTGTAAGGAAACTTACTAATATGCAGTTTTATATAAAGGAAATGAAAGTTGGCAGGAATAGCAGAGATAAATAAAAATTGGTAAAAGAGAGAAGGTAAAAAGGAAAACGTGCTTACCATATCTAATTGCTTCACATGTGTTATTTTATTTAAACTTCATAACAAGTCAGTGAGGTCCATACTAGTACAATTATTACCCCTAATTTACAGATGAGCAAACTGAGGCACCAAGACATTAAGTACATTGCACAAGATCACATACCTGGTAAGCAGCAGACCTGGTCAGCAAGAGTCTGACTCAGGAGCCTGGAGTTTTAACTCTGATGATTTGATGTTCCGCCATCCAATGGCTTTCCCAGGGGTAAGGGCAAGGGGCTAGGAAACCCATGAAAGGGTCTCCTAACTAATTTTTTAGAAACTTTTTAAAAAAATTTTTATTTATTTATTTATTTATTATTTATGGCTGTGTTGGGTCTTCGTTTCTGTGCGAGGGCTTTCTCTAGTTGCGGCAAGCGGGGGCCACTCTTCATCGCAGTACGCGGGCCTCTCACTATCGCGGCCTCTCTTGTTGCGGAGCACGGGCTCCAGACACGCAGGCTCAGTAATTGTGGCTCACGGGCCCAGTTGCTCGGGGGCATGTGGGATCCTCCCAGACCAGGGCTCAAACCCGTGTCCCCTGCATTGGCAGGCAGACTCTCAACCACTGCGCCACCAGGGAAGCCCCCTGACTAATTTTTTAGATATGGTGTCTGTCATGGAGGTGGTGACAGCTAAGGTGATTTCTAAAGGACTCTTGGGAATTGACAGTAAGTAAGACAGGAGGGTTAAGGAAGAACAGCATCGGGCAGAACCTTATGAAGGAGTCTATACTTTACCCTAGAGGACAGTGAAGGGTTGTATGCAGGGGAGGACGATGCTTAGCTTTGAGTTTTAGAAATATCACCCAGACAGCCACATTGACCATACGGCAGGGCTGGGGGAAGGGTGGTATGAAGGGTGAGAATGAAAGCCATGGAGTGCAACAGACTCAACTGTTAATACCTGTCTGAGTCTTGATTTTCTCATTTTAAAAACAAAGAGTAATGACAACACTTACTTAGGAAGGTTACCCTGAGGATGAAATGAGAGCTGTTTTGCACAGTAAGTGCTTCATAAAGGCCAGCTGTTCATACTGTGAGTTGTTACAAGAAAGCAGTTAAGGATGAAGATGTTTTTATCTGGGATGGTGGCAGTGGGAATGGAAAGTGGACAGGTTTAAGAGATGTAGAATTGAGAGCATTTGACCATTAATCAGATGTGGGTGGTAAGAGAGGAGAGAAAGAGAGAGCTGTGAGTGGTAGAAAAAGGAGAAGAAAGCACAGAAAGGGAAGGAGAGGAGGAAGGGGTATCAAAGAAATGTAGAGCCTATAAAAATATCCAGTGTTAGCAAAGACATAATCATGGGAGGAGATAGACAGAGGAAATACACCAAAGAGAAAGAACACTTGTGGTTTGATGAGGGAAAAATCTACGTATTCATTCAACCATTGTTTATGGAGCACCTATTATATTAGACATCAATCAGCAACGCAAGATGTTCTGGTTACTGCATATTTTGGATGTATATTTGTTTTAGCGTTTGTGCTCATTAAATGTTCGTACTCTGAGTTTAGAGTAGAAAATGAGTGATACTCACTTTCCTGCATAAATGCCTTTTGGTAGTCACAATTTTCCATGAACTCATCATGATTAGAGTCTAGAAATTAGTTGGTGTTTTTTGAGTAGTGAAGTATGTGTATTTCATGTGGACTGATGGCTGACATATGAGGCCATACTAGGATTTTCTGTGACAGCGCCATTTCCGTGTCATTGTAACACTTTCCCCACAGATGATTTGTAAAATGGCTCTTCTTTTTTCTTTAAGCATTTAAAAAATTTTAATTGAAATATAGTTAATTTACAATATTGTGTTAGTTTCAGGTATACAGCAAAGTGATTCAGTTTTACATATATATATCCTTTTTCAGATTCTTTTCCATTATAGGTTATTACAAGATATTGAATATAGTTCCCTGTGCTGTGCAGTAGGTCCTTGTTGTTTATCTATTTTATATTTAGTAGTGTGTATGTTAATCCCACACTCCTAATTTATCCTCCCCCACCCCCTATCCTCCTTGATGACCTTAAGTTTCTTTTCTATGTCTGTGAATCTATTTCTATTTTGTAAATAAGTTCAGTGTGATTGAATGTGTAGACCTTTTCATTTAAATAAATTAAAAAGCAGAAATCTCTTGCGTCAGAATGTGTCCTGATTTTGTTTCAGAAGATATTGGCCTTGTAGCCTTAGGGAGCTTAACTTGTAAATACATTGCCATTTTTCAAACTGAAAAACTGGGGTAAAATGTAGTGAACCCATTTGTTGACTTTAAAGTATATGTGAAACAAGCTTTATTGAGATATAATTCACATACTTTAAAACTCCCCCTTTAAAGAATACAGTTTAGTGTTTTTAAAAATATACTCACAGAATTGTATAACCATCACACTATCTAATTTTAGAACATTTTCATCACTCCTAAAAGAAAACCTGTATCCACTGGCAGTCACTGCATGTTTTTCCTTCCCCCCCAGTCTCTGGCAATCATGAATCTACTTTCTGTCAGTATGGATTTGCCTATTCAGGATATTTCATGTAAATGGAATCATACAACATGTGGCCTTTTGTGGGTTCTTTCACGTAGTATAATGTTTTTAAGGTGCATCCATGTTGTAGCATGTATCAGTACTTTCTTCCTTTTTATGGCCCAATACTATTTAAACATGAGGATAGACTACGTTTTGTTTATCCAATCATTAGCTGATGGAAATTTGGATAGTTTCCACTTTTTGACTATTACAAATAATGCTGCTATGAACATTCAAGTACAAGTGTACAAGTTTTTGTGTGGACATATGTTTTCATTTCTCTTAGGTGTAGACCCAGGAGTGGAATTGCTAGATCACATGGGAACTCTATGTTAAACATTTTGAAGAACTACCGAACTGTTTTCCAAAGTAGCTGCCTCATTTTACAGTCCCACCGGCAATATATGAGGGAATGTGATTTCTCCACCTTACCAATACTTATTTTGTGTCTTTTTTATTTTAGCTGTACTAGTGGGTATGTCATGCTTTTGATTTGCATTTCCCTAGTGACAAATAATGTTGAACATTTTTTCATGTGTTTCTGGGCCAGTTGGATATCTTCTTTAGAGAAATGTGTATTCAAATCATTTGTCCTCTTTCTAATTGGTCTATTTGTCTTTTTATTGTTGAGTTGTAAGAGTTTTTTATGTATTCTGGATACTAGATCCTTATTGAGGATATGACTTGCAAATGTTTTCTCCCACTGTATGGGTTGTCTTCATTTTCTTTATTGTGTCCATTGAAGCACAAAAGTTTTACATTTTGATGAAGTCCGATTTACTCATTTTCTCTTTTGTTGCTTGTACTTTTGGTGTCATATTTAAAAATCTATTGCCAAATCCAAGGTCATGAAGATTTATGCCCATGTTTTCTTCTGAGTTTTATAGTTCTGGTTCTTACATTTAGTTTTATAGTCCATTTTGAGATAATTTTTGTATATGGTGTGAAGGTAGGGTTCCAGCCTTATTCTTTTGCACCTGAATATCCAGTTGTCTCTGTACCATTTGTTGAAAAGACTGTTTTTTCTCCATTGAATGGTTTTGGTATCCTTCTTGAAAATCAACTGACCATAAATGTAAGGGTTTATTTCTAGACTCTTAACTCTATTCCATTGATCTGTGTGTCTTGATTACTACTGCTTTGTAGTAAGTTTTGAAATTAGGATGTGTGAATCCTTCAACTTTTTCTTTTTCCAGATTGTTTTGGCTATTCTGGGTCTCTTGCATTTCCATATGGATTTTAGGGTCAGCTTGTCAATATCTGCAAAAAAGGCATCTGGGATCATGACTGGAACTGCATTGACTCTGAAGATGAACTTGCCATTTAACAAAATTAATGCTTGCAATTCACAAACTTGAAATGTCTTTCCATATATTTAGTTATCCTTCAATTTCTTTCAATGATATTTTGATGTTTTCAGTATACTAGTCTTGTACCTCTTTTGTTAAATTTATTACTAAGTATTTTATTATTTTGATGCTATTGTAAGTGAAATTGTTTTCTTAATTTTATTTTCTGATCATAGTATAGAAATACAGATGAGTTTTGTATATTGACTTGTATCCAACAACCTTGTTTAATATGTTTATTAGTTCTAATTGTTTTTTTTTAATTGATAGGTTCCTTAGTATTTTCTACATACAAGATTATGTCATCTGTGGTTAGAGATCATTTTATTTATTTATTTCTAATCCGGATGACTTTTATTTTGCTTTCTTGCCTAAATGTCTTGTCTAGACCTCTAGTGAAATAGAAGTGATAAGATCTGATATCCCTCTCTTGTTCCTTATCCTAGGGGTAAAGCATTCAGTCTTTCACCATCACATATGATATTAGCTATGGGGTTTTTTGGGTAAATTTCCTTTATCAGGTTTAGGAAGTTCACCTCTTTTCCTAGGTTTTTGAGTGTTTTATCATAGAAGGGTGTTGAATTTTGTCAAATGCCTTTTCTGTGTCTACGGAGATAATCGTGGTTTTGTTTTCCATTTATTCTATTAACTTAGTGTGTTATTGTGATTGATTTTCAGAAGATAAACCAACCTTGCATTCCTTGGATAAATTCCACTTGGTCATGGTTTATAATCCCTTTTATATGTTGTTAGATTTGGTTGGCTTGTATTTTGTTGAGGATTTTTGCATCTATGTAAGAAATATTGGTGCATATTATTTTTTCCTTCTTGTGATGTCCTTGTCTGGTTTTGGTATCAGGGTAATGATAGCTTCATAGAATAAGTTGGAGAATGTCCCCTTTTCTTTATTTTTTGGAAGATTTTGGGAAGGGTTGGTGTTAGTTCTTTAAGCATTTGTAGAATTCACCACTGAATCCATTCAGGCCTGAGCTTTTCTTTGTGGGAATTTTTTTTTTTAATTACTAGTTTAGTCTCTTCATTTGTTATAGGTTTAATCAGATTTTCTATTGATATTTTCTCTTGAGTCATTTTTGGTAGTTTGCGTCTTTCTAGGAATTTGTCCATTTCATCTAGATTATCAAACTTGTTTACATAGAGTTTTTCATAACACATGTACTTTTGTTTCAAGTTATTACAAAAAAACATTCTTTTTGAAAATAAAATCTTCTGCAAGACATAGCTATGTAGCCTTAGAGTACAGGCCTGTGATTATAACTATTACAGAGTGCTTACTATGTGCTGGATATTTTGCTAACTACCTTACATGTGTAGTTTCATGTGCTACAATAACAGTTTGAGGTAGGTACTATGTTATCTGGAAACAGGGGTTCACAATGGTTATGCAATTGGTATGTGGTGGGACTAGTAACTGCACCCAGGTAACCTGGACACTTACAGTAGAATCCTTTGGGAATAGGTACTGAGTTCCATCCTGTCCAAGTCTTGGGAGAGGAGGAATTCCAAAGTCACCTCCTTATATAGAATGTCAGGGGGTCCCGAGGACAGGATGTTGAGTGGAGAGATGTCAGGACTCCCGCAGCTTCAGGAGAGTTCCAGGAACCATGAGACTGTAGTACGTACTGCAGAGGTAGAGAGTAGGACAGGAGTATATTTTGAATTTACCCAAATTATTCTCTGGAGGATGCCTTAAGCTTAGGTCTAGGGGGGTATGCTAGGGGCTTGGAGTGGGGATACAGCACAGAAGGTTTTTCAGCTTGATCCAGGGCAGAGGGTGCTAGAAAGGTGCTCGATGTAGTTTCTCCAGCTTCCAAGGTAAGAGGACAACTTGTACTCCATCTTTGGAAACACCCCCTAGGGCCTAGAGCTTTCTAGAGCAGTACTTGTGTATTTGTATCATAAATGTATTTTCAGGACTCACTGGCATGTAGATTGATCCCCCCCAGGGACAGAAACACTGGCAAATTGGTTGTTCTGCTCTGTTCTAAGAATATCCTAGTATTCAGGTTCAGAGGACCCAAATTCAAGTCCTAGCTTTGCTTTTTACTTGTGGTGTGACCTCAGTCATATTACTTTCCCTGTCTAAATCTCAGATTCACCATCTGCAAAATGAGAAAAAAAAAACACCCCTCTCATTAATCATTCTAAGTTCCAAATTAAATTAATGTATGGAAAATGGCTTTGTAAACTGTTAAACCCTACAAAGCTTAATGAATGGCTCTTTTTTCCCCACATATGGAAAAAGCCACTGAATGAACGATCTCTTGCTTGAGTGTCCATTTATGTCAGCCCGCTGAAGTCATATGGTGTGGCTTTGAAGTGGAGAAAGTGTGACTGTCAGGTTTTAAAAAGGAAGCAGAGAGACTATTTCTCTTGCCTCTCTGCAAGGTAGCAAGTACAGCTGTAAAGGCAATGACTTCACAGAACCTGCAGCACCTTCCTTGGGCAGAAACAGTCAAAATAAGGACAACTGAGAAACCAGACTTGGGCAAGTTGGAGAAATGAAATAAAAACAGACCTGGAGGGCATAAACATCATTTTCGTTTATAAAAAGCGTTATTAAAATAAATAGGTTCTTATGTTTCTTTTGTGGTCTTTCTAGAAATTTCCATCTAGTTATTACCTGATCACTTTTATCCTAAGTATATGACTGAAAAACAAAAGCTCTGAAGTTTTTAGCTTGGTACTTCATGAAAATTGAGAATGATAATATTTCTCCAGATAATGTCATATCTATTATTGGTTATAGTTACTAGGGTTCACTGATGATGTGGGGAAAGGTTCAATCAGGCTTGAAAGAAAAAAGCGGTTAGGGTGGGGGAAAGACAGCAGGCATCGGGGTTGGCAGATATGTATGTGTTTGGTTCCTGGCTCCCCTTTTTTCTAGCTGGGTCCTTGGGGAAGTTATTTACCTCAGAAATTCTCATCTGTAAATTAGAAGAAAATACCTTTTCTGTAAGGTTGTGGTGAAGACTACATAAACAGCAATAAATCTTTATAGCCTTCCCTGCCTTCCTTTTGATTTAGCTTTTCATATTGTAAGACCAACATCACTTAATCAGAAAACATTTCCAAACAAGTTTTTCTCCCTCATTCCAAATATGCCCTTAATGGTCTGACTTTTCTTTGTCCAGGATTCTGAGAGCTACCCTAACAGGATGGTTGGATGACGTGTATCTGGTCCATTGACTCCTCCAGAGAATTCTGAAATCGTCTGAGTCCCTAGGTCAAGGCCTTGTAAATCTGGGCTGTGATCTAGGAGAATTAGTGGTCACGGTGGTTCTAGGCATATGAACATGATTAAATATTCCTTGGACATAGACCACTGTATCTGTTAGGGTCCCCACAGGAATAGATGGCACTCTCCCAGGGATAATGAAAGGAAGTGTAGTGAAGGGACTACTTCAGAACTGTGGGCAGGCTAACAGGAGACCTGGAAGGGCGAGGGGGCCAAGGGAAGAACCCACTGGGGAGGGCTTGGCTGTGGGAAAGGGGCTGCCTACCATATGTGGAGACGCAATCACTGCCACCTGAACCCCAGCAGAGAGGCAGTGCCAGGAGTGGACCCTTGACCTCTCTCCCTTTCCTCCCTCCAGTTAAGGAAATTTGGGGGCAGTTGGTAAGGGGCAGCCTACTAGGACATGGGATGGGGGTACAGACAATGGATCTGGAGGGGCAGAGGAAAACCACCCAGAAGAGCTGTCTTCTCAGTGAGGGAGGGTCCTTAGGACTGTCTCTGGCATTATGCAGACTGACTCCAGTCCTGGAACCACAGGGCAAGGGCAGCAACACACAAATACAACCTTTTATTCCCCCCTTTTGTTTTTTTCTGTCCTTTCACACATCTGGAAAGGAAAAGATTTAATACTACCCAGGTTTGGTTCTGAGAAGTCCTGTCTACTGCTTGCTTGCTTGCATTCTTGGCCACAACTCTGGCAATACGTACTTCAGATATAGCGCCTGTTTGCAAGATCTCTTTGAGGATTTATGAAAATGGGTTACTGCTCCTGGTGATGCTTGCAATTCTTTATTTTCCTTCTGTAGACAGATGAGGAATTGCTCTTGTGGGGTGGTATGAAGTGTATAGAAGTCACCTTAGATCACATCAACAGCCTACCCATTAGCCAGAATTTTCCAACATGCTGATTTCTTGGGGCTACTGTCTTGAAGCTACTGCAAATGTTCCCTAGGATCAATGGCAGAGAAAAGCCATCATCAGCTTAATGCCCATGTCAAGTTGGCCAGGGCTGCATCCTAGGAAAGAGGTTGGATTAATGAAAGGACATCTCAAGGGCGGCAGCAGAAGCAACTTGGAGATATCTGGTCCCTTCAAGAAAAGTAGGGAGTGCCAGGCAATTTTGATTGGCCTGAGGATACTTGAAATTCTGCCACATTAAAAAAAGATTATACTTCTGGATGGCCCCTAGGATCAGATGAGCCCAGTGACTGCAAGTTACAGGGCGATGGGGTTTAGTTCCCTATGAGGAGGAATTTCTTAAACAATGAGAGCACATGAAGATGGGCAGGTGGCCTTACAAAGTCATGACATGCTTCTGCATGGAGCTGTTGAATTCAAAGGTCAGAGTTCAAGAAGCTGTGGCAGAGAGTAGATCTGGGCACACAGCCTGGGAACAGAGTGAGGCAGTGCTCAGTGCCCTGGACAGAAGTCATGAGTTTCTGAGCGGCACAGCTTACCTGCAGAATAGACACGGAGTCCCGAATTGCTGTGGCAGACAAGCCACGGCCATGCCGTGCTGAGCTCATTTCTGGGATGGAGTTTTTCTGTCTCAGGCTGCTTCAAAGGCCTGAGCCGAGACCTAGCTGCTGATGCTGCCCAACATCTTAAAGATGGTGTCTAGTCTCTCACGGGGGCAAGGTCACCATCACTGCAGGTCCTGCAGCTGCATCTGGTTTGTGAGTTCTTTGGGATGTTGAACAGACCCAAGCATCACATGTGTAGTTGGACAAGATAACCTTGACCTTCCAATTGGATGAGGATGAGAGTAAGCTTTGATTGGGTCTGGGGCTAGAGACAAGGAGAATGGGATCTTATCTGTCTTAGACAAGGGCAGATATGCCCAACCAAGGATCATGGTCAATGTGTTGGGAAAGCACTAGAAGGGGGAATAGAAGGTGCTAAGAATAATAGTTTAATTCCATTTTCCTGAGTCCTGACTCCTATGGGTAGATTGTCACTCCTGCTTCTGTGCTCTCAGAGTCTTCCTTGAAACTCGGTCTAACTTTTCACATAGACATGTAGTTATCAGCTGCTGTCTGCTTCCCTTGAAGACCACATAACAATAGTTAACATTTATTGAGAGCTTACCATGTGCTAAATGAATTACAGGCAGCTTTTCTTTCAGGCTTCGCAACAAGCCAATGGGGTAGTAGCAGTAGTTGTCGTTTTTATTATTATTCCTACTTTGTAGATGAGGATACTCCTATTTTGAGCAGAGGGATAGGGAGAGGATGAAACTCATTTCTGTGTTCTTCTGAATCTTGACTGCTATGTTATCTCTTGGGGACTTTGTTTTTTTTCCTCTAGAACTCCCCAATACCTAGGGTTCCAGGCAAGTTAGGCTTCCAGTAAAAATTGTTTGTGATAAATAAGTGGACAACCCGACTCCCCTCTGTGCTTGCCACACTGTGTGATTACATACTCTAACAAATATGCATGCAGATTTACTGAATTCTGTTCTATGCTGGTGGAAAAACGTAAAGACAGAATAATGCAGAGAAAATGCTCATTGGAGAAATTAGCTCAGGCAATTAAGTCTTCTGGGTAGTCCTCAAATTATAGCTTGTGTTTAATACATGGAATCAAATAAAAAATTAGGACCTTGATTTTTTTCCTTGTCGTATAAACATAACAAGTTTATACATGAATAAAAATTAACGTCTCTGCCAATGAATGATACTAAAATGCCATACTATCCTTGCTTGTTATTTTTGTCACCATAAAATAAACCATATTTACATGATTATGTAACCATATGCTTTTCAGAAGTTTTAGATTTAGATTTCATAATAGTAATAAGAACTGGCAGTTACATAGCATTTACCATGTGCTGGGCACTGTTCCAAATTGTTTACATATGTTAACTCCTTTAATCCTCATATACTCTTATATCCATGTGAGGTAAGTGCCATTTTAATAAAATATGAGGAAACTGAGGCACAGAGAGGTTAAGTGACTTGTCTAAGGTCACACAGGTAATTAAGGAAAGAAAGAAGATTTGAACCCAGGTACTCTTAAAGACTACAGAGTACTATGGAGCTGTGATTTATTGAGTAGTCACTGTATGCCTCATTCAATCTTTACCACAACGCTGTGTGGAAAAGAATTATTTTGTCCATTTAACAAATAAAGACACACTAAAATTTAGGGAGGCTTAGAAATTTGCCAAAGATGGAACAGATAGCTGCAAAGGTCAAGGCAGGTTCACAGACACTTACAGCATCCTTGCCATCATCACACCCTTTTGGATGTATTCCTTTTATCTTACCCTGAGTCTTTGATTTATTTTGTACACAATCAATGTTCATGGTAGAAAGAAAAAGAATATATGGATATGCAAAAAATGCATCATCTCATTGCCTAGCTGCAACCACTGTAAACCTGTTAATGTTTTGGTATATATCCCTCAAAATTTCCTATGTGTATAAAATCACAACTTTAGATAAAAGCGTGATTTGTCGATTACCAAAGTTTCTTCACTAACTTTCAATGGAAAAACTGTCTTTACATTTAAAATAATTACTCAGCTCTGTAAAAACCAAAGCAAAACAAATCTAGTCTATTGAGAAATAAAAACTGTATTTGATGCACTTTCTCCACCCAAATAAAATGTTCTTTTTTTAAAAAAATATTTTTTATTGAGGTAATATTTGTTTATAACACTACATAAATTTCATGTGTACAGCATTATATTTTTACTTTTATATACACTATAGCGTGCGCACCATTAAATTTTTGGTTTCCATCTGTCACCGCAGAGTTGACCCTCTTTACCCATTTTGCCCTCCCCCTGCCCCTTCCCCTCTGGTAACCACTACTCCATTCTCAGTATCTGTGTGTTTGTTTTTGTTGGTTTGGTTTGTTCACTTATTTATTTATTTATTTATTTATTTATTTATTTTTTTTTTGCGGGACGGGGGCCTCTCACCGTTGCGGCCTCTCTCGTTGCGGAGCACAGGCTCCGGACGAGCAGGCTCAGCGGCCATAGCTCATGGGCCCAGCCGCTCCGCGGCATGTGGGATCTTCCCGGACCGGGGCGCGAACTCGTGTCCCCTGCATCGGCAGGCGGACTCTTAACCACTGCGCCACCAGGGAAGCCTATTTATTTATTTTTAATATTCCACATACAAGTGAAATCATATGGTATTTGTCTTTCCGCACCTGACTTATTCTGCTTAGCATTAATACCCTCAAGGTCCATCCATGTTGTTGCAAATGGCAAGATTTCATCTTTTTTACGACTGAGTAGTATTTACGACTGTGTGTGTTTATGTATGGATGTATGTATCTATGTGTGTGTATATATATATATATATATATATATATATGTTTGCATATGTATATATCAGTGTGTATGTGTATGTATACATCTATATATCTATATCTATCGACCTGTCTGTATCTATCTATATATATCTCACATCTTTATCCATATATCCATTGACACTTAGCTTGTTTCCATATGTTAGCTATTGTAAGTAATGCTGCAATGAGCATAGGCGTGCATATATATTTTTGAATTAGTGTTTTCAGATTCTTTGGGTAAGTACCCAGAAGTGGAGCTTTTGGATCATATGGTAGTTCTATTCTTAAGTTTTTGTTTTCCATGGTGGCTGCACCAATTTATGTTCCCACCAACAGTGTCTAAGGATTCCCTTTTCTCCACATACTTGCCAACACTTGTATTTCTTGCCTTTTCGATGATAGTCATTCTAACAGGTATGAGGCGGTATCTCACTGTGGTTTTGATTTGCATTTCCCTAATAATTAGTGGTGTTAAACATCTTTTCATGTGCCTGTTGGCCATTTGTATGTCTTCTTTGGAAAAATATCTATTCAACACTGACAGTTTTTTAATTGGGTTGTTTTTTTATTGTTGAGTTGTATGATGTTGTAATATGTTTTGAATATTAACCCCGTATCAGATATATGATTTTCAAATATCTTCTCCCATTCAGTAGGTTCTCTTTTCATTTTGTTGATAGTGTCCTTTGCTGTGCAGATACTTTTTAGTTTGATGTAGCCCCATTTGTTTATTTTTGCTTCAAAAATACTCTTTTAACTACTAAATCCAAAATATGGTATTTAACAGTCAAAGCAAAAAAAAAAATAGTACTTGATATTGTCCTAAATTTGGTTATATGAGATTGAAAAGGCTTCAGTGTCTCGTTTGAAAGGCAAATCAGTGTCTCTTCTGATAGAAAGAAGTATTATTACTATATCTAATAAGTATTGTATATTCACTATACACCAGAAATTGTTCTCTCTCTATTCTGTATACAGGTTCTCTCCATATATAATAAAAATATTATATATTTATATTATATATATAAATAAATCTTCAAAATAAGCCTAGGAAGTAGTTTTATCTCCATTTATAGATGAGAAAACATGCCCAGAGAAGTTGAGTTACCTCCCAAGGTCACACAGCCATGGTTTGAAACCAGGCAGTGTGACTTTAAGCTAGAGCTAAAGTGGTGACTGAGGGAATTAATCCCAAGGTCAGTGTTTAGACTCTCATACTGTCGGCCTGTGTTAGTTATGTCACAGGGATTATTTCTTACTTTGGGGGAAGTCTAAATACTTATTTATGCATGAGATAGGCTGTGTTGTTTAATTCATGAGAAGTTGAGCATCTGCCTTGTGTTCCAGCCTCTGTCCTAATCCTGGAATGTCTTTAACCCTCACAACAACCCCAAAGTAAAGTTATTATGATCCTCGTGTTTTATATGAGGACCGAGGAACAGAAAAGTTAACTGCTCCAAGTCCCTTTCTCTCCAGCCTGGAATTCTTTAGTGCTTTTCTTTACTCAGAATAAATCCTCCTCTTGGGTGATTTGAGGCCTGCCTGCTTCTCAGTGACCCTTGACCCCTTTCTGTCTTGCCCACCACACTGCAGTCTCACCAGTCCCCTTTTAGTCCCTCAGACACCCCAGCTCTTTGCTTCTGGGGTCCTCTGTGCCTGGAACACCCTCTCTTGTTCATTTGCATAGTTCAGCTCATTTGCACATTTCAAACAGCTCATTTGCCTAGTTCAGGCCTCAGCCAACCTCTCCCTTAAATACATTCCCTTGTCCACCTTTTTCTCTATCACATTGCCCTATTTATATCTTGCAATGGACTTTCCAAAATGTGCAGTTGTTTTTCTTGGTCAGTTACTTGATTTGTGTGCCGATGGTTTTTGCTTACTTTCTTTTTTGTTCTCCGTGAGAACAGGGACCTTATCTGTCTCCTTCCCTGCTCTCACCTAACGAGGTCCTCCAGAGACATTTGCTGGAAGACTGACAAGTCTTCTGGAGGCAGACAGGGGAAATGAGGGAAGAGAGTGACTCTTCAACCACCTTAAAACCTGAACCCTGCACTGCGCTTGGGCGAGTGAAGATCTGTGCTGGAAGCAGCCAGCCCTGGGACAGGAATCTGGGGTCATCTGATGAGTGAAGACAGAGGCCACTGTCCACCATCTGGGAAGGCCCTGTGCCCGGCTTATTTGTCCAGATGTTCTTGGGAGTGTCTCATTGTCACCTTTGGGTCCATGACCCTGGCCTGTGGCAGGGGAGCCTCACTCGTACTTTGAAGATTTCTGATGAGTTCTGTGGGGTGTTCCTTGAAGTGGCTTGTGTGCACTGTGGAATTTGGCTCCTGACAGCCTCATTTTTTAAGGGACTATCTGAAGCCTGGTTTTGTTGTTTGTTTTGCTTTCCTTTTCTTACCTTAGCTCACTGAATCGCCTGGTTCAGGGGACACGTAGACACCAGGTTGACTCACTGTCCAGCGCTGACACTGAGCAATTTCTCTCATTCTGAGAAGTCCGCAGGACGTTGGGCGGCTGGGGGATGAGGCTCCGTGGAGAGAAGCTCTCTCTTATGCTACTCCTTTTTGAGCTTTCTTAGAGTGTTATTAGCAGGAGAAGTCTTGCAGTGATGGTTTGGATGGTAGTACTGGTCTATGTAGGAAAGCTTGAGAATCAGTGAGCTTGGACTTCAGGGTGCATATTGGCGAACACTGACCTCAGTTTCCACGGGCGTTGACGGGTAACTGTTGGTTTCCAGTGAGAGAGGGGAGCCGTAATCTCACCATGTGTGGGATGTGCCCCGTGGGGCTGTGTTTTGTAGGCAGTGAAGTTAAGACTTGCCCAGAAAAATAACATGTTTTCCTTGCCTGGTGCTTGAGCTGTTTGCCCAGTGACTGGCTGATTAGCGGTTTGGGAAGAAAGGAGACATTGGTTAACTTGGGTGTCCGGAGGATTTTTGCGTGTGTGTGTTTGTGTAAGTGGTTGTTTCTGTTTCTTTGGAACTAGTAGAGGACAGATGAAGAAATAACAATGATATTACTACTTTCAACTTGTGTTCAATTCCTTGAAGCATCTTACAAACATTAGCTTGATGTCATTATTTAAATAATCCCATCACGTCAAGAGTACCAGAAATCCTTTAATGTGGGTATCACAAAGATGGATAGGAAAACTGAAGGTTTTGGAAATTACTGAGAATTTTGCCATCCTAACTCATATTTGAATGGCTTTATCGGGCTGTGTTCCCTACCGAGGCACTTAGTGGAGAAGATAAATCAAAGCTGTATCTAATCAAGGCTTTCTTTCAGCCTTGACGGAAAATGCTTTCCTGAGATTAAAAATGGCTGACACATAGGATGTGGTGGTACATGGAAGAGATAGTTTCACTAAATAAAATTTTCACTACTCCCAAGCATTAAAAAAACCCTCAAAATTTGCCAGGCTTTCCATACATACAGACCTTTCTGCATTGGGAGGGTGATCTGCTTTGAGGCACAGAGGTCTTCGGCTAATCATCTTGAATAACCCAGTGTCCTGGGTTAGGAAATGTTGCTGTTATTGAGATGTGAGCTCCCCATTTGCCCAAGTGGTCTTATTGACCAGATCTTTGATTTGTGCTGTGACTTCCTTTTTTCACAGCTAACTCTTACTGCCTTATTCAAAGTATTTTTATTAAATACCACATGTGATACTTTGGGAATGAAAAGGAGAGGGAAGAAAAGAAAAAAATAGGGAAGAGCAAGAACAAGAATAAGCAGTAAGATGATAAAGGATAATATAACTTGCTAAAGAAAATTTAATAACAAAAGGAAGATTCAGTTTCTTTTTTGGTAGCCCAAGTGGAGAGTGGATGTAAACAAATGTCATAATCTGTATTAGTCTTATTTCTTTTTTTCAGACTTTATTTTCTCACATATATAAACATATATATTGATATATTGATATATACATAAAATATTTTAAATATGATCAAAATTTCTCTGTTTTACATCAACTGCATTTTTTTAACCTTTTGACCCCCCTTTACCCGTTAGTCTTATATTAGTCTTATTAATCTGTATTAGTCTTATTTCTAATGACTCCAGGTGAGCCTAGAAGTACCCACTGATAAGAAGGCACTGAGTTTCTCAATTTATCCCAGGTGCCTCCCAAACTCCACTTTTTTCCTACCATCAGTGCAACTGGAGTCTGGATGGTAAGGACAGCGTGGCCACGCTGTCAGGGTGGACTTGCCTAGCAAAGAGCTTTCCCTTCATTTCTGTGGTTGGAAGCAGTGTTCCAGGAAGGTAAACAAATTCATGTGCCTTTCCAGCTCTGGCTCCTCCAAGCCCAGGGCAAGGTGTCTGATGCTCCCTGGCTTGCTCAGCCAGCAACAGCCAAATTTATCCCAGGGTCAAGTGACCCATTACCCAAGCTTATATGTCAGCTGGTATGTCACAGAGCTAGGGTTTGAACACAGACCAGACTCCAAAGCATTTCTTGACATCACATCTCAATTAGAAGACAAAAAAAAAAATTCTACTTGGGAGCCTATGAGTAAAAAGCTGGTAAATAAGGTTTGGCTTGGTAATTGCTAGATTATCAGAGAAGCGTAGAAGATCAGGATCTCTTTAAAGATCATCCTCTCCAACATCTTTCAGAATCTTTAATCTCTCTGCACATGCTGTGAAATGTAGACATAACTCTTTGCACTATCCAGTACTTCAGCAATTCTATGTGCTTACTACAAGGTGACTGATAAAAACAGTAACCAACATTTCACGGCACTTTACAGTTTATGTAGTGCTTTTTAAAGCACATTTGTTCACCCAGTACGCCCAGAGGCAGATGATGCCAATATTGTCTGTGGTCTCTTTTTATAGTGAGAAAAGTAATGTTCAAAGAAGTTAAGTAATTTGCCCAAGATCACACACTAGTAAGCAAGGGAGCTGAGATGCAATTATTGATTTTCTAACATAAAATCTGGTCCCCTGGCCACAGCGTTAAGCTTGTTGCAAATAATGTAGTCTTATTTATCAGAATTAAAAGTAAAATAAAGCCTAAATTAAAACAAACATTAAAACTCTACTTCTGGGCTTCCCTGGTGGCGCAGTGGTTGAGAGTCCGCCTGCCGATGCAGGGGACACGGGTTCGTGCCCCGATCCCGGAAGATCCCACATGCCGCGGAGCGGCTGGGCCCGCGAGCCATGGCCGCGGAGCCTGTGTGTCCGGAGCCTGTGCTCCGCAACGGGAGAGGCCACAGCAGTGAGAGGCCCGCGTACAGCAAAAAAAAAAAAAAAAAAAAAACTCTACTTCTAGTACAATTAAAAGATCGCTTCAAGGTGTGTGTGTGTTTGTTCCTTGAATTGATAGCTGATTGTGAGAAATGTTTAGCTGTGAAAGGAGATTATGTGGTATTTGATGTAGTTAATAAAACAGGCTTGCTTTCTCATGGCCCCTGATCTCTTATAGCACTTTGCTAAAACTATTTTATGGCCTTTACAATTCTACCTTCCACCATAGACATCTGTACATGCCTCACCTCCCTACTGGATGGTCACTGCTCACAGGGCAGGGGCTATTTTTTTTGAGCCTTCCTGTTCCTAGCATGGAGCTTAATGCTTGGTAGGTGCCCGGTGACTGTGTGAGGAAGGAATGAATAAATGAAACCAGTGTCCTTGGTTTCTGATCCTGTCCCAGTGCATGCCGAGGTTGAATCGCTTTGGAACAAGTTCTGGGTGACAGGTAATCAATCACTGTCCACAGGTCACTCTCCCTGAAGCTGCCCCTGAACAGTGCCCTATGAAGATCCTAGAATTGGCTCGTTGAACAGCTGTAATTCACCCATGTGGGCTTGGGGGCTCTTCGCTTCCCCTTTACCCAGCCTTTCAATGGAAATGTCTGGCCGGCCTCCTTCCAAATCCCCTCTGGGTGCTTCGTGCCCCTGCCTGCTTTCACTTTTCCTCTCTGAAGAGTTCAGGTTCAGGGTATTTCCTAGGGCCTGACCTCCACCTCCTGAGTAGAGAGACCACAGTCAAGCTGAGGGAAAGGTCCTAGGTTTGGGGGAGCAGGGGCATTCAAAATAGTCTCTTTCCCTTTCTGTGCTGATTGGGAGTGTTGACTGAAAAATGGAGCTGTTGTCTGGGGGCCGAGCCCTGGGGAGAGAAGGAGCTGGCCCCTCGTTTGTTTGTTAATAGCTAGGACCTTTTGATGAATTGGAGTCTGGTACAGTGTAACCTCTCGTGGGTGGTGGTTCAAGGAAAAGGCCTTTTCTTTCTGTGTCCTTTTTTCCAGTATGTTTCAGTGGGTTTATAGGCTTTAGTGAGTGGCTCTTTTGTTTAATAGGAAGTTGAGAAAAACATGAAGGACTTTTCTAGTCTGTGGAAACGACTTAGTGATTCTCAGAAATACATCTGATTTCTGCACTTTTAAAATACAAGCTTAATGATCCTTAACTGTGGTGAACTTGGGCTGCGAGGCAGACCCGGGTTTTCCTCTTATACCTCCTTGGAGCTCAGTAGCCTCCTCTGGGTTACGTTTAGGACTAGGCATCAGTTTTGAGGCTTGAGCTAGTTTATGGAGATGAAATAATCTCTGTAATGTGTGTTAATGTGTGTCACACATACTCACCACAACCTATCAATAAGAAAACTTAGGCCGAAAGAGAAAAAAAATTAAATGTGTATATATATATATATATATGTGTGTGTGTGTGTATGTATGTGTATTTATATATGTATGTATTTGTGTGTGTGTGTGTGTGTGTGTATATGTATGCCTATTAGTAAGTTTTTGCCCTGTTAATAAGTTTTGAAGTTGGTTAGGGTTAGGGGGCCAGTGTTCCCCTAATAAGTATTCTATGAGCTGATGACTGATGATACCAGGAACATAAAAACAATTTGGGGCTTCCCTGGTGGCGCAGTGGTTGAGAGTCCACCTGCCGATGCAGGGGACACGGGTTCGTGCCCCGGTCCGGGAGGATCCCACATGCCGCGGAGTGGCTGGGCCCGTGAGCCATGGCTGCTGAGCCGGTCCGGAGCCTGTGCTCCGCAGTGGGAGAGGCCACAGCAGTGAGAGGCCTGCGTACCGCAAAAAACAAACAAACAAACAAAAAAACAACTTGAAATCTTGTGACATTCTCCGCTTAAATTTTAAAAGGAAAAGAAAACCAAAATCAAACAAAGCATAGTCCTTTTGGTGGCGCTGTCCTCAGCAAGAATATAAAATTAACAAGGCAATTATCAGGAGTGAAAGGGCATCTGAACAAGAGCCGTTTCCACCTTGGGCCAAGGCTTTCTTTCGCTACCGTTGCGTCAACACCGCTTAGAATGTTGTGGTAAGTGAACTGGAGAGTGGGGCTGTAGGTAGCCAAACGAGGTAATTCACTTAAAAAAGTCTACTCTAGTTTACTCATCTGTCTCCGCTATGGATTGAAGGCGTATGCTTATGCTTAGTTAAATTTTGGCAACAGTCCCCAGCCCTCCTTCACATTGAAAGGGAATGATAATTTCACATACTTTTTTGAATATTCATAAAGTTTTTATTGGCATTGAATCTAGCCTCATCCTAGGCTTAACTTTGCCTGCGTTTTCCAGAGCTGTGTGCAAAGTATAAAGAGGTGGGTATGTGTTTAGTCTCTTATTTTCATTTCCTCTGCTGTATGCTGACTTTGTTTTCATTGTCTCACTCTTACTATTTTCTTACTCTTATCTGCTTTTTACCTCTAAACCAGTGGGCAGTGGGACTAATACTATGATTATTCTTGCAAAATCTGCACTATTAGCTGTTGGGTCGGGAAACTTTGGTGTTGCACAGGGCTGCCCATTCTGCACGTCACAGAATATTTCGTACCCCTGACCCCACCTATTAAATGACAGTGGTGACTCCCAGAAACAGTGGCAACTAAAAACTGGTTTCACATATTTCCAAATCCTCTTGCTGGGCCATGCAAGGAAATTGTGCCTTCTCTAGGAAAGCCGATGAAAATGTGCCTTTTGCTAGTATTTAAGATATATATACATATATATTTTTTTTGGTGGGGGTGCTGCGTTGGGGCTTTGTTGCTGCGTGTGGGATTTCTCTAGTTGTGACGAGAGGGGTCTACTCTTCATTGCGGTGCATGGGCTTCTCTTGCGGTGGCTTCTCTTGCTGCGGAGCATGGGCTCTAGGTGCGCGGGCTTCAGTAGTTGTGGCGCGTGGGCTCTAGAGCGCAGGCTCAGTAGTTGTGGCTCGCAGACTCTAGAGCACAGGCTCAGTAGTTGTGGTGCACGGGCTTAGTTGCTCCGTGGCATGTGGGATCATCCCGGACCAGGGCTCAAACCTGTGTCCCCTGCATTGGCAGGTGGATTCTTAACCACTGTGCCACCAGGGGAGTCCCTGCTAGTATTTAGAGGGAACTTTATTAGAATGATGACAGAATCTTCAGATGACTTAAGATTTTTACCTTAACATGGCCTTTAAGTGACCTGCTAGTACTGTCAAATGTTCACATGCTTGACGTTTGACGCATAGTGCGGTAGGAATCTGAATCAAGTCTTTGAATGTATTTTTACCCTTGTATTCAACTGACACGGTGAGATGGGGCAAGTTCTGAACACAACTGCTGGCTACTTTAGATAGGACTTGAGAATGCCTAGCTTTCTTCTGGAGTAAAAGATAAAAAACACTCAGTTTGATACCATCATTCTCAAATGTCTTTTACTAGTAAGTCAGTAATGGTAATCATAAGATTTAATACTAAGATGAAATAGCCTCTTACCAGGCCTTGCAGAGAGCAGAGAGGTCTGGCATGATCACCACTGTGTTTCATACACAGTGTCACATTTTGTAGCTCTGATTCACGCACAAGAAGGAAACGTCTCAGATGTTTTGTTAAAGATTACTTCAGCCCATACATCAAATGGACCAAACATATATTGTTGCTGGAGATGCAAGGATACTTACATAGATTAAAGATACCAAGAAAACAGTTCTAGCCAATAAAAATCATTTGAATGTGTGAAAAGCAAACCAAGACTAGAAAGTTGTAATTTTTCAGAATATTCAAAAATATTCTTTTTACATGAAAACAGTTTAAAAACCAAATGCACTCAAAATGTCTTAAAAAGTATCCAGGGGCCTCCCTGGTGGCGCAGTGGTTAAGAGTCCGCCTGCCGATGCAGGGGATACGGGTTCGTGCCCCGGTCTGGGAGGATCCCATATGCCGCGGAGCGGCTGGGCCCGTGAGCCATGGCCGCTGGGCCTGCGCATCCGGAGCCTGTGCTCCGCAACGGGAGAGGCCACAACAGTGAGAGGCCCGCATACCGCAAAAAGAAAAAAAAAAAAAAAAAAGTATCCAGAGGCAAAGTAGTTCCATTTGGGAGTGCGTTACAATTTTAAAGTCAAATTTTACTATAGTAGAGCAAAGAAGGAAAAGAAAGAACTTTTTCTTTCTTCTGCTAAGTTATTCTTCAATTTCTAAAGGCAAGCTGCTTTTGACCAGAATGAAGAATATACCTGGTTTTGCATTTAATTTCTTTGCTATCATAGTTTTTCCTCTCAGGGTTTCACGGGGCAATTATTTTAAATTGCAGTGGAAGACTTTCTGGAAAGGTACAGATGACAAGGTCAACTGAACCCCTGGTCACCTCTTATTCCAATTTTATTTTTTCTTTTCTCATCAGTTTGTTCGTATTGGGAGTAGGTAAAAGGAAGAGTTTGCTTTTCAGCCTGTCTTCTGAGGTTGGGTTCAGTCTCATTAGAAACAAGCCAAGTAATTTTGTTACATTCAATATTTCCTTCAAAACCTGAGAATCTCTAAGCTAGTGTTTTGTTAACCACATGCATGTCAAATAAACTTTTCATTGAAATGAGGTGTGTCCTGCCAAAAACGTATTGTGCAAGGTGGGAACAGGAAGAGGAACACAGACTTAGACATACGGCCTTGGACACAGACACACACCCTGCAGAGACTAATAGGCTGCACCTCTAAGGTCCAGCACTGTTGCTTAACAAGTATGTTCTGAACTTCTGAACCCATAGGTAGGAAAGCTGTGAGACAGTATTGCCTGAAACATAAGTAGAAATTAGCCAGTAACTTTGAAAAGAGGGCTCATATCCAAAGAAACATATGGAAAACTTAACACAAAAACAAAAACAAAAAAAAAAAAGAGAGAAGACAGAGGAATCTAACTTATGAAAACCCAATCCCACTGGAATGTTTTTTCATACACAGTATGAACACCACATAAATATAACCACAAACCTCTGCTAAAGTACACGAGAGGACGTGAGCCCCCAGCACTCTCTCCTGTGAGGGCCGGGAAGTAAGGCCCCGTGAGTTTCCAGAGACAAAAGCTCTTTGGAAATCCTTCCTCCTGGAACCATGGGCCTGGTTCGAAGGGACATTTGGACAGTCCCTTAAGCGTGATGCAGCCTGTGAAACAACCCTAAAGAGGTCTGTGATTCAGGCTGTGGGACTCTGAACTTTGGGGATACCAGTGAATGGTGGACATCTTTTAAGGACAATGATATTCTGGTTTGAACGGGATGGCAATGTTTAGCTGCAAGTGGTCTGGGTAAAGCTGAGGACTCCCGGGAAAGAGTTCTGGCTGTAAACTGCCCAGCAAGACACCCCCATTTTCGCCAAGTTCTGTTGAAATTTTCGCTGAGAAGGTAGAGTCCCACTCTTGGTCTTGTTCCCTGTATAAATCTCTAGTTTGAAAACTTTGCAGCATTCAAGGCGTTTCAAGCTTGAGGGCTGAAATGTCACTTTAAAAGCAGGGTTAAAAAGGTCACACAGCTGCAAATAATAATAGCCCAATGAAATTCAGATTCTAGCTGCAGCCCACTTCAAGAATAACACTGAAACAGGAAACAAGCCTACTAGATCTTTTTACCAGTAAAGCTAGTAAGAGCACATCTGATAAAATGAGTGTGTGTATGTGTGTGTGCGTGTGTGAGAGAGAGACAGACAGACAAAGAGAGACAAAGACATACATAACAAGACAAAGACACAGAGAAACAGACATATAAAAAGAGAGACATAGAGTTTTCAAGAGAGAAGATACACACAGAAAAACAAAGCACAGAGAGACACAGATGCAGAGATGGACACTAAGACCCACTCACAAAATCATTGATTTTCTTGGACTGAGATTCAAGGGTGTTTATTTTTCTGTTTGAAGTTACGATATTAAAATAATATTAAAGAATTTTAAAATAATTAAAAAATTATTTTTAAAATAATGCCTCTGTAAATGGTCCTATTTACAATATTTTACTAAAATGGTTCTGTATCACACATGAGCAAATAAAATAGTGAAAGGTACCATATCCTTCAGATTAAATATATAATTCCTTTCCAATAGCTAGCCACGTGTTGGGAGAATGACCCTGCACCCTGGCTTTTAAAGTAGTATCAGGCATCTTAGAATAAAATACTTTAATGTGTGCTTTTGCTGAATTTGTGTTGGGTTATTACTGAGTGTGGCTCTTTGCCTTTTTGACCAAGACATTGAGAGAAATATTTGTTTTGTTTTGTTTTTTTAGAAACATGAAGTACAAATTGGCTATACCCTTAACTAATTTAGTTAATAAACAACCTTTGCTTCCAGAAACAAAGTAAGACTGATCTGGAATCTCACACAGTGTGATGAACTCAAGATGTTTGTCGGCTAACCTTGGCATTTTAGGAAGGACCTGTTTCCTCTTCTAGAACCCTTTCTGCAGTCTAGTAAGCTCAAAAGGGTAGCGAAGATCTGCTTCACAGGAGTCCTGCCAAGAAGACTCATTCCACGCTCATTGTAGGGCGGTAAAGGCTGACAGAGGTTGTTAACATCGCTATTAAAATGCAAGCCCCCTTTCAGATCTCTAATGCATTCATGTCCAGATTAACAATACCAGAGCTGATGAGGATATCAATATTATTATTTGTGCTCATTTATATATACAGTTGTGGCTTTGAAGTTCCCAGAACTTTTGGTGTTGATAAAAGTGCACGCCAGATTTTCAGATTAAAACAACATTTTTAGTGTCTTCCAAATCCCATATCACTGTATGAATGTATTTGCTGTTGTGGGGGAAATTTGGGCCATTACACTGAGATTGGAGTTCGCTGTTAACTAAGAATCGGTAATGGCTTACTATGATTTAGATGGGGAAGCATCACTCTTGGCTGATTCTAGCAAAACAGATGATGTAGGGTTTTTTTTTCCCTTTGGGCTTAGTTGTTGCTCTTAAGTTTAAAATACATATTTACAGTATTTTGTGTAGACTATCCAAGTTTTTTGTAGCATTTGTTTTTTGCAGTGTTTGCCCTTCACGAAGTAGTAATTCCAAGTATATCCCTAAATGCCTGGCAAAGCATTTGAATGGATTGCATCAGCCATTGTGGAAGATTTCCCATTTTAGACCAGGAGGAATTTGTAGGGTCAAACGCTAAACAATGAAAGAGATTCTTGCTCATTGAGAGGCCAGCTGAATCCAGTGGCAGTTTAGTTTGAATTGTAAATCAAACCTGTCATCTCCTTGTCGACTACGAAAAACCTCTACTCGCTTTATACACCATTAGGGTTTGTTATTAGGGTTTCATATTGTTTTCCAAAAATCTGAAGGGAAATTAGACTCTTGAGGCATTTGTTCTAAGTGAACATTGAAGCTAAACTTTGGAAAAGGAGGAACAAAAAATGATACTATTTGTAAAGAAACTCTTAAATGATTAGACAGCTGCCTCCACAATTATTACTGTATCTAACCAAAGATATGGGGTCACTGGGTGTTACTCAAAGGGCCCTCTCTGGGTGCCATAAACAGTCCACACGTGGTTAATAGACTGGACTCCAGTGGTTTCAGCATCTATGACAATATTAACAGACTGAATTCGTAATGAATTAATACACTTACATGTGAAATTTAATGAAAACTAGACTGTTGTTTTCACCAAAAGCAACTTTGACTTTTTTCCGTTAAACCTGGTGAGATTTCTTCTCTGGTCACAACTGGGAACAGGTGAATTATTGGCCTGCACAACCTCTTGCCTTGCTGAAAACTTGGCTGTGGGCCAAAAAGTTTGAGGACCACTACCTTAGGAGTAGGAAAAAAGCAAGCTGTCTGAGACGGTTTATTGTGGTGATTCAGGATTCATTATCCATCCCACAAATATTTATTGAACGCCTACTATGGCAGCTCTGTGCAGTGCAGCCTGGGGTATGGTGGTTGCCAAGCAAAACCTGGTTCATTAAAACATCCCAGCTAGTAAAACAACTGAATGGGAAATGAGAAGATGAGGCCTGACCTCTGAGGACCAAATGTAGAACAGCCTGGCTAAAATCATGTCTGAGTAATTTGCCCCCCATGTGATGGATGATAAAAGAATATACACAAGGCTTTAGTAGAAGTCTGTTGGAGGGAATAATTATTACAATATGTGCTAGAAAAGGACCATAATAATAGACCATAAAAAGAGATCATGGCTCTTGACTAATACATCAGACCAGATCATACTGGTTGATAAAAGGAATGAAGCCTGCGTGGTAGAGTGGTACTATTTAGTAAAACTATCTCCAACACCCACACAGGAGGAATGAGCAAGGGTGTGCTGTTTATAGAGGGCTAAATGTGGGAACGCGAGCATCAAAATAAAGCAGTTGAGGTTCACACATATATATACACCCACTCAGACCTTACTAATCACTTAAAACGTATTTTATTTTAGCAACTGCCATTTTACCTTAGGACACTTATTCCAATAGTATGTTGCCAAAACATTTGGTCCATGGGATTCATAGCATGCAATAAATTGATACAGATTCATATATGTTTTAATAATAAAATAATACAGTGACTGGTAACTCAGTTGAACATAGTGAACTGAACTCTAAATTATTTGAAGGCAGACTCAGTAGTTGTCTAATTGATCCTATTCCTCTAAGTGTGGCATCCAGACTATGAAGGCTCAATAAGACAGTGTAAATCTATATGACTGAAATTTTTTTTCTGACTGAAGGTTGTTCAGTCTCCTATCACTAGCATCGTATAATTCCATGATATTTGCTGCAGTTCATATGCAAATTATAACCAGTAATTAAGATAAGGTAGCTCATGTTGATATTAAGCAGAATTGATAAACTATTACCATTAAGGGCCTGAATTTATGGGAAAAGTCAGCATTTTGGTGGACTCAGGTTTGGGATAGAGTTGTGACTATGGTAGAAAGATACTTCCTCCTCATACTGATGTGGCAAGGCTTGGTCAGTCTCTTTCTTCACTTTGGCTTATTAATGAATCCCCTTTAACCTGCAGCAGTAGCACTTCCAATCTTGACCACTTCTATTGGTTGGACATTAATTATTATCACGAATTACTTCTTTCAGATGTAGACCATACGTGTATTTACATGGAACTTTCTTGGAACTTTCTCATTTTACCATCATGTAATCTTAATATTGGTTAATAATATGACTAATATTGCCATTCTTTGGTTACTTTAGCAACCAAAATTGTTAAATGATGTCCAAGAAAGATTTACTTTATAGCAACTTCTCTATTATACATGAGGAATAGTTAATATTAGAGTGAGGTTCCAGTAACACTTGACCACAAAACCTCCCCCCACCTCCAAACACACACACTTAAATACCTTTAAGACCTTCCTCCATAATTTGGAAATGGCTCCCTAACTGATTGGTGTGATACAGGAATGAAGGAGTTGAAGATTGATATTCATACCCCCATTTAAAGGAGGGGAAATTGAGGCATGAAGCAGTTGAGTGACCTGGTAATGGTCAGGCAGATCATGGACACAGAGACAGAAAAGTTCCAGGAAAGTGTTTTAAAAAGTTTACTAGAAAAACAAGGCATATTTAATATTAATGAATAACCCAGTTACGGTGCTGTTTGTTCTATCTTGGATCAAAATCATTTTCTCAGCTTTAAAGTCACCCTTTATTTGGAGGCTTAGAAGTAAGTCGTCAGCATTCACAGCAGGGAGGAGGGATGCTCTATGATAAGTGATGGCAAAATCACATGAATAACGAGATGTGAGAAGTCATTTTAGTTGCTCATGACTTTCCTCAGACAAGGGCAAGTGGAAAGCTTCTGAAGATATTTGTATTTTTTTCCTTCTTCTTCTAAATATAATAGAGTAAAAAAGTTTAACCAATATGCCTAATACAGGAAAACTGTAAAATTATTCTACATTACTGCCTTGATAGGTGACTAGTCATTCCAAATGGAGAGTGAAAAGGGCATTACTCAGTGAAAATTGAGGAATAGTGATGTGAAGAGAGTTTACATTTTAAAATTTGTTTTTAATATCTGACTAGGAGTGTTATCTAAGGCAAGTGTTTTCATTTTGTGTTTCAGAAAAGTGAAAGTATGCCTCTATTTCCCAACGAATATATGTGGATATCTTAGTGTTTGGGGGGAGGCTGTAATGACGTACAAATTAGAATTGGTTTGTTTTTTTGTTTTTTTGTTTTTGCAAGATGATAAAGTTTTCTTGGATGAAGGGTAACTATTCCATGAGTGAAGCAGAGTTTCCTCTTTCAAGGGTGAAGGTGACTTAAGACTCCTTTGGAATAACCTACACGTAGAATTTTAAGGAAGCACAGCACTTCCTTTCTTCAGAGACAAAACAGTAGGTTTTAGTTCTATAATGAAGCCGTGTCCCACCAGCAGCACATGGAGCTTATTTAAACTCAGTTCCAAAACTGGCAAAAAGAAAAGTATGATTTAGAAGACTATTTAAATTGTGGAACTTCAATTGTATAGTACTTCTTATGATATTAAAAAAATTTTTATGTTACTGTATAGATTGGTAACTACACAATTATATATATTGTACTTTTATCGGTTTGGGGGAAGATTTGCAAAGATATTTGATTACGCTCAATTTTTGCCTCATGAACTTACCTTAGAACCTAACCCCTGCATAAGAAAAGACCATACTATAGTTTAACATATGTCTGAGATCACAACATAAGGTTTCTCCCTGCAAAGCTATCTTATTCCAGACAATTTATCTAGATCAGAGGGGCAGTCGCCTTAATCTGATTTTAATTTTAAATCAGCCTGTAAAACCAAATTAATGAAATATTTAAGGTAATGCTTTTTGCATTTGCTGATTTCTCGTCACCTCTGCACAACTTGGATAGCTTTTGTTGAGGCATCATCAAATGCCTGAGATGAAAGAGAATTTAAGACCGTGGCTCACTGCCAGTGTCATTTGCTAAGCTGGCTGTAGGGCTACCTTGCGTCCCTTGCTCATACTGAAGCTCAGTGGGGTGATCATGGGAGAATCATTTGACCTGATGCTCAGGGTTGGTCCTCACACTGATGATTGCCCAGTAACTACCCTTCTCTTGCTCTTTGCCTTGCACAGGTGGGGTTTTACCTGATAATAACACCCACCAGGCAGAATTTCTGCTGCAATAGACATTGTTTTTTTTTTTTTTCTGCGGTATGCGGGCCTCTCACTGCTGTGGCCTCCCCCGTTGCGGAGCACAGGCTCCGGACGCGCAGGCTCCGGACGCGCAGGCCCAGCGGCCATGGCCCACGGGCCCAGCCGCCCCGCGGCACATGGGATCCTCCCAGACCGGGGCACGAACCCGTATCCCCTGCATCGGCAGGCGGACTCCCAACCACTTGCGCCACCAGGGAGGCCCTAGACATTGTTTTTGGTTGCATTTTGTTGGCATTTTTTCTTCAAAGTGCAGTAAATACGCACTCAAGAAAACAGAGTGGGAACTTGGAATGCAGGGAGCCTAATAAACTTCAGCAAGGCAGGACCTGTTGTTCATGTTTATGTTTTTCTCATCTAATTTGGGAATTGGCATAGGAGGGGGCTCCGAGCCATTGCCTTTCTCAGGTAGAAGCAGGAGATATTCATGAATCTCTGTTTTCCTTCCTCTCTCCCCCTGACCCTTCAGATTTATGAGGAATCCAAGATGAATTTGGAGCAGGAGAGGCCGTTTGTCTGCAGTGCCCCAGGCTGCTCCCAGGTGAGTGTAGGGGGGTCCTCCACTCTGGCCTGCAGGGGATGCAGTACCTTCCCACAGTGAGGCAACTCTCACTTGGCAGTCATGCCTGCTGTTGGCTTTTCTTCTTCACCAAGATATTCTCAAAGTCCCCCTTACCATCATCATCATCACCATCATCACCATCATCATCATCATCACCATCATCATCATCATCATCATTTTCCACTTTGACTAGTTTGAACTACTTCCCTCACAGCCTCTGAAATACATCAGTGTTGGCCATTTCCATCCATAACTTTCCCCTGGAAGTAAGCCAGCCGCATCCTGCCCACCAGATGTTCAGGATTGTTATTTCAGACAGGGGGAAAGAGGGTGCTCTCTTTGACAATAGCCACTTGAATTCTGGGCCTTTGGATTACTGGTGAAATAGCTCACCATCAGAGACTGAATTCGATTTTGTTTTGTTTTCCCGTTTGAGTAAAATAAACCCCCTGTGACTCTTCTAGAACCCACAGTTTTTCCATTTATCTAAACTTTGAGAGAGGAAGTTGGCCTGCTATGCTGGGTTAACCCTCTTTTAGCTTCTGATGGCTGCCATCAAGTGGATTAGATGTGAGGCTTACATGAGGTACTGTGTGCGGAGTGTTTAGTAAAGGACCTGCACATTGTGCTCAATTGACGCCCACTGTTGCTATGGTGACTGCTGCTACTATTGTACTAGAACCCATCTCTTTGAAAGAAATTGGAAACATCCATCATCTAAAATCAGAATTCGACATTTTTCCTTTGGAACAGGATGGTGACTTTTTCTACACTTGACCCTTTGGATATCTCCAAGTTCCGGTCATTGGAAAATGACCACACATGGTGCTCTCATGCCAAGATCTTCATTTTATGGGATAAAGGACAAGCTTAGAACTCAGAGCACAGGCATGTGGGTAGTTATGCTCTCTTTCTCTGAAGTGCCCAGTAGTTTCAGGTGGAATCAAGCCCCACTCTCTTGCCTGTTTATGTTGTGGGGTTGGCAGCACAGCGTAGAGCCATGTCTGGGAGTCAGTGAGAGGTGATGTCCATTAAGGACCCTTTTCACTGTTTCTCCCCAGAGAGTTTGAGGAGGGTTCTGGAAGCTTGCTGGAGGGAATACGCCATGGAAGCATGAAATGTTATTGCCTCGCGATGCCGCTGTTGACATCAGCCACCAGCTGAGAAACCAGCCTCCTTTGCTTGCGTTCTGGCAGATTCTGCAGGGGCTTTTATTTGAATGTTGGTTTTTACCTAATAAATAAGGAAAGCAGTAGAGAAAATTATTTTGAATTTCAACTATATTTTGGCAAGCTTGTCTTGGAGGTCCTTTTGAAATAGGAAACACTGGGAAGACACAGATAGGTTGAAGTACTGGGAAAAGTTCTGCTAGACCAGGACTCTCCATTGTGAATGCAGAAAATTGCCTTATCTAAGTTAAAACTGATTTCCACTTAGTTTCCTTAAGGAGGAGTCTCAATAGCCAGAAAGAATCCAATAACTTGAGCAGTTTGCTTTGCTGTGGCTGTAAAAATGTGACATTAAGTTTTATTCAATTTGAGTCACTCAGCACATTTTTGAGGGTCCTGCTCTGTGCATAAAACACATGTATCCCTGCCTTCACGGAACTTCTAGCCTAGGCATTACATTTGGAACCACATAAGCAATTCATCAATTAATTAATGAATTGCAATTTTCCATGAAGGAAGAGCACAGGCCACCCTGAAGACTATCATAGGGGGATTTACTTTACTTGGGGAAGATAATGGGGGTGTCTCTGTGGAAGGGGCATTTAAGGGAAAGGGATCCTCAAGAGACTTAGCAAAGGCCAGAGAGGGTTCATGGCAAGTTAGGGTTCCAGGTGAGTCCAGGATTGTGAATGATGGTAGAGGAGAGCCTTTAAGAAAGGGGTATTTAGCCACATCCAGCATTTGGATAAGTCAGAGAGAAAAGAAGTGTACAGAGGACATTGGACTATGTGGCAGAATTTCCCAAGCTTGGCACTACCAATATTTGGGGCTGAATAATTCTTTGTTGTGTATGTGTGGGGGGCTTCCCTGTGCATTATAGGATGCTTAGCAGCATCCCTGACCTCTATCTGTTAGATCCCAGTAGCGCTCCCCAGTTGTGAAAACCAGAAATGTTTCCAGGCATTACTAAATGTCCCCTTGGGGGCCAAATTGCCCCCGGTTGAGAGTGACTGCCCAGTGACTTGCATTTTGGCTTTAGCCTTGTTTCTTTCTGGATCCCTTCCCTTTTGGGAATTGCCTACTTCTAAGTGATGCTCCCCCATTCTATTTTCGGTATTGCTATAAGCCATCTTTTCTCCTTTTTGGAATCAGGCAGGGTATAAATAAATAAATGCTACAGACGTGTGGTCACTGGTGTGAGACACTGCTAGAGCTGGCACAGCAAGAGGCCTGAGCAGGGGCTGTTGGGTTAGGCAGTTGGCTGTTTGCCGGCGACCTATGAGAGAGGAGTTGGGGTGGGGGCCAGATTGAGTGAGTGGGTGGTGAGGAAGTGGAGGTGGCCAGCATAGAGGAGCCTTTCAAGAGTGCTAGGGAGTGACGGGAAGCAGAGTGATATAATGGTAGCCTGAGAAGGAAGCAGCTTGAGAAAAGGTTTTTTTTTTTTTTTAACATCTTTATTGGAGTATCATTGCTTTACAGTGGTGTGTTAGTTTCTGCTTTATAACAAAGTGAATCAGCTATACGTATACATATATCAAGTCAAGGCTCGCCAGGCTGGATTTAGTCAAGGGCAAGGAGGAGTGAGCATGCTGGCTTGAAGGACCACAGCTGGAATGCCCTTCCCCAGACTGTAGGGGTGTAGAGGATCCTGTGGAGGTCGGGGGGGGGGGCGATGCTCATTCCTCAGAGACAGGAGGGAATGGAAATAGGACCTATGAAGTTAATGTAAATTCTGAGATGGAGGTGATAATAAATGTTGAAGGGGTGCATTTCAAATGACCTTGAACTTCAGTGAAGGAGCAGGTCATTTCCTTGAGAAGGCTGGGTGAACTGAGGAAAGGTTTGGAGAAACATGAAACTTGAGAATTTACATAGTTTCTTGGTTTTAAGGTAAAATTCCAAGCCTCTTCCTTCAACCCCCACTAAATTTAAATGTAAAGATATATCTAAAACTTGATGTCTCTATTTAATGTGGAAGTATTTCTTTTTCTTGATAAGCTATTATAAAAATATGAGCATCTTTCAATTGAAGAGATATTAGAATTGAGAAAATATGGTGGTTGGCCAGTGATTCCAAGGGTCTCCTGGTGGGGTGTTAGGGAATCAGTCCATCATGGCATTTACTTGAGCGATGTTCCATAGCCTGGGACCTGCATGGAGAAGAAAGGATGGCTGGGAATTGGAAAGGGGAGTAAATATGAATTATGAGTGCTTGCACTGTGTTGGAGGTGATGGATGGATTCCCCTCCCACCCCCTTTTCCCCTCATTGGAAAGAACCTTGGCTCTATTAGGAATGGCCTATAATACCTGGGAGGGAGGGAGTGTGTGTGTGTGTGTGTGTGTGTGTGTGTGTGCGCGCGCGCGCGCGCGCGCGCGTGTGTGTGTGCGCGCGCGCGTGTGTGTGTGTGTGTGTGTTACGGCTCCTTATAAGTTAGCTTTGTCCCAAAAGTGAGGAGAAACAAGCTTCTCTTGCTCTTTCTGATCTCACAAAGTCCAATGTTAATTTCACTGTTCCTTTGTCCTCTGCATTTACCTTGTTTTAAGTTCCAGTGGTCTCTCTCAGCTCTGTATCTATTGCAGACTGTACATTTTGGTTATTTACAATTTTCTATTTTCCTACCTAATTAAAAAAAAATCACAGATATCCTATATTGTCTTATTTGGAAGGTAATTATAATTAATATGAGATATCATGGAGATTATTAGTAGTATATAATAAGTATTCTTCTTTATATTCTATTTTAGGTTATTATTTTATGGAGCCAAAAATGGCTAACAAAATGGCTGCAAATGAAGGATATTCCCATGTTGTTTTTTGGTATATATTACAGAAAAGAATTATAATAAGGCTTTTGACAGAAAGACTAAGAAATTTAACCTATGTGTCTAAGCCACACATGGTAGTGTCACTTATTTGATGCAGTCATTCTACTATAGTGTTATAGAGGACCAGATGATCCTGCAGGAAAAACCTACACGTCATGAAGACTTCTGTGTATTCAGAAATCTGGCATTATCACCATGTGTTGCAACTTCTGTACTCTCCAATTTATGTTATACAAATGACAAAGAAATAAGTGATATTTATTTGAAGAACTACTTTTAGAATATTCCAAAGGATTTAGCCCAGTGAATCCCCTCATTCCCGTGAATACAAATTATACTGTTTGCAGAAAAGATTTCTACCTTAATATACAATGGTAATTGAAATTTATAATGGCTATCCTGAGGAGCTGGGACGCTCTGAGAGATTTTCTAGATTGTCAAAGATTCGGAAATATTCAGCAGACTTCATTGTCTTTTGTTGAATTTTCATTTGACTTTGATAAAGCAGATACCCTGTTAAGTTCAGTTATTAAAACATACCAGTCTGAGTCAGGATAGGCTAGGATCTGCTACAATAACAAATTAGTTCAAAGCTTCAATGACTTGACACAACAAAGGCTTATTTCAGTTTCCCAAGCATACATTTCAGTTATAGATTGGCAGGATATTTTTCATAATCCTTCAGAATTCAGAGATGCTCTTCATAATTCTTCAGAGATTTAGGATGATCGAGGGGCCACTATTTCTTGTATTGTGAACCTCTTTGCTAAAAGGGAGAGGGTCTTGCCCCAAGAAATAGATGCTCACATCTGGGTGACATGTCACTTCCATTCATGACTCAATGGGTAGAACTACTCACATGGCCCCACCCAATCACAAGAGAGGCAGGAAATCCAATTCCACCATATGACCAGAAGCCAGACAGCTGAAAATATTTGGGCGCAGCATTTTTGACAACCATAATATCATTCCCTGAAAATTAAAAATAAAGTGGTGGTTTACTACACTACATGGAGTATAGAACACTAAAAATAATTTGCTGTGTTACTATAAATCATATGTATAATTATAATTAATGAGATAATCAGTGTGCAAGGTCTTCATAAACAGAAACATACTATGCAAATGTCATGGGGTACATCTTTAGATATATATGGCAAATAATTAAGCGTGACATGTAGTTCTTTTCCAAAGTTTGACATGAATGCATATGTGCTTGCATCAAATAATTTGTCATTTTACTTACCATGCTTTCACACTTTTTCAGAATGAATTTTTTGTTTTCCTTGTCACATTTGCAGTGCTGAATGAATCTTTTTCTCTATGATGGTAAAATACATATTACAAAACTGAATGGCTCCTCTCCCCTCTCCCTTTTTTTCTATTTGTCTGACAGCGCTTCCCAACAGAGGACCATCTGATGATTCATAGGCACAAGCATGAAATGACTTTGAAGTTTCCCTCAATAAAAACAGACAATATGTTATCAGGTAAGGAGCCATCAGGCAAAGACGCTTTGGGTGATCAGATCAGCCTCATGTGAGATACTTGTTCTACAGAATAGGATGATTTCCACTGGCAAATTCTACACCTTGAAAATTTATATTTCTAAAGTATAGCTGAGGCTTAAAATAATGGTAAGCAGGAATGTAATCCACTAATGTAGTGTTCACTCAAATAATTGGAGAGCTATGACTTCTTGTTTTCTGGAATGTGAAATATTTATTACTATGAAACTTGGCTCCATATAAGGATTTTTTAACATCACATACCTGTAATTACTCAAGCAACAGATATTAATTGAGCATCTGTAATGCACACTGCACTGTTCTGAGTGCCGTGGAGGTGCGAAGATTGATATGATTACTGTTTTCGAGGACATCACAATGTGTGTGTGAAAACTTAGCTAAAATAGAGGACTGTCCATGATATATATCAACTGAGCATTGTAAGGAAAAATGCTGTGTGACTTTAGCAGAAGGAGCTCTCTTTCTGGACTGAGCTGGTCAGTGAAGGTTTCCTTAAGAAACGGTACCGGCTTCATAATTGGGAAATTAAATAAGATAATGTGTGGAAATACAAGTGCTCAGCGAATGTGATCATAAATAAATAATAATGATAATCCATCCATTAATTTCCATTCTGTCCCATCTTGAGAGGTAGTGTGGTAAATTAGAAAGAGTGCAAGGAGTGAGGAAACTTGAACTCTAGCCTGGCCAGATGACCTTGAGCAAGTTGGTAAACACTTCTGGGCTTCAGTTTCTTTTTCCATTAAATGGGAATGATTTTATCTGCCCAGTCTATTTCACAGGCTTATTGTGATCCAATGAAAGCATGTAAGTGCAAGAGTTTCATAAACCCTAGCAGGGCAATTGAAGCATTTCCTGTTGCCCTTCTCAGGCTAGAAATATTTCACTCAAGCCACTGTCTCCCTGGCATCGTGAAAGAAATAATACGCCCATGAACATGTTTTAAATGACATCACAAGAGAAACTGACTGCACAGGCAAAACTGACTCGTATAATTGAGGATTTCTATGGCACTTAAATTTTACAAGTATTTTATTATCACTCTTATTAGTAAATACCCTAAGAGTTTTTTCAGACAGGTTATTATTACAACCCACATTTTACAGATAGAGATGGAGGGGCATGGGAGAGGGAGCAGCTTTCCCAAACTCACCAACAGGGCAAAAAAATAGGGCCCTTGATCCTGCAGTCCTAACCCTCTGACTTGCACCAGCTACTGCTTTGTCAGGCTTCATCAGTTTATATATATGATCAAATACTCCCAGTGACGGGACTGTCCACGCGTCTTCACTGTCTGGCCTGTGACTTGTTAATGGTGCAGATGGGCTGTCATTTGCAAGACTCTCGTGTTCAAAGGCAGCTTCTTCCCTTCCTTCCTCTACCACCTCTCTCTCAGCCTGTTTGTTTTTATTGAACTAGATGGCTCTTCAGAAATAACTTTATCTTTCCTTAAGTCTAGAAACAGAGATGCAGAAACTCAAATTTCTAAGAATTATGAAAGCCTAGAAGGGTTAGGAAGGGTGTTCTGTTCTTTTGTTTTTATCATTTATTATGTTCTATAGAGTCACATGTGGTGTAACCTTATAGTTTAACAATGAACATGTATAGGAAAGTAGCAAGACTCTAGACTTTGGAATTCCCAATATTTCAAGTAATAAGTTCACCCTTTATTTCTCCCAAACAGGATCCCTAAAATAGGGTGCCTGGGGGTAGGGGGGTGGGAGGTGAGTGTGAAGGAGTGGTGATTATGTGACGATATTATCACTATAGAGGTAAGTACCAGCGTAGTATCTCTCAGGTAGACTGCTGGGAGGGCCCTACAGGGAGCCCCATCCAAAGGTCTGAAGAAAAGTAGCTAAAGATGTGGGAACATTTCTATAGATTTCCTATAGGTTTTTGATGAAACTCTTGAAACTTTTCAGTAGTTCTTATCAGATTCTTATTAATTTGTTATGTCAAACTCAGAATAAGAAAATGAAGGGAGAAATAAATGAGGAAAAACAGCATGAATAATATAAGGGCATATTTTCTTTTGCTTTCTCAGGTTTTATATTGAAGCTGGTATGAGGCCATTTCATACTCCCAATGAAATTAAGTGCTAAATTTTTTAAACCATTTTTTAATTGAAGGATAGTTGATTAACAGTGTTGTGCTAATTTCTGCTGTGCAGCAGAGGGACCCAGTTATACACAGATATACATTCTTTTTTTAAAAATATTCTTTTCCATTATGGTTTATCCCAGGAGATTGGATATAGTTCCCTGTGCTAAATTTTTAAACTTGCTACGCACTCTGCATGTTTGTAGTCTCGTAGAAATTTCTTTTTTTTTTTTTTTTTTTTTTTTTTTTGCGGTATGTGGGCCTCTCACTGTTGTGGCCTCTCCCGTTGCGGAGCACAGGCTCCGGATGCGCAGGCCCAGCGGCCATGGCTCACGGGCCCAGCCGCTCCGCGGCATATGGGATCCTCCCAGACCGGGGCACGAACCCGTATCCCCTGCATCGGCAGGCGGACTCTTAACCACTGCGCCACCAGGGAGGCCCTCGTAGAAATTTCTTGCTGGAACAGAATACAGAGCTATCCAGTCCAGCTCCAGGGGCTGAGGTGTCAACTACATGTCATATGCCAATGTTGTCTACACTGAATTGTAATATGCTATTTACTGAGTATTTGTGCTTTGCATTTTTTTTCCAGGAAAGTCTTTAGAATATATTTATCTCAAACATCATTTCAGTTTTAGCATATTAGATTGTGATTGTCAATATGACTGAAGTTTTATTTGTCTGTATTTTTTTTGTATTTTTTGTTTGTCTGTATTTGTCTGTATAATTTACTCAGATTTGAACTTACCAAAAGCTTCAGAATCTGCTTTTATTAAAAATATGTTCATTAGAATTTTATTTCTTAATGTACCTCAAACCTATTTTGTGGCCTCTCATGAAGATGAATAATTTTGTACAGCTCAAAATATAATAACAATAAAAATAAAAATAGTATAAATCAAATCTTAAATCAGCAAGCCTCATCAGGGCAAAAATGTTCAAGGCTATTTCTTTTTCAAGCAATATTTTTTTTAAGCAATATTCAATTACCCAAAATTTCATTTCAGATGAATTGGAGTTCAACATATATTAAGGAGATAAAGTATAGTAGGTATGTTTATTACTAATTTCAGGGTATCTAGCTAACCTTAATTTTGGAAAATCACTTCATCCTTCTTTAATTGCAAATATTATAGTTAGGGAAGTTATTAATATATCACACATATACATTTGAAGGGTAAATGTCTAAAGAGTTGTAAGATCTGAAATAATTTTATAGCTTTGCCATAAAGTCCATTTTATTTAAGCCAGGTAGAATTTATTATTCAAAATGACTGTAAATAATCTTTGATGTGCCACAAAGCAGGATAATAAAAGTGACGGTCATGGTGTTTTATTAACATGAGTCTGCTCTTACTGATAGACAGTAAACATAAAACCTCTCCTTCTAAAGGGACAGTACATGTCCCTAGTAAGGACATGAATAGGGGTGGTGGTGTTGGATTCTGAGGGCAAAGACTTCCATTCCCTCCCACCTTGGTCCTTCCATCCTTATTTGGGCTATGTGGTACATTTCCAGTGTCCTGATGTGACGAGGGGCATGAACCTTTCCCTTGAACTGTTCTCCATCTGATAGAAAATAATTTCATGGTGAGGGAAGTTGTGATAGCAAAGGTTTTTAGGTGCCAGGTTTGAAATGAGAATCCATTGAAGACAGTATACTTCCACATACAGGTTGCAAAATTACCAGCTACCACATGACACCAGATCTGTTTGGCTTGCAAATTATGATCAAATTTCAGTATTAGAGACAAAGAGGATGGTGTTTGGGTCTATTTTAATGGTATTATGTCTAGGTATCCAGAACTTCCTAAATCTTACCCTATCAAATATCCCCACCCCCACTTCTTTACAGGGTTCCCAGGGTCTGTACAGGGAAAAAAAAAAAAAAAACAGAATAGGAATCAAAGTACAACTTTGTAGTTGAACAAATAATAAGCAAATAATATGCTAAATGAGAACTCTGTGAGTGTATGTTGTGTGTTGGGGGAATATGGTAGAAATATTGACCTAGAAGATGACTGATTTTGCTTCATGAAAGGGAAGATGAAGTTCAATAGTACTGCAAACCTTTCCCAAAAGATAAAACCTGATCCACACTCAGGTGGGAAACCTGAGAAAGAGACAGGGGACCGTGCCTTTAAATGCCTAGTCAGTTCCCTCACCAGACATCACAGCCCGATTAATGCTGCAGGCAACTGGGCTGTGCTTGGAGAGAAGTTAGGACAGGCACCAGCTGAGGTGTGGGAAGAGGGTCTGAAGTTGCCCCTTCATCACCATTCATTTAGTCAACAAACATTTAATGAGTGCCTGCAGGGATCCTATTGTGCTGAGTGCTGGGGATGTGGCATTGAACCAGACAGATGAGGTCCCTCTTCTATGGAACTGATTATATGTTGTTGGGGGTAGGGAGGAAGAGAGATAATAGACAAAAAACCAAAAACCAAACAAAACCAAAAATCCCCAGATAAATAAACAAGAAAGTATCAGTTAGGGAGAAGTGTTCTGATGAAGATAAAACATGATAATGTGACATCAGCGGCCAGCAGGCTGCTCAAGGGAGGTCAGGAAAGGCCTCTTCTAGATGAATGGCATTTCAGAGACCTGATGTTCAGCACTCCAGGCTCAGGGGTTCTTTCTCCCTGACCTCTGAATATGGTGGGGCTGGAAGTGGTAAAACCCCAAGACCAGATGTGGTGCAGCTGACGGCATCTTGCGCTGACACAAGGAAGAGAGGCAAGAGAGACTGGCTTCCTCATCCCATCTTCCTTATCACCGTCTGATACAGACCATCTAATATACATGACAATACAGTCCTTCAGAGCCCAACTGAGACCTGGATTAGGTCTAGAAGTAGGGCCTATCTCTAGTTCCACACTCTAAACCTAATACTTACTGTGGAGAAAGCAAAATGTTTTCAATGAAGTAGAACTTTTGTCTCCAAGAGATTGTTGGTGATCAACCAGAGAATCTCAGAACCCGAATCCATTGCTCATGGCTCTTTGCTATAAACCCTACTTAATAATCCAAGAGCATTTTTTTTTTTTTTTTTTTTTTTGCGGTGCGCTGGCCTCTCACTGTTGTGGCCTCTCCCATTGCGGAGCACAGGCTCTGGATGCGCAGGCTCAGCGGCCATGGTTCACGGGCCCAGCCGCTCCGCGGCATGTGGGATCCTCCCAGACCAGGACACAAACCCGTGTCCCCTGCATCGGCAGGCGGACTCTCAACCACTGCGCCACCAGGGAAGCCCCTCCAAGAGCATTTTAAGGGAGGAGCCAGAGGAAAGGTGACGTATCTCACTCCAGATTCTTTTTGGAATGAACTGGGATATAAAAAGTAAATAAATCTCTGTCTCTGTCTCTCTGTCTCTCTGTCTCTCTGTCTCTCTCTTGCACACACACACACACACACATACACATGTGCGTCCCATACTTAGCTTCTTTCTCTTCCATTGATGGTAAAGTTACATAGTGACTTCTCACTTTGGAAATTAATTAGATCTTTATGGAACAGAGGGTGGTGGAGATGGCTTGCACCAGAGGGCAGCATGATAATAGCAATAGCTACCATTTATTGCCTTATCTTATGCCTGTAACGTGCCCCCTGCTTTATATACATTGTCATTTAATCCTGGCCACTTTTTTTTCATATGAGTAAACAAGATCAAGAGGGTAAGCAATTTGTCCAAAGTCCCTATCTGTCTATAATTTTCTCACTGTACACATAGATTTGGTGAGGTATACATATTATTTTTAGTAGTTTTGGCCTTAGATTTATGTTTGGATATAAATCTATGAACTGCTTCTTCTTATATTATTGACTTATCCCTTCAATAGTCATCAAATGGAGAGACTAGTCAAACATTTTTAGGAGATTGTAGCAACACATACGAACCTTCAAGTTGCGAACTTTCAAAGATGCAAACGTTCGTTAGCGTGTCCAGTCACATAAGTTAGTTCACGTTGTCATGTGAGTGCATGTGGTTGTGCTTTTGTGTAGTTTACTGTGTTTGTTTGTTTTTATGTATTATTTGTATGAAAAGTATTATAAACCTATTACGGTACAGTACAATATATCCAACTGTGTTAGTTGGGTACCTAGGCTAATTCTGTTGGACTTATACGAACGCACTTTTGGCACAGAGCTCTTTTGTATGTAGGGACTTACTGCATTGGCATTTGGACATGTCAGCTTCTCATTCATGTTTTTAGTTGGTCAAGCAAAATAGAATTTTGAAAATTCACCTGAATACGTCAAAGGCCTTGATCTACAGTCTTCCTTTATATATGAAAAACTGGCTTCCAGTCTGTTTAATCTGGAAACCAATCCCTTTTGACAAAGAGTATAGTAGAACTCAGGCAATGAGTGACTAAGTGGAAACATTAAGCTTTAGCTTCCACTATTCAGGGCCAATTTTGATCCCTTTGTTCACGTGGCCAGCAGAGACATGGTTTCACAGTGTTAATAACCCTTTTTACCAGCTCAGCTCCTCTAAAGTGAAATAAAGTTGTGGCTTAATTGCTGTTGGAACACTTAGGGGTAAGCCATGGCTGATAGTGAGTATGTAGGTGTGGAAAGTATACTTGAATTATTTAAATCTATATCTATGTCTTCTGGAGCCATGTGTTGTAAGAGATGCCTTTATCGGAGCATTTTCTAGTTGACTCACAGCCTCTCTAAGGGTATCTAGTCTACCAGCTCTCCACCTTGAAATAAGTGGATTCCAGCATGTGATTCAAGAGTGTGAGAGTGTGTCTCACTGACCTGGATCACCCCAGTCCGGGTCAATTTTTAAGCATCCCACAGCTATTGTTTAAAAACCAGAGTTACCTTGGTTTGTCCCATGGTAACACTGCCTCTTGGGACAGATGTAGGGAAATAGTTATGTCAGTGTTACTGAAAGGACCCTAGTGCTCCTACTGTATATTCACACTCAATAAAAGGCACATTTATTGCAAAGAAGCCTGTCTAGAATTCCTCGGAATTCTGTCAGTTGTTACTGATTTTTACTCTTATAAAGGATTATGCATTTTAAAATTCATTTAATGTAAACTCAATTAGGACTTTATTAAAATTCAGATAAGGTATAAGAATATTTTAAAGAAAGCATTTGCTGAAAAATTCATGGGATAAATATGACTATAAAAAGAATATTAAAAGTCTCGAAGAGGGGCTTCCATGGTGGCGCAGTGGTTGAGAGTCCGCCTGCCGATGCAGGGGACACGGGTTCGTGCCCCGGTCCGGGAAGATCCCACATGCCGCGGAGCGGCTGGGCCCGTGAGCCATGGCCGCTGAGCCTGCGCATCCGGAGCCTGTGTTTCGCAACGGGAGAGGCCACAACAGTGAGAGGCCCGCGTACAGGAAAAAAAAGAAAAGAAAAAAAAAAGACTCGAAGAGAAATACCTTTTTTGAGAACCCCATCTCTTACTAAAATAGATAGGTTAATTCCAATACTTTTCTCTACTGATTTGAAAAGCGTTCTTGAGGAATTCCATTAAGCTACATTTTGTTGGCTGAAATTGAGTCATGTAAACAATAAAAATGCATTGACTTTTTAAAAATACCCTATAGGGCTTCCCTGGTGGCGTCGTGGTTGAGAGTCCGCCTGCCGATACAGGGGACACGGGTTCGTGCCCCGGTCCGGGAAGATCCCACATGCCGCGGAGCGGCTGGGCCCGTGAGCCATGGCCGCTGAGCCTGCGCGTCTGGAGCCTGTGCTCCGCAACAGCAGAGGCCACAACAGTGAGAGGCCCGCGTACCGCAAAAAAAAAAAAAAAAAAAAAAAATACCCTATAGTTAGAATGGTCACTAATTCAAACTGATCTTTCTTATAACTGGTCTGAATTAGTGAGGCTTTTATAGTATCAATTTAATACAAAATGATGTAAAATTACTTGATAGAGTCTTTTAGTAATACTGTAGCTGAGACTATCAGACCAATAGGAAAAAAATTTTGCTTAGGGGACTCATATTTTTCTCCTCTGGTATAAGATGGGAAGTCTGCTTTTCCTTTTTTTTTTTTTAATTGATGGCTTGTCACCTTGCCTTTTTTTTTTTCCCCATTGAGGAAAATGAAATATAGACAAACATATAACTCAAACACAGCTCTGAAACCGAATAAGGTAGCAACCTATTATTAAATGTAGAACAGACTAAACACTTTTTAACAGAAGAATCAGGTTTCATGCTTTAGCTTTGTGCTTGTCATTTAGGCTTTGGAATAATCATACTTGCTGGGACTGAAGCACTTGATGGTAGACAGACTATGAACTGATTGGAAAACTTAGTGAGATGCTTTTTTTCCTAGTAGTCCTAACCATATACTTGTGGTCCTTCCCAGATGTAATGTGATACAGGATTTCCTATCATAGAAATGATGGGTGAATTCCTAACTCATAATGCCAAGTTTGTGCCACTCTTCTGGGCAGATATGCAAGTAGAGCCTCTGCATGGCACATGTCCTCTACCTAGCTATTTACAGAGGCAGTGATTTTATGAAAAGATGCTCCTGTTTTCAAGAAACAGGCTCATCATTTCAGGAAGGGAACAAGATGTTGAAATATGACCAACTTTTCAAAATATGACCAACTTTTCAAAAGGTATTTTATCCCTTTTGGTGCAAATCTTTCATGTCCGATTGGTAAAGAAATCCCCAACAACGCTTGAGAGGAGTACAGGCAGGTAAGATTTATCACTTGCACTGGCCCTGGGTGTCTAGGTCTCCTGAGAACCTGGTGTGCTCTTTGCAGACTGTGAGAAGGTAGCATGCAGGCATTTCTGCAGCGCCAGTGCAGACTTACAAAGGTAACAAAAAAATACTTTCAACTCGGGTAAAGTTCAGACTCAAAAGCTATTAACTTTTTGTTTAGTTTGAGATGTGGGGTTGTCTTCTCTCATTCAGATGGACCTCACTGGAGTGGAAGCACTAAAAGAAAGGGGAGCAGAAGTCCTTAAACAGTCATCTCAGCTCTGAGTTCCCACTGGAACCAGTTCCTGTAAGACCTTGGAGTGTGGCCTGTCACTACGGAACACACCTTAGATATTATCCCCTAGTAGAGCATCGGCCACTGTTATTCAGGACATAGAAATTGCTGCTGCTGTAGCTAACTGGTACATGCTCTTGGTTCTAAATAAGGTGTAGATTACAAGAATTTTAACTTATGACCATGGATATTACCCACTTACTTCTGGTCTAATTTCAGCTGGAATAGTTATTTGACAAGGCATTCATGTGGCTGAGAAACTCTGCCTCTTTTATTTAAGCAGCTGATAGATTTAGCTGTCCCCCTTTTGAAGATTTGCACATTTCCTGGCTTACTTGGAACTTGTACCATGTGGGATCAAAGATGACTAGAGACCCTGTATTAATTCTAATAAATGTTAAAACAAAAGTTAAGCTCCATTTTCTGGTTCCTGTTGTAACTGGAAAGAATAGCTCATTCACAAGAAGAAAATGAATTAAATATTAGGACAGTGTGCTTTATCTATTCCAAATGTGGATACAGATTACAGTTTTGCTTTTCCCTCACTCTTTTTTTTTTTTTTTTTTTTTCTTTTTTTGCGGTACGCGGGCCTCTCACTGTTGTGGCCTCTCCCGTTGCGGAGCACAGGCTCCGGACGCGCAGGCTCAGCGGCCACGGCTCACGGGCCCAGCCGCTCCGCGGCATGTGGGATCCTCCCGGACCGGGGCACGAACCCGTGTCCCCTGCGTCGGCAGGCGGACTCTCAACCACTGCACCACCAGGGAAGCCCCTTCCCTCACTCTTATCATACAGCAAAGAAAGTCACGTTTGGTAACAACTCTGGGGCCTTCCTCTGAGTCTTTGTCTCTGGGGATAGGAGGGAACCAGCTGTCTTTACTGCCCATAGCTCCCCTTGTTCCATAGCTTTGTTTCCCTGTTGCTGCAGAGAGGCTCAGCATGATGGATGGTGCCATTACTGTCCTGTGCCGTGCTCCTTCAGCCTCCCTTTGCTGATGTATGTAGGTGCATGCTGGTATCTGGGAATAATTTTGCGTTAGAGGAGACAGAAAACATCTCTCAACTTTGCTTGGGGCTTGGGCCCCCAAATGCCAACCTGAATTCAATTTCATGGAGCATCTCATGAACATGTCTCAGAGTTCAGGTGTCTTATGGAGCCTCTAGGATTGCTATTCTCTCTACCTGGAATCATGGTCCTCAACTTGTAAATCTCCAACAAAGAAGCACAGAGGAATAAAAGGAAAATTAAAACCTGGCAAACTAAATTCCCATTGATGACAAGTGGTCTAATATTTCAGTTCTGTTATGTGATACTTTCTCAGGTTTTTTAGGCACAGAAATGTTCCTCTCAGATAGTGAGGAGTCTGTAGGCTTGTAATGCAGTTCTATTGTGTGAGGGATATAAATGATTCCAAGATATTTCAGAAGAACCAAGGATTGTTAGGAATGTCAATTACTTATACAATTAAGCAACTCCGTTACTAAATGGGGCCAAAGGCGAGTTTCAGTTTCCTCATAAGTAAAATGGAGGAAATAATTTTTACCTAATGTGGTTGGTGTGAAAATTAATGAGATGATGCATACAAAGCACTTAGCACTATGCCTGGCATGGACTAAGCATCCAATAAACGTATACACACGCGCACACACACACACACACCCTTAACACACGCACACGCACACACACCACACCCTTATATTTCCACTCTCATGTTTTGTCTATTTATACCTTCTGTTCATAAATCTCCTTTATCTATATATCTAGCCGTTACCTCTGGCCTAATTTCCAGTGTCTAACCAGTTGTTACTGATGTTCCTGTTCAACTATCCTTTACGTGGTCATATTTTCTTTGATCTACTAACAGTGACTTTTGAAGCGAACCTAGTTGTGGTGGTGATTTTAGGATTCACAGAATCATGTAGCTTTAGAACTTTATTTGAAAGATGATGAACCTGAAGTCCAGAGAATGTAGGTAATTTCCCCGAAACCACATGATTTTCTAATCTGGATTTCTGGGTTGTCAGTGTTGTCTTTTACACATGCACCAAAGACCTTTGGACCTGGGAGGAGAGTCTAGGCAAAGCATGGGATTTCGATTGAGAAGCGATTATGTCTGAAAGTAAGAGAGGACTTAATAGTGATGAGATGGTTACAAATTGTGTGACCCTGTGCATGGTACTTATTTCTCCTGTCCTAAAATAATATGCACCCTGCTTACCACATAGGATCTTGTGAGATCTATTAATAGATTCTAGACGATGTGGGAAAAAATGTAAACTGCAAAATGCTGCATAAATACTAATTTTATATTTTATAAGCCACAACATGTAACTACTATAGGTATATATTGGATACGTAGGCATATATGTGTATCTTAATAAATTAATTTTCTAATAAAACTATTTTCGGTGAAACCCAATCCTTCGCATATCTTTTATCTGTAATGTCCAATTTATGATCGTCTGTTGTAGGCTCTCTATGTACTGCAAAGAGAGCTCAGAATCTTGGGAGATTGGGCTAAGAATGGGAAAGAATGCAGATGGTATTTTGTTGACTGGAATCCAAATCAACCATTTGGGTACTTCTCAGGCAGTAAAGCTCTGTGCCCATAGGGTATCGGGAGACATTGCCTTAGAAGGGCTGATTAAATGGAGATATCAAGCCATTTCAGCTTCATGGGCATTAAGATATTCTTTGGATCTCAGTAGATAATTTACTGGAATTAATTACTCTTTTTATGACTTAGAAAAGTAAATAGGATTCTAGTTTCTTGCCATATAGGAATTTATAAAGAGAGTGCAGAAATTGCAAATTCATATCAACTTGAGGGCATTCTTCATTTGACTGGTGGTGATGGCTTAGAGGACTGTGCAGAAAGAGATTTGAGACTGAGTGTAGGTCAAGCTGGACAAGGGCCATAATCAATCTAGCAGTGTCTGCCACAGGCTCAGGTGGGAATAATGCATGTATATATATAATGGAAATAGCACCAAGCCCTTGGTTATAATCCTAGTGTTGCCACACCTACCTGGGAGACCTTGGACAAGACCCTTAATCACTCAGGCCTTCCATTTTCTTTGCTTGTAAAATGATTGGTGTGGCCAGACTTCCCCACTGGGAAGTGGTTTTCTCTGGTTCTTTTATCTTCTGTTTCTGTGAAAAAGGCAGTTTACACAGTTTTATTCATGTCCACTCGAGTGCACCTTTACAAGGAAGATGACTGTCCTTAATAATTACAAAGGTGTGATTCTACTCTGCTTACCTTATAGGATCTTGTGAGATCTAGATTCTAGAGAATGTGTGTGAAAATATTTCATAAACTGCAAATGCTGCATAAATATTAAGCCACAAATAGTGGTTTCAGATCCTCCAGTTTTTAAGTAGTAAGCTCTCCAGACCATCAAGAATATGAAAGAAATTCTATTCCTTTTAGAGAGTCTTCTCAAAACATTCTTCTGGCTACAGCAAAAGGAAAATAAAATTAATAATTATATTTTTAAGGGATGGAAGCTGAATGTGTTTGACTTGGAACCTTTCATCATCCTCTGTGACTCTGAAAATGAGAAAAAGAATTGCTAATTTTTATTCTCCATTAAGAAAAAGGAATTGAATGCTTGTTTTTCTCTTTTTGTTTGATACAAACATTTATAATTTTTTTGTCCTCCCAGCCCCCTAAAATCAGGCTTAACATGGACTCTGTAGATATTTTTGGCCTTATTTTAGCTAAATCATTTTTTCCAGTTAAAAGAGAGTTATTCCACACCTTGCAATGTGTATTCAAACGATATGAACTCCAGAAAGTCAACTGTGGGATCTCCTCGCCTGAAGTTGTCCAGAGGGAGGCTTGGGAAGCCCTCCCATGCCACAGCCTTCTACACATCGTATTGCTCCTCTGGGCTTTATGGTTTTATTTTCTTCCATATTCTCATTTTATTTAAAGGGCTGGAAGATTATGGGTGGCCACTCGGCATCGTCATTAAGGCGAGGGGAGGGGATTAGTGAATTTATTAGCTCGTACTTGCCACTGACTTTTGAGGAAAAGGTCCCATTTATGATCACTCGGTCTCTGTTTTCAGATCAGACTCCAACCCCAACGAGATTCCTGAAGAACTGCGAGGAGGTGGGGCTCTTCAATGAGCTGGACTGTTCCCTCGAGCATGAGTTCAGGAAGGCTCAGGAGGAAGAGAGCAGCAAGCGGGTAGGTTTGCTTGGACGGACACCTGGGCAGGTGTCTCCTCTAGCACCTGCTAGAAACATGTGCATGGGAACCAGGTGGCACCGCAGGTTGTGCTGATGATGCTCTAAAACAGCACTTATCCATTTGCAAGTGTTTGATGGGTTTTTTTTTGAAAATGGATGAATCCCTGGTTGTGGTAGAATCCAAGGCTAGAAAAATCATGGGAAAAGCAGATTATCTGAAATATGAAATTGAAGCCAAAATAAAGTTACCTGATTCTTGACCTGAGTCAGAAAAACTCACATAATTGTTCTATTCAAAAGTTGTTGTTTTACTGTGCTAAATAATAGCAAGCTTTACATGGGTGGTGAGTGCAAAAGACAAGGGTCAAGGGGTAAGATGACAAGCGAAGGATTGTAGCAGTAGGAAAGTGGATTTCATCTGATTTTGGCCCAGGTTGTAACTGTCTGATTTCCATAATCTTCCTGGTATCTCTCCACCACGTTCATAATTCCTCCCTGGTCATATTATTGAACATCTGTTGTTGTTGGAACAAATAGGTTCACTGTAAGTGTGGATTATTTGTCCTTACAAATGTAGAAAAGTCACTTTACGAATCCCTCCAGAATATAGTCAGTTTTTATTGTAATGGTGTGTAAAGTGATTTAAAAATCACTTTACCAGATTAAGGAAAAGAAATAGAGTCACAACTAAATATGATAATGAAGCTTTTTGGTGTTTTTAAACTTTTTTGATAGACCATTGTTGAATGCCCACAATGTACTAAACAAAAAATTAGATACATCTCATGAACAGAGACTTAGACTGTGAAAGTTGGTTGAAAGGAAGCGCCGGCTACATCGTAATGGATTCTGAACTTCCAGCTGTTCCATCTGGAGAAGAAATTTTAAAAGGTTCTGATATTTCTCTAAGTGTTTCAAAACCTTTGAATCCTCCTCTATGTGAAATTATAATAATCCCCCTCCACCAGATTTTTCATGTCACATTCTCATATCAAAATAGCCATTCAGTCTGTACTGCTTTAGGAAAAATCCTGAAAATAGGTTACAAGAGGGGTTTAAAATCTCAGTCAACTCATTTGATTTATAATTAGTCATTCATACTTGACACGCCCCTACACCCGCCCAGTGAAGCGTCTTTTTTCTTTTTCAAAACAAACACTTATTTAGCACTTATTTGCCAGACACTGTTCTGAGCACTTGAAATTTTTAACTAAATAAAAAAGAAGGCATGCATTCTATATTTCATTGCAATAGAAATAGATTTTTTTAAAAACATAAAAATAGCAAGGGACAGAGGAACCACAAAGTCTAGTAAATTTCCTCTGGTTGAGTAATAAATTTAGCTTTGCTGATGGACGTGGCATATGTAGATGACTGAGGGATTAAGTTCATTCATTCCTTGAGATGTACTTGGTCTGTATCGTCTTCATTTCTGATAGAAGGGTTTTAATCGAAGTGTATACCCTTAATTTTCCCAAAGACATTTTCCAAGATTTAACAGTTTTAGGAAGCCCATGGTAGGGGGGCGGATTTAGACCTTCTCCTTTGCATAGTACTCATGATCTCCTATATGAAGCCCCATGGGAGGAAATTCTTGCAGATCTGAATTCCAGGAAATAGTTTGCTTCCCCTGAGGAACTGAAATATTTTCTCCTCGTGGACATGAGAATCCTGTAACCAGTTCTGTTTCTCTTTTTGCTTTGACTGCTTGTTAACGTGAAGCCAAGTTGACTGCTTAACTTTGAGAACTTTTTAGAACACGGTAATGAGCATTTTACTTCCCCCACGGACTTGATTTTCAGTTCCAGTTTATATTTCCTCTGGTCCCGATTTTTAATTTAAAAAAGCATTTTCATGCTACACATTTTCTGTGTGTGTGAGTTGCTTTTGATTCTTTGTGGGTTGAGTACAAATAATTAAATGTTAAAAATTAAAATAATTAGGCAAGCAAAGTTGAGGAGGACTATTGTCATTGTAGAAATAGTCCTTTTCTCTTTCACATGTTGCTCTTAGCAACACTAGTCATGTGATGACTTTGAGATGGGTATGTGGGTGGGGGACCCTGCAGCGAGCTTCCCCCATGGTTTTGGGGTGGGCCCCTCAGGAAACCAGTGTCTCACACCCCAAGTTCACTTGCACACACTAGAAGTTGGACAGCATTCAGACTGTTGAGGTATCCTCTTCCATTGCCTCATTCAAACCAGAGGACCATATCCAGCCTAGGTGACCATGACTACACAAGAGGACACCTTCTTGAGGCCTAATTCAGGATGACTCATCCAGTGGCCAAATAGGCTGTGTTGGTGGCTTCTGCCCTAGCATTTCCTTGGAAGCCACAGGATGGGGAAATGAGGAGTAGGAGATGCTCTCCAATCTGCCAACATACTTTTACACATCCCTTTGACCACATTACTCCAGCTCCAAACATCCCTGGCACACTACTACCCCCAGCTCCTACTTCATTTGTTTGTTCCTGCTTGAAATGTAGGAATACAGGTTCTTTTTTCAATGCATACCTTGTCATCATTAAGTTTTGTCTTCTTCTTCCCTTTTGCTCCACATTCAGATAACTATTCCTTTTTAATTCTAAGCTCCAACTCTCTTCTAATTTATTTTTCTCTGAGACTTTTAACAGAAGACTTGCATGAGTTCCCTCAACAAGTTTTAGTAAAGTGGGAGATGGATTCGTTTATCGGGAGAATTTGGTTAAAAAAGGTTTTTGCTTGAACTTTCTAAGTACTTTATACAGAAATGTTAGAAAGACTGGACTGGTCCTTCCCTCCACCTTTAAAATTCTAGCTGAAGTTTGGTCTAGAAAATTCTATCAAAGAGCAAATAGAGAATTGATCCTTGTTTAGCCCGTGTGGCTGTCTGTTGGGGAAAATTCTGTTCTACAGACTATATTTAATCCTGACACCCTTTTTCAAAAGCATCCCAATGTGTGTATAGAATGAGGACAGGCTAGAGGCAGGTAATGACCAATAGAAAAAGCCCCAATGTCTGTATCCATAGCATATATTTTATAGCAGATGACACATTCCGTAATTGCCTCAGTCTTCCACCTTAGTATAAACCCATAGCTTCAAAACTCTCTAATGAGAGATATTTTTTTTTTCCCTTGGAAAAGCATCCTTCACTAGCAGTATCACAAATCTCAACTTGCCTGTGGCTTAGAAGTCAGGCTAGTCCTGAAACAGATGAGAAACTTTTGTTCATCATTTATTCACGCAGTAAATATTTTTGAGGGCCCACCATGTGCCAGGCACTGTCCGAGGCATTGGTGACTATACCATGGACTAAAGCTGATTTTGAAACAAACAAACAAACAAAAAATCCCACCCTTCAGGTAGCTTACTTCTCATGGGCAAGACAAACAGTAAGCAAGTAAAAACAATAAAATGTATAATATGTCCAAAGGTGATAAGTACTATAGAGAAAAATATATAGCAGGGAAGAGGCACAGGGAGTGCTGGGGGTGGTCTGGGTGGGCATCACTGGTAAGCGGACATGCAGCCAAGACCTGAAGGAGGAGAAGGCTGACCCAGGTGCATACTGGGGAGGAGAGTGGGGAGAGCAGCGGGTGCAAAGCCCTGAGGCTGGAGGGCACTCTGTGGGCTGGAGGAACTGCAGAGAGCAAGGTACGTAGTGATGGAGAGAGTGGGCTGAGGGGCCCGTCCAGGAAGGCTGTGTAGGCTTCGGCTTTTATTCTGAGTGAGATGGAGAACTGTAGGACAGCTGTAAGCAGAGGTGTGATAGGATCTGACTTATATAGTAGAAAGTTTACTTGGCTGCCTAGTTGGAAGTAAACTGTTGGAGGGGAGTGGCAAAGTGAGACCAGGTAGGACGGTATTCAAACAATCTAGATTAAAAATGATGGCAGATTGGTCCAAGGTACAGATGGAGGGGGTGGTTAGTTTCTGGATCTAATTTGAAGACAGAGCCAACAGGAATTGCTGATGGATTACATCTGGGGAGTAAGAGGTGAACTTCAGGATGAACCCAGGTTTTTGACCTCTGCAACTGAAAGGATGGAGCTGTCTGTGGGAGGAACAGGTTTGAGGGGAAAATTGAGGAGATTTTTGCAGACTTGTTAAGTGGAAACATCTAATGGGCAAATGATATATAGGTATGTAATACAGGACCTGTCTGAAGATGTAAACTGGGGGGTCATTGGCATGTAGGTGGTGTTTAAATACATGAGATTCAATGAAATGACCTGGGCCAGGAGTGAATGGAAATGAGGTAGAGAAGAGGTCTGAGCAGGGAACATGACAGAGTCCTCCATCCTAAGACAGAGGCTTCAAGTCTCCTCAGTGGGCAGAGGTGATACAGAAGACCACGAGGCATAAAGAGTCAAGTCAAGTATGGGAACCCTAGCAGTAATACTGAATGGACTCCAGTAACTGGCAATCGACATGCCGATTTTGTGTTCCACGTTAGAGGAAGAAACAAAAACAAAAGATTTTTTTAAAAAAGGGTGAATTGACCTTTCACATTTGATTTCTTTTTTAGAAAAGGGATCCAACAGTACATATCTAGGAGGTGGGAGATAGCTTCATCATATGATAGCAGTTGTGTGGGAGGGTGTGTGTCTGTATGTATAAGAAAGGAAGGGGAGTTGAAAGGACTAGAAATGAACTCCTTTGTCTTGCTGAGAGAAATATAACATTACAGCCTAACGTGGTGAAGGACCCTGAAGATGAAAAGCGCGGTGTATAAGTGTTAAGTGTTGTTATTCTCCCCTAGGACCTAAATCTGACTCATTATGCTGATGCAGCAATAGCAAATTAGGGCATTTCCATGCTCTAGAATTCCTACCCAAATGATGAAAAGTGCAGTCTATTCCCAGAGGGTGTTGACTGTTTAACACATGGGAACAGGGGACAAGCTACAATCTTAAGATCTTGGATCCCAGCTCAACAGGAGTCATGGAACAGGGCATGGCCAGGTCAGCCTCAGCTCAGAAAAGTCGGCTGCTCAATCTGATTAAATTCTGTACCTGGAAATCATGTCACCGGACACCACCAGTTACTTGAGGAGAGAGGGCGCAGAAAGGGAGGCGCTTTGCGTTCGTTACAGTCTTGCTCTATCAGCTACTATCAGGCATGGCTGCTCTCTGGGGAAGATGTGAGTGGCATTGTGTGAGTGGCTGCTGGGTGGAAAATAAAAGATACCAAGTTGAGCGAAATTGCAACAGCTGATGTTTCCGGTTATGTTAACATGTTGCTTCTATGATATTTGTGTAATACGATCCCCGGCCCCAGAAGTCTGGAGAAAAAGAAACATTCTGAAACCTAAACTTGGTTTTACTGAGGTTTTGAAAATGTCACCGTGTTTGCTAAATCCTAATAGATGAGACTGTTTTTTATCTTTTTGGCTTTTTTTTCAGTCAGCATGACTGAAAGGAAACACCCATTGGCAACGTTATTGAGAGATGACAACCTGTTTCTTCCCCTACCCCAATAACTGGAAAATCTAACCCTTATATCATAAGGATTCTCTTGTCCTCCCCCTCCATTTCAGCACACTACAAATGTAAAGCACTTTCAGCTCTCTCCTTATAGGTTTAAGTTGTGCTCTCAACCTAGACGGAATTTGATGCTGGAAGAGAAGCTGGCTTGGTCTTTGCATCCCACTCAGTGGAATGACTAAACCAGTGGATAAACTGGAAGCTATTTCATGAGTTTTAGTTCCCTGGGATTTAGGATTAATGAGTACAATCTTAACAGAGATTATTAAGAGTTGGTATCCACTTCCACATATGTCAGTGAATCATGATGTGATCTCAGGCGTGGGTTCAATTTTAAAATGGAATGGGAAAGAAAAACAACTCATAGAGTTGGTTTCTTTTATTTGTTTTTTGGTGGAAAGTCAGGGTATCCTCAGTGTTGCAAAATGCATCGTCTGTTGCCCTGCAAAGAGTGAGCACATAAAATCAAGTATCTTTGATGTGGATGATGAGGGAGGGAAGGCCCACGGCTCTGAGGAAAACTGACCCAGATGGGTACTGGGTATTTGCTCATATCCTCCCTTGGACAGTTTGTATATTTGGCTAATTTGGACCTTAATGGATGAGTCTTCACAATCTAACTTTCACATTAAAGAGAAAATCTCTCTTGAGGCCGAGGGTTTACTTTCTAATGCTAAATCATCTGGCAGTTCATGACCCTGCCCTCAGCCAGTGTTAGGAGCCAAATTAAAAGGGGGTGGTCACTGGTAATGGCAGATGAATGGCAGATGAATGGCCTGTGAGTGGCAGGTTTTATTGTTGTTCAGTGTTTTTTTTGGTGTAGGTTTTATTTATATTTGCTGTCACATGACATTTGTTCTGACAAGACTGAGGTCTCTGCCTGAGGTCTTTTTGAGAACCGATTATAAGGTTTTCAGAGGCTGAAGTGTGAATTAGAAAGTTTTGCATTCATCCCATGCAGTGGCGGGTGTTCTCCTGTGAGATACTGATGTTTCCATTGGAAGCTGTGGAGTAGAAGAGATTTGGAGGACCGGATCCTAAGATACAGCATGAAGATTGCTAGAGGAAGCTTGGCATTGATTCTGGGGACATCTATTTGTGTTGGAAATACTGCAGAATAAAATAGTATTTTCTTGCACCAGTATTTCCTATTCGGTTGTGACTGGGTATGGTAATAATCAAAGTATTTCTATAGTCAGGAAGCATATCTGACACATGGGACATTTTGAACATGTTATTAATGATAATTTGATTTTGGTCCCTCTAGTTAACAAGGAATAATTATAGGTGGTTATGGCAGGACTACGTTCCCCATTTTAAATACAGAAGAATAAATTATCGAGAGAGACAAAAAGAGTTGATAGGTGTCCACTAAGGGGGACCAGTGACAGGGGGCGCATATTCTGGCTTTTCTCCTACCTCTCTGACTGCGCTCCCTCTGCCTCCTTGTCTTTTGCTGTATCCACTTTCGGGTGGTTTCTGTTTACACCTTCTCTTCAGAAAACTTGTACATTCTCAAAACCTAGCAATCAACTCCACCCAACAATTCCTTTATCTGTGCATCTAGTCCTCACCGTGAATATTCATCTCTACTCTCCAGCTGTTACCAGCATTCCCACTTGAAGATGCCGCTGCCGATTGTAATGCACTGTGCCCAGAACTGTGCTCAAGGCTTTCCTGCACAAACTCATTGCCATGTCTAACCACCCCCCCACACCTGCCTCTGAGTCTGTCAGAGACATAGTTCATCCACCTCAGGAGGCAGCTTTGCCTTCCCTCCCTCCTTTGCCCCCCATCAGCTTCCTTAGGCCAGAATCCCATCTCTTCTCTTTATTTTCCATTTCTATCACCTCAAGTCTAGACCATCATCACTTATCGCTGCACATTCCAAGAAAATGTTTTGACCTCTAACCCAACTTTAAAGAAATACCTAGAATTAAGTATTATCGCAAAATTGAATGTATTTTTTAATAAGTGAAAACAAACCGAAATATTTAGATGTAAAAAAAAAATTGTTCTTGAAAGTGTTTACCTCTCACTTGTGGTTAAGTTGGAAGTTCCTCCAAGTACTGTCATTGTTAAAAGATAGAGGGGTTGGTGTGGGATGTCATCAGTATAAAAGTGAGTGCTTTGGGAGCTGTTAAACTGCAGTCTTGATTCTAGGAGATTCTATGCATGGAATTCATCTAAAAGGACCAAAGCAGGGATGGGGGTGGGAGGGGGAGGGGCAGTTAAAAACTGAGTCGTGGGCTTCCCTGGTGGCGCAGTTGTTGAGAGTCCCCCTGCCGATGCAGGGGACGTGGGTTCGTGCCCCGGTCCAGGAAGATCCCACATGCCGCGGAGCAGCTGGGCCCGTGAGCCATGGCCTCTGAGCCTGCGTGTCCGGAGCCGGTGCTCCGCAACGGGAGAGGCCACAACAGTGAGAGGCCCGCGTACTGCAAAACAAACAAACAAACAAAAAAAACTGAGTCACTCTGCTGTACAGCAGAGATTGGCACAGCATTGTAAATCAGCTAGATTTCAATAAAAAAAATTGTTTTAAAGACGAAGAAAAGGAACTAAAAATGGCCCAAAACACAATGGAGCCCTGAAGCTCTTCAGGCACCATCATCAACCCAGACTCAGGTTGTGAAGATCGCTTGTTTGGCCTGCCTTCCCATCAGGCGGGCTTGACTGTAGCTGAAAATTAGTCCAATTGAATTATTTGGCTGTGAGGCTCCTCACTAAAATAATTACGAAGCTCAGCTTTAAGAGCCGAAAAAAGGGCAGCTTTTCCCAACTGGAGACTTTCTCATCAGGGTGCTTTCTCTGTTTGGGGTTGGGTTGGGATCTCAGCTGGTTAAAATCACTCGTTACCTGTCCTGAGGCAGGCAAGCCAGGCTGGGATTTCAAGGTATTAACCCAAATGGAATCACAATGGCGAATGGACACTGTCCTCCGAAGGAATCCATTTCCAGCTGTGAGTAATTCAGGACTTGCAACCCACCAGACTCCGGGCAGCAGTGGGTGTGTACCTGGGGCCAGGAGGCTTTTGCATCTGCCCAGGGAGCATGTCCTGTCCTCCGCGAGGCCCTGCATTCATGCTCCCGAAAGCAAGCAGGAAAACAGATCGGTTTTCTGGGCCGGATTAAAACAAAATGACTAAAAGATGAAGCTTCCGTTCTGGGCAAAAAAAACAACACTCACATTTAGAAAATTGGACCACATGTTAGCCGCACTGAGCATCTGCAGCTAAGAATCACTTACCTGGGCCCCTCACAGAGACGTGAGAAAAAAATTGACACCAGGAAAAGAGGAAAGGAAAAGAATATAATAGTTGCAAGAGTCTCTGCTTCCATCATCTCATAAATCCAGGTGAACATTAAGTATGGTTAAGAGCAGGTATGGGACTGATTTACTCTGGGAACCCTGCTTTAGCATTTGTGTGCTGTTAAGTTATTTCCATATTGATAAGGCTGAGGCCAGGAACTGGGATTCCACACATTCCTCCTGTCCATGTTTCCAGCATGTTGGCTGTCGACTCAAACCTGGGGTGCAGTGTCTGATTTTAGTACCAGAACCCTGGAGGGACAGTTTCCTTGTCCTTAACCCAACTTCCACCAAAACTCAAAAGCCTAGGTAAGTTGATAAAACGGTGGATTTCCCCCCCGTACCACATTCCTACACTTTGGGGAACTGGCCCTTCTGCTGACCCACAGAAGCTGGTTGGATTGGAGAGGAGGTCAGGCCATTCCCTGGGGTGGCCAGGCACAGTCACCTGCTGGCTCCTCCCTCTTGAGCTGGGATGCTCCTCATATGCTAGGAATATTGGCTGCAGACTTCTCCAGAGCATAGCTGGGCTTCCCTTTGTTCCTTGCTTTCTGGGATATGAAAGCCTATTTTTAGCCTATTCGAACCTGGGGCTCTTCTGTTTGATGGGGCCAGTTTCTCCTTTGGCTCTAGAGGGAAATGGAATGCCAAAAGGGCTTTACGCTCAGCATCTCCTCTAAGTGCATATTTTCTAATAAAACTCACGAGCGCTGGCAGAATCAGGCTGTTGTGTATGTAGATGATATTTTGACTTTTTGACCTGACGGCGAATGTGAGCTGTTTTACTGGACAGCTTTGGAGCTAGAAGGATGGATTGCCCCACCTGCAAGCTCTCCCTTCATTGTCCTGCATGCTGGGGGCTTCCCCAGTCTTCTCCGTGAAGTGGGGCAAACCCCGCATTTTGGGTTCAGCGTGGCTGCAGTCCAGGCATCCCTGGGATCTGAGTTACAGGCAGAGCACACCATCTGTTATATGAAAACTTTGAAAGTTGATCACAGTGCTGACCGATCCTGCCTGAGTCGGTGCCGGGCGCCGCCTTTCTCTGTGGCTTTATGTTTGGGTGGGGGCTTGTTTGGGCTCTGCAAACAGTCATGTCCCCAAAGAAGAAAAGCAGTCGTGTTTTGTGTGCCTGTCGGTTTGATTGACTACAGATGATGCAGTGCCAAGCATTCTGAATCACAGCCGCTCTCAAAGAAGTCGTCCCCTTTCTGGCTTCTCCCGGTATGGTTTGTTATGCACAGAGCTTAGGAACTTTCCCAGAGGATTTACAAACGTGAGGCTATTGCTGGATTCACTGGCACAGTTGGTCCAGGCATTCCTGTGCTTTCCAGGGCAATGTAGAGCACATGTGAGCACCACCCTTCCAGCCCCATTTGGTTGGTCCCCAAGTGACCAAAAGGGAACAAGATGGTCCAGAATTCTGGCAACCCCTTTTGTGGTGTGGTGTGCCAAAGTGCGACGTACACCGTGATACCTCTGTGCCGCTAATCACAACAGCTCCGGTGTGGATTGTGAAGTAAGGCGGAGTGTTGTCGGAATTCAGGACGAGAGCAAGAAAACCAGACTCCATCCCTCATTCTCTAAAAGTCATGCATGACTTCATTTTCTCACCGGTAAACCGGGCCTTTTAACTACCTTGGAGTTAAAAACATACATAGTTCAAATATACTGAGAACTGGAGCATAGAAAATAAAGCCGATTCCTAGGTACATGGTGTTAGATTCACATATTACTGCAACATCTCACCTCGTACATTCTTTCAGGTGACTGAAAGAAGTGTCCCAAAAGGGGTCCTGGGAACAGAATTCCAAGTCCACTTTCACAGAGACAGTAAGGCAGTGGCGACATTGCTGCCTGAAAGAACGTCTCTCCCCTGCATAGCAGGAGGAGGGGAAGAGTTCCTTGTTCCAGATTTCTGCTAGATGTCTTTCTTTATTTGTATCATAATAATGCACACATACGCAAGTACATGTCTTGGGCAAAGTGGGCCATCAGGCTTTGTGAATAATTCCTCGCTTTTCTGACCATTACCTAGTATTGCCTACCATGTGCAGTTCAACCCCAGCTTTAATGACATTTGATGTCCAAGTACAGCTGCCTGCTGCCCTCTGATTGTGAAGGTGGCATGCCTGATTTGCCCATCAGCTGGGTGTGAACTTAGGAGTGATTTCCCATTAGTGGTGATGGATTTGCACGGATCCAAACACACACGCCCGCCCATGGACCCCCTTTTGTGACCAGAAGCACATATTGCCAGACAGCTGGCCAGGGCCAGGGGTGCAGTCTGTGATCACAGGAGGGAGGAGCTGCTTTGACCTCATTGGTGCCGTTCTTCTAATTGAGGGTCTAACATTCACAGACTACAACTACCCGTGCCGCACTCCTAATACAACGGACTGGTGTATTTTACAGAAAACAATCTGTTAACAATACTGATGGAGTAGTCCAAGCACTGTTTTCTCTTATGAGATTTTTAAATTTGCCCTTCCTAACGTCTACTGCCTTTTAACAAAATCTCACAATACCTCAGCAAACTTGCCTAAATCGTGAAACAGTGGTTGGTTGCTGTGAAAGAACTCTGAGATCGCACACTTCTGTTTCAGTCAAACTGAAAGTGTAGAGAAAAGCTTGAGAAGCTCCTGTAGAACGGGGGACATCCTATATGTCTCTGATCTTAGCGTTCGGGTGGGTGTTAGGAGGTAGAATGTGAATGGGGCTTTGTGTGTATGTTAGGAATGGCTTGAAAGTTAAGTTCGCCACTAAAATACTTTCCTTGGATGCTTTGTGGGATTTATTCAGCTCATCCTCCTGGACTCACTGGCTTTTAATCAAAGAGTAAATAACCACTCCAACAGAGCCATGCCCTGTACACATGAAATGTTTGACTCGGTACAGTTTTCAAACATCCGTTTACGGCTTACTGTGCTCATAACTCTTTCACCCAGTTCCTCCTCCTTCATTTGGAAGTCCTAGCCCTGACTTCCTCATCCCCTGCCCGGGGTGTTTGTGAAGCCCCTTTAATCTGTGCCGCTGAGACCATCTGACATATTAGCCAGCCAGAGAATGAGGTCCCGACCAAGATGACTAATATTTGCATTCGTCTTTCCGTTCTGTAGAAAAGAAGAAAGATACCAATTCTGATTCTTAAAGTGGTCCTCATTTTCCACACCCCCCTGACAGAGGTAACCTGTCCTTGTGCCAGATGCCTTTCCCAACAGCTGTTTGGTGATTCTGTGTCACCGGGCTCACTGTAAAATCAGGCATATCCTTTTAATTACCTGTTCATATTTCAGCCATGCCGAACTCCATGGCACAGAGAGAGGGGAGAAACCTTCATTGTAATGGATTTTTAGTAAGACTATCTCGGAGATAAGAGTCCTAAATCTTGGCAGGCTCTTTAGAGCACACACTTTGTGATTGCACACAAATTCTTGGCTCCCTAGAGCTGTGTTGTAAGTGAAGTGCACTGCACGGGGCTGGGTAATAAGATACTGCAGATACATTTGAGAGCAAGGTACACTTTTGCTTTATTTATGAAGATAGACATGCTGGTTGAGGGCTTAATCACAGCTGATAAATCATTTTAAGAAAGCCTATTAGAACCATATGCTGATTTTTTTGCATTAATATAGTGTGTCTGTTTCCAGTCTAATAAGACAGGGTTTTCTCTCATGCTCTCTGTGTTTCTCCAGTGTGGACTATTTATCTGTTTAAGTGGTATCACTCGTGTGGGAGCATTTATCTCTTTAAGAGGTACCATTAATAAAAGAAGGTGAAAGGAAAGGGGGAAGGAAACATGAGTGAAAAGGCCCATTGCACAATGCCTCTGTGTGTGTGTGTGCATATGTGTGTGTGTGTGTGTGTGTGTGTGTGTGTGTGTGTGTTTATGGTATTACAAAGGAAAGAGTCAAAAAGCTGAGAACAGGAAACATCTCAATTAGAGTTTCGGAAAACCGTGGATTGGTCTTCACTCGGCATGAGGTAGTCATTTCAGCCCAGGTGGTTATAATACTATAGTAAAAGATTATCTGAATATGGGTGGGGGAGTGGAGTGTGCACTGACATTTTGGTTACCTCATTTCTCCCCAAGCTAGCAGAGGTCTGCCCCAGGAACAGGTCCCAAGGCTCTTTAATGAGAGCCATATTGGGGCTCCAACTCGGAGCCAAGTTCTGTTTTTCGCTAATTGCAGGGGTGCCTTGCAGATCTTTTCTATTATTTCCTGATTATACCCCTGCTCTTTTTATTATCTTGCCAAAATTCAAACAGTAATAATTGCATGATTTATTGTTTATTTATAACTCCTTCTACTGTGTCAATCACTGTATTAAATAGATTTTTAAAACAGCAACGGCTTTTACCAAATGACTGGATTTCTTTTACCTTCCACAGAGAAGCCATGTATTGGTGAATCTCACTTGGTATTCTTCAGAGGGCTTCCATGGCCCTCCCTCTCCAGAATCCTGTCTTTCTGACCGTATAAATAAGGGCTGGTTCTGGTGCACAGAGAGAGCTTGTGTGCCAGGAAGATGTTTAGGAAAGGATATTAATTTATCGTTTAGTAGTATATCCAGGTTGGGTTATATGACTCCTAAGTTTCTTTCCAACTCACAGTTTCCACGATTCTCTGAAAACCGAGTTTAGAGATAAGGATACGTGAAAAGTGCATTTTATACAAATTTAGACATAGTGGGGAAACCTGACACCAAATTATTAGAAGTTGAGATTATGAACTAGTAATCATACAATTCACTACCATTCACTTAGGGGTCCCTACTGTTTGTCAGGCATGGTGCTAGAAGTTTTGTTTACATTATTCCCTGATTGTTGCAACAATCTTATGAGATAATTGTTTTTACCTTCATTTAACGTAATAAGAAGTTAAAGCTTAAGAGTTTAAATAATTTGCTGAAAGCCACAAAGCTCGGAAGTTACAGATCCAGTATTTGTAAGTAGGACTGTCTGCTGGAAAATTCCTGTGCTTCCCACTACTTCAGCCTCTTCCTATCTTTATTTCCTTATGGTACCTGGATATTTTAATATACATGCTAATTTACTTTAAAAAAATGTTCAGTGGAAGCTTTGCAAAACATCAAGCTCTGCTTGATCTCCACAAACACATGAAAAAATCTTGACTGCACCCACTCTATCCTGGTCTTTAAAAATTCTTCTGTAGGCCTCCAGTCTCAGCCCCAAATTCTTCCGTGTTCTGTAGCTGTGGCTGCAGCAGCACAGCTGGCCCTGAAACCTCAGGAAAAAGGCAACTTCTCTTCATAACGCATTTTTCAATGTCACGGAGGGCATGCAGTCCACCACCACCTCCCTACTCACCAAAATACATAATTCCCGGTCCAAACCAGACCTGGGCCCATTTCTAGTGTTGTGCAACATCCTCCTATGAGATATTTCCTTCCTTGCTTGCTCCTAGTGACCACTGCTTTCCTGGAGTAACATGAACATTTGCCGAGTGGAACTGTATTTGGAGCTTACATTAAATTCTAATAGAGTAATTCCTGCTTGAATGCCCCCGAGAAGAGCACACTTAGGAGAATGCTGCTATGGTATCTTAGGACATGGCCTTGAATTGGAGGGGACAGTGGTTGCTACACCATTATTTCTGGGTGTCATAGGAATTTGGGCAGTAGGATAGAGTAATTTCTAATATGTAGGCTGTGGTCAGCGTTATATATTTAAACGTTTGATTTTAAAGGACAGCTTTGCCGTGCACCTTCCCTCCACCCCCAACTTCACCCCTGGAAATGTTTCTATTATGTCCTCCCAATTCAAGCTAACAAACTTTTATTGAGGGCTTAAGATGTCCCAGGTGCTGTGCTAGGGCGACCAGGTGCCAAGGCTACGTCCTGTAGGGGAGCTGCTAGTCTGAGGGTACAGGGGGACGTTTGGCTTTCTTGATGGGTCCTAAGCTCCTCTGGAATCACAGGTACAATAGAAATGGCAATGACTGTGGCTACTCAGTTTAGCTGCATATTCCTCATGACCTGACCCTGACTTAATTTGCCAGTTTTCTCTTTTGTGTTATTTTCTCTCTTGTGTCTTTTCTGTTCCAGGAAAATGGAATAAGACTCCCTTCCCTAAACCTATTTGTGTCTTCCGCACCTCACTGTGCTCTTGCCCACAACAGTTATCTCTACCTGGAAGGTGTTCCCCTCCCCTTATCTTTGACCAAATCGAACCCATTTGTGAAAGCCTATGTCAGATGCCACCCCCATGAAGCCTTCTCTGATTCCCCCTCACCTGATGTAACCTGGGCCTCCCCAAATTCCCACATTGCTCTTCAAGCACTTCTTGTGGCATGTCTACCTGCCTATGTCATGTTCTCATATTCGCTGCATTCTCCTCTCTCCCCTCGACTGTAAGCCGTGTTGTTGCGAGGCACTGCCTAGCCCCTTCTGTCACTCCCAGCACCATTGCCTCACACATGGAAGAAGCTCCATGAAGAATTATTGGAATGGGTGAATGAATGAACATAAATGCATGAATGAATGTCCTTACACAGCAAGATTACTTTACCTGGTTTATCCCAGGCAAGGAGAACTGAAGTGCCTTCTTCGGCACTTTGCGAGGTCTCTTAAAGCGTTTCAGTATCCATTTTCTTTTCAAGAAATTTGCTAATTCATGAAGGAGCTAGGATGACTGAGGATGAAAAATACCCAGCAACATAGTTATTGGTTAATAGTATACTGTGTAGAGAATCTTGAATTGAAAGCAAGAAGGCTTGGAATGAGAAATTCATCTTTTCATTCAGCAGTGTTTTATATGTGTCAGTCATTGGGATACAATAAGATATCACTTAAAATGCCAGCATTTATAATAAAGTGTGACAAGTGTTTCATGCCATAATAGTAAAATAGGGCTAAACTGAGGATTTCCTAATGCAGTAGTTGTGTGTGTGTGTGTGTGTGTGTGTGAGATGGGGGGAGAGTGGTAAGTTAGGTAGGTTAAGTAATGTAACATTATGAGCCTTGGTCTTCTTATCTGTAAAATGGTGATAATAATTATTTATCTCATAAGGTGTTGCTGATGGCAAACGAAGCCCCCTATGTAAAGCACTGTAATGTATATGCAGTGGTGCTCAATAATTCTTGTTTTCTTCCCCTTCACTATATGTATACCCAAGGCTGCTGAGACTTTAGTGCCAAATCTGTGGTGGGAAACTAAGCAAATACTCTATGCCCATAATTTTTCCTGGATTTTAGGTGGTAGTTGTGACTCAGAAGTCCCTTTCATCACTGCAATGGGCCAAGAGACTAAAACCTTCCAAAGCCTTTAGTCAAAACTTGGAGGTGGGTTTGGTGTCTGTGATCCATACCCAGCAGGAGACAGTCTTCTGTTGTTACAGGTGGTTCTTATATAAATCCAAAGTCTTAGGACTTCCCCAACATTTTCTTTCACAACCCAGGTAGTGAGTATACCCACTATTTATTTTTAGGAAGGTTTGGCAGATGTTGGCTAGGCTGATTTCCAGGTCAGAAAAAATGTTCAAGGATGCTTTCTTCTGAGCAATGTAGTAGAAGTTCCCATGGGACAGATTGAAATGAAACCGTAACATCTTTAGAACACACTCACCTATTCCTCAGTTACTTATCTGCAAAATTGCTGATCCTGCGGATACCATCTCATTTTGTCTTTTTTGGCATTTGAATAGCTTCCTGGAATGATGTGCTTCTTCCAGTGTCTGGGTGTTGAGGACCACCAGAGTTTTGGTTACTACAGAACATTGTTGGTAAAGAAAAATAAAAATAAACCCTCTTTGGGGCAGGTTGAGTTCATGGTTTAGGCAAGTTTGGCCTGATTGGAGAAAACAGTCTGCATGGCCAAGTGGACTGGCCATGCTGGCCATTTCAGGGCCAGCTATACACAGAAGAGGTGCTGCTTGCCTGCCACTCCTGGTCCTTCTGGGGTGGGTAGGAGAGAACATGGGTATGTGCCTGGGTCCACACCAGCTTGGAGCAAAGGCCCTGAATCATACAGTTCACTCCTTCTTGCTTTCTTTTTTGTCACAAATATTACAGATGCAGTGAGGCCCTCAATTCTCTACTGAGGTATCTGATTTATCCATACCTTATTACACCCCTTACCAAGAATGGGAAAACTGGGAAATATTAAATCCATGGTGGGGGCAGAATGTTGACTCTTTCACCTTGTATCAAAGGAGGGCAACCCATCAGGGAGTTAGAGCTGAGACATGACACATACCCTGGCCAGTTGCAGTGAGAAATGCCAAAATGGGCTTTTCCAGTTTCCAAGAACTAGTTTGGGACCATCACAACCACAATTACTATTATCCCTTCCTAAGTAAGAGCTGAAAGACCAACTTTCTGCCCCAGTAAAAGCCTGTCCTCCTGTCTTTCCTCTTGCTACTAGAACCAAATAGCCAAAGGTCAGTGCCACACAAGTACTTCTATTTCATGGTTTACCAAAATGCCTTCCCTGGAAAACTACTCCTGAGAAATATGCTGCATCAGAATCCCAGCATCAGCAGCATCACCTGGGAACTTGCTAAAAAGACAGATTCCGGGACCCCACTCCAGACCGCTTTGGTAAGTCTGGGTGTGGCAAGTCCCAAAGTAATGCTGATGCTGCTGGTCTGGAGACTGTACTTTGAAAATCACTGTTCTAAGGAAATGCTGCTCTAAGGATTCCTTTGTCAAGAGGTTCACTGTTCATTTAATCATACTCTTCTCTTGGGGATTCACAACGTACATTGGCATTTTAAAGGCTTGAAGAGCTCCTGCGTGAAAGAAACCTTGCTCAACCCACCATTTTTCTAACTTACTATTTGACCACAGAACCCTTGTCTTTCTGTGGAATAGCCCTTAACATTCCATGGAGCCATAATCCTTTGGAACCAACTTTGCACGACTGCAATGGAAAAAGCTTGAGACAGCTTGACTTATTGGTTTTGTGGCCTTACCAAGTCACCTAACATTTCTGAGCCTTCATTTCTGTCTGCCTTGTAAAGTTATGGTGGGGTTTAGGCATAATTATATGTAAAGGGCCTAGCAAGTTGCCTTGCTTACATGTAGAATATACTTAATAAATGGAAAGTATGTTTTGTCTAGTTTATGTCAGAGCTATGTTGACATTTGTTCAACCCCTACTCTCTTTGAATGTACTGTCACTTCAGGACATTTTGAACGTGTCCAAAGATTTCTTGAAACTTGGGCCCATAGTTTCTGTCTTCAAGTGAGTAGATCTTCTTGATATGGGCTCCATATCAGCACCAACTGTTCTGTAATTGTCAAGGAGAATATTTTCATGATGAAGAAAAATAGCCAGCAGGATAGTTTTTGAGGATGCTTTGACATCAAGAGCACATAGCATTTTGATTCTAAATTATGTAAAAGTAGTGTATATGCTTTAATGTGCTATAAAAATGAGTGATTGTGATTATAATTATTATTACCTTAGCAAACATTTTAGGTTAAAAAAAAAAAAAGCTTGCCGTTGCAGAATTGGTGTGTTTCTCTGGAAAGGAAAAATATGATATTTCTTCCCCTTCTTTGACCATCCTCTGACCATTATCCATCTCTTTGGGCGGACCTCTACAACTGTATGGGTTATATATGGGCCTGTCACTTCAAGGCTGGAACTCAGAGAGGCAATGAGAGGGTAGAACATCGAGTGACTTTTCAATAAGTCCTCACAACCCAAGGACACGCCCCAGTACTTCTGACGCAACAAACTTGGAGACGGGAATATGATTTATGAGGAAAGGCAGCAGATTTTTGGTTCTTCTGTGGGAGCAACTGGAAAGCTCTGGTCTGGAGCATGCAACTGGTTTCCATAACTTAATTGTGTGACCAGCTGGCCCCCTGGAAAGAGATGGGCTCCAGTATTCCCAGAATACAGGGAAGAGGTTGATGGACTGTGAGGCCCAGCAAAGCCTGAGGCCCAGGGAGTAGATGCTGAGGCTGGGAAGGGAGCCTTCTCAGCATGGCTCCCTGCAGGGAGGCCTGTTGGCAGGCAGAAGAGGGTGTATCAGGAAAGTAGGAAAGGAGTGAGGCAAGGGGAAAAAAAAATCACGGATGTCCCAAGTTTCCACAATTTTATCAAAAAATTTTCCATGACTCATCTTGTGACTTTCCCCCAAATTTAATATGATAAAACCACTGCCCCAAGTATAATTAAACTGCAATTACCCAAGACCAAGAGGGTGGTGCATTTTAATCAACCTCTTCATTCCCTCCACCACCCAATCCAAGGTGGGAAAAATAAAGAACACAAATTGTCTCTCTTCCTTCTTCCATCCTGATTCCCTTGCTCTATGGCCTTCTCAAAGGGGGAGCAAAACAGAAGACATTCCAGAATAATTTCCTCCCACTCAAAAGTAGTGAAATAAAGTAAAAGCCATATAGAGGGTGCTGGAGGACTATGGCTTTTGCTTGTTTGTTAACTCAGCCCAATTTCAGGATATTTTCGGCTCCAATGCACTTTGCATTACATTTCCATATGGTAATCTGCCTTGAAGGAGGGGGTGTTTGGGACACTTGATCATAGCACTAGCTACTTCTTGCTTAGCACCTACTATCTGCCAGGTGTCTTACAAACATTGTCTCTTATCCCGATAAGAAGTCCATAAGTCAGGTTTTATCACTTACAATTTTACGGATGAGAAAGGAAGCTCAGAAATTCAGTTACTTGTTCTTAGTCACCCAGTGGCAGAGCAGGGATTTAAAAAGTCCCAAGACAGTCCAATTCCAAAAGTCCCGTCTGATCCTGGGAAGGAGCAGTGATGAACGGAACAGGAACAAAAGCAATTCAGAGCTGCTGTTCTTGCTTTTGAATGCCTCCAGACTGTTTGTCACAGGCTCCAATCCACCCGACCCTTGTTTTTCTCACTATGACCGGATAAGAAGGGTCATGCTTGACCTGGAAGGTGTTGAAAGGCCTGCCGCTGAGTGCAGCTCATTGAAGGGGACCATGTTCGCCATTGCTGTGATCTGGAGAGGTGCTGTGGTCCAGCTGGACCCCTCTCCAGCTGCTCTGAGGTGGCTTGGGCTGCTGTCCAGAGTGCACTAGCCAATGTCAAGGACTCCTAACGTCCAAGCAGGAAACTGTGACTGAAAAGCTGAAAAAACATATGATCCCATAAAAAGCTGCCTCTGGGGAAAGAAGCCATTAGTCAGCCTTATTTATTTATTTTTTCTTCTTGCTGCAAAGTTCAATACAGACGAAGGGACTGTGATTATCATATAAAAGGCTATGCAAAATTGCCCTCCCTGTACAATGCTGGAGAAAACCTCATCCTGGCCCTTCCTTTATCCTGGCCCTTTGCCACAGTTAGCTTTGTTTATGTTCTTCAGATTCCTAATGCTTTGACCACAATTGTGATGGCCCACGTCGGAGCACAAGTGTGTCTCAAAATAAACAAGCAGAGTTGGAACTCTCCAGAGCCCCCTCTCATCTCCACTTCAGCCTTTTATCCTGCCTGATGACGGAGGCTGGAGGCATGGGGTGTCGGGGGCCTTATTAAGACAAGATCTTGTGCAGGAAAAATGTGCTTAATGAGCTTAGGAAATACCTTGTGGTCATGAAAGAGTAATAAAATATCCGTTTTCTTGGGTGAGATCAGGAAACCTTGACTGTCCACTCTGAGTTTTTGCCAGTTTTACTTGGGAATGTGCTTTTGGAAGGGCAAATGGGTTTTTTTTTTTTTTTTTTTTTAATGGATGGCAGGAAAAAGACGCAATATAATCTTTTGAGGAAAGCCCCATGGTCAACCCATGGATGCAAGTGAACCTCACTTCTTGTCCTTTAGCGATCTTTTGGTACTAGAGATGTCAAGTTTTGTTTTGTTTTTTCCTTACCATCTGTATTAGTTTCCTAGGGCTTCTGTAACAAAGTACCATAAACTAGGTGGCTTAGAACAACAGAAATATATTGTCTCACAGTTCTGAAGACTGAAAGTCCAAGATCAAGATGTCAACAGGGTTGATTCCATCTGAGAGCTGTGAAGGAGACTTGGTTCCATGCCCTTCTCCTAGGTTCTGGTGGTTTGTTCCAATCTTGGGGTGTTCCTTGGCCTGTAGATGCATCACCCTGATGTCCACCTTCATATTCATCTGGTGTACTCCATGTGGGTGTTGTCTCTGTCCAAATTTCCCCTTTTTATAAGGACACTAATCATATTGGATCAGGGGCCCACCCTACTCTATCTTAACTAATTACATCTGCAACAACCCTATTTCTGAATAAAGTCACATACTGAGATACTAGGGCTTAGAACTTCAACAAATGAATCCGGGTACAATTCAACACAATAACACCATCTGACAGACTTATCCAAGTTCTGTTTTACACAGGAATTCTGAAAATCAGCCAATACAGAGGGGTATGGAGACCCCAACTAAAAACTAAGGTTGAAATTTTATCAATGGAAAATAATTCATTACATTTGAGACTTTAATGTTTGCTCTTGAAGCAGGATTTTGTAGGGCTTGAGGGAAGCCAGTGCCATGTCATGAGGACACTCCAAAAACCCTATAGAGAGGTCCATGTGGCGAGGAAATAAGACCTCCTGTCAAGACAGCGGTATAAGTGACCCATCTTGGAAACAGACCTTCCAGCCCCAGTCAAACCTTTAGATGAACATAGCGCCAGTTAATGTCTTAACTGTAATCTCATGAGAAAACCTGAACCAGAACCACTCAGCTAAACTGCTACTGAATTCCTGACCCAGAGAAACTGTGAGATTCTAAATGTTTATTGTTTTCAGAAACTGAGTTTGGGGTAATTTGTTATGTAGCAATAGAGATCTTATATGGCACTCCTGCTACCCCAACCTTGGGAAAGCAAATCTGTATCTATTATACTTTGTGAACAGTATTATCCTGACAACATCAAGGGTGAAAGAGTCCCAGACCAACAGTGACACAGGCCTTAGGGGTAGGAAATATTTCTGGTTTTATTTGTTTGCTTTTGTTTTTTAAAGAAATGGAGGAAATGAACTTCCAAAGCAATTGAAAATAGATATATTTTATCAACTACGAGCAATTTTGGCCAAATTGGCAATTTTGTTCACTTGAGCAGCAGGATAGTATAATGGGAAGAGCACAGAGTTTTGAGCCAAGTTGTCTGTGCTCAGATACCAGCTTTTACCAGCTGTGCGATCCTGGGGAAATTGCTTTACCTCTCAGCCTTAGTTTTCTCATCTGTAAAATGGAATAATAATAATAGTACCCACCTTATACAAAACAGTTAATAAAGGCAATAACTTAGGAGTGTGTTTGGCACACAGTAAGATTAAGTTCCTACTTTTGAGAATACAGGGGTGGGAAGATAACATGAAGTGTCCCATAGTTGAATTACGACACACATTGAAAGATGCAGCCTCTCAGGAAATGGGAACTCAGAACTTGTATGACAAAAGTAAGACTGCACTTTCATAACCTATCTTCCTGAACCTTTAGACATACATGAACATAATAAACTTCAGGAGGAAAGGTAACTGTTGCTAGCTACAGAAGGGACACTAAGAGCAGATGACTTGTTCAGGGCCACATGACTCATGGAAACTATGATTGCCCCATCACTTCCAGCAGCGCTGCTGTCCTCTGTCCTTTCATTTACACCTACATTTTACATGGAGATGGTGACCTAAGTCATATTGTCAAGAAATCGTATCAGAAAGTGCCACAAGGATTTCCTGAAGTACACAGTGTTTTCAACTCTATTTGATAAATACATAAAGTCTAAAAGACTAAAGGACATGTTAATAGGATTTTGAGCTCTGCATTTTACATGACATTTTCTAAGAAGCCTTCAATGGACTTAGTCCTGTATTAGGCAGAGATGGCCTCCTCTTCTGTTCTAAAGGAGCTTGAAATTCCTGTGCCTATTTTTACTTCCTGGTACAATAACCAAACATGAGCATATTGTGGGGCACCCATCCTGAGCCAAAGCCCTGAGAGGTTGGTCCTTGTCCTCTTCCTCCCCTTCCTCCCCTCCCTCTCCTCTTTCTCCCCCCTTGTTTCCCTGTCCACGCTCTTTCTCCTAAATGATGCTACATAGGCTGAGTCAATCTCTTTTTAAAATAAAAAACAAGTGCCAACATTTATGAATCACAGTGACAGGTCAAATTTGAGACTCCAACATTTGCTTTTGTCACGGGGTTTTTCAGTTACATTCTGGGGACCCAGATCCTGTCACTCGACCCTGGAAAAGCAAATCTGTATTATCCTGACAACTTCTGGTGAAAAGAATCCCAGGGCTTCCCTGGTGGCGCAGTGGTTGAGAGTCCGCCTGCCGATGCAGGGGACACGGGTTCGTGCCCCGATCCCGGAAGATCCCACATGCCGCGGAGCGGCTGGGCCCGCGAGCCGTGGCCGCGGAGCCTGTGTGTCCGGAGCCTGTGCTCCGCAACGGGAGAGGCCACAGCAGTGAGAGGCCCGCATACAGCAAAAAAAAAAAAAAAAAAAAAAAGAATCCCAGACCAGCAGTGCCTCGGGCCTCGGGGATAGGAATTTCTAGAAGGGAAAAAAAAAAAAAAAAAAAAGCATTTTTTTTTCTAACATCTTTATTGGAGTATAATTGCTTTACAATGTTGTGTTAGTTTCTGCTGTATAACAAAGTGAATCAGCTTTGATCCAGTTGCCCTTCGTATTGTTGTCTCCCTGTCCAATTTGCTAGAAAATTTCCCACTGGCTCTTGGCTCACTCTCAAATTGGAGTGCAGTCTTTCAGAGATTACTCTGTATGCTTAGAGACAAGGAACTCTTTATTACACAGAATGGGGAGGCCCTGGCTTCTAGGAAGGGCAGATGGAGGCTCTGGACACTGTGTCTTAGGCCCGCCCCTCCCTCCAGGGCACTCTCGGGCTCCTCCCTCTCCCAGTGGAGGGGGAAGGACCATGGGGACCCCTTTACTTAGTCTGGAGGGAGAATGTGATTTAAACTAAGTAACAATTAAGGCAACCCTTCCCCTGACTGGGGGGCCCCCCTCACACAGCTAACCCTGCAGCAAGATAACACTCCTAGAGGGGAATTCCAGTGGGAGGTGGGGATCCTCCTTCTTTACCCACTTCTCTCGAAATATGAGAATTTTCAAACAAGGGAAGAAGTCTCAGATAATATTTTCTTCTCTTCCTGTCCGCTTCATCTTTCATTTATCTTGCTTCCCTGCACTTACGCTCGCTGAAAAGACCTAGATTTGCAGACACCACCTTCAATGTTATCACAACAAACATTTATGTAGTGCTTCCATATTAATTCATTTAGACCTCACGACGATGCTATGAGGCAGGTACTACTGTGTTCCCCATTTTAGAGATCTGAAAACTGAGGCACAGAGAGATGAAGTGACTTTCCCAGGGTCACAAAGCCCAGAGTTGACCCCAATGGGTCAGACTGCAGAACCTGAGTTCTCAAACCCCTGGTGACCCACATCACTTCCCTCTTGTGATTTATTTCTCTTTAGAAATACATTCTTCCCTAAAATTTGTTTTTGACAGGTGGGCTTATGTGCTGCAGCTCCCATTTCAGTTTCCTCCTAGTCCTGGGTGAATTATTCAGTGAAATAAGGTGAAGCCCTTGCCAACAGCCTGATCCCTCCAATCTATACCTTCTCCTTAGATAAGGCCCAACCCAGTCACGCAGGGGCAGTCCTGCTAAGAATGCTAGATCAAGCCTGATTTGATCGCAGATTCACAATTTCTGCAGGAATACAGCCCTTCCTCAGTACCTGCAGGGGACTGGTTCCAGAACCCCCGAGGATACCCAAATCTAAGGATGCTCAAGTCCCTTGTATAGATTATATTTGCATATAACCTAAGCACACCCTCCATATTCTTTAAATCATCTTGAGATTAATACTTAATTAACACTTAATACGATGGAAATGTGGTATAAATTGTTGTAAGTACAGTGTAAAATAGTTAGCAGTATGTGGCAAATCCAAGGTCCAAGGTTTTGCTTTTTGGAACTTTTTGGTATCCGCCCCCCCCCCCCCCCCCAGTTTCTATCTACAGTTGATTGAATCCACGGATGTGAACCTCAGATATGGAAGTGGAGGCTTTGTCTCCTGCTGGCTACAAATAGTAAAGTCTTCCAGGGTTAAGCTATTTTCTTTAGGAAAAGTGGGTGGAGGGAGGGAGAGAGGAAAGAAGGATGGAAGGGAGGGAGGGAGGGAGGGAGGGAGGATGGAAGGGACGGAGGGGGAAAGGAAGGAGAAAAGAAGGGAAGAAGGATGGAAGGAAGGAAGAATAGAAGGAAAGAAAGGAAGAGACAAGAGAGAGGAAGGGAAAAAGGAAGGAAGGGAGGGAGGGAGAGAGAGAGAAGAGAGAGAGGAAGAAAAAAGGGAGGGAACTAATGGAAAGGAGGGAAGATAGCAGAAAAGCATATTCACTGGCATGGTGACCATGAATTTCTCAGGGAAGATATTCTTTCAGGCCTCCTAAACCTGACCATTTCTGCAGCAGGCTTCTTTTTCCCCTTGATTGGGTCACGCTAACTTTCGTCGCACTGAGACTTTACGTTTGGAAGCCTGGCTATGTTCTTCGGGTTTCCTCTCTAAAAAGAAGGAATGGGGAAAACATGTAGCAATTTAATTAAAACACATCAGATCAAATCAAGGTTCTGAGCCCAGAGCTGTAAAGGGGTCCCTCAGAGGCCCTGAGACTTTCTTGGGGCTGCCAAAGTGTTTAGCGTCAGAAGTCACTCCTCACGGAGTGTCTGATTTCCCCATCGGGTAACACGCAGCCTGCCTGAGGCACCAGCAGGACAGTGCTCGAAAAGCACCTGGACCTGGAGGGCACACAAGGGGGCCTCTTTCTCGCTTCCTCTATTGCAAAGACAGAATCATTTCAAGAGAACAGTGGGGAACACGCGCCTTTCGAGTTTGCAGAGGTCCTACGACATGGCGTCTGTCTTTCTCCATCCTCTCTTGGGGTCCGTTTCTCCTTTTTGCTTCTTCTCTTCTCCATCGCAAGGTGCATCTCCCTGGAATGTTGTCTTTGCTGCCTGCCTGCCAGGTAGTGAATTCCCTTCCAGCCCTGAAACTCAGTGATTCTCCCAGTGATGGGAACTCTGTCTCTGCTGTTTCCAGGCTCTGATCCAGCTCAGATCTCGAGTCCCTTGCTGTACGATTTGACACCTTCAGGAGGTAGCAGGGGATGGCCTGACCACACTAGGGTTTGTGGAATCACTTACTGAATAAGGCTCAGTTCCAGCATTCCAGTCCGGAGACAGTCATCAGTCTTAAATTATTCACATTATTTATAGCTTCAGTACCATTACAAATAATATGTACCACTGGTTACTGAATATTCATCAGATGCTGAGTACATACTAATTGCTTGTGAGTATTCCTTGTTGCCCATTCAATAGTATTTATGCATACAATCTTATTTAGTTTCACTTAATCCTCATACAACCCTAAAAAGTAGCTATTTAATGCCCATTTTACAGATGAGGAGACTGAAGCCCAGGGCGGTTAAGTAACTTGCTTAAGATCACTCTACCAGTACGTGGAGGTATCTGAAGTCTAACTAACCCTGGTTTGTTTTCATCTGTAATCATACCTCCAACAGAACTAGCTACCAAGCATTACACACATCCTATAACTGTGCTGGAAGTTTAAGGTGTGTAGTTTGATTTAGTCCTCATAATCATCTTGCAAGATGGGAGGGTTGACTCCATTTTTCAGGTAAGGAAACTGAGGGTTAGAGAGGTTGAAAATGACCACTCTGGTATATCCGCTGAAGTCCAATAAATGTGTAGAACAGCTCTGAACTTCACCGCCAAAACACAAAAGAAGTTTCTATAACATGCATTTAAAGACTTTTTGTTTTTCAACATAGCAGAGCATCTACATTTATTTTGAGCACATGGTTGTTTAAAATTACCCCCTGAGACAGCGCACCTGATGTGGATGCCTGGGAATGGACTTGGAGAAGGTGCAGACCAGACTGCTGGGATTATTGGAGAGAGTGGAAACAGTCTATTTTGATGAATACAGGAGGAGCTAACTGAGGCATAAATGGGGGGCTGCTTTTGACGTTCCTGTGAGTGAAAAAGAGGGGAAGATTCTCAAGAAGAACATGAACTCCCAACAAGACTTCAAGATTTGTTTTCAAATCTTGCAAATTTACAGCTGATTTTTTGGAGGACCAAAATAAGGTCAGTAGTCTGTCATGAGAAAGGAGAACTGAATCTCAGTTTCAAGCCCTCCGCCTCATACTTGATATATGCACATCCTTCTTTTTCTCATTCAATCTTGGTTTTATATTAAGCAGTTTTGGGTGCAGTTTGGGTTTCTAACCACGCATCTATTGGTCATTCCCTACCTTGAAGTACCCTTCACTAATAAATCTCTGTAAATGGATATGACCAAGTTCAAGTGAAATATTTTAAAATGTCACTTACAAAAATAGTGGGGGGGAAATCTGTATGTTGCCTCCATGGTTTCTTAACTCATTTCAACTAGGCACATGGACCCAGTCCTGCAATGAAGTCTCCCACATTGCCATTTCCTGAAAGTATTTGTAGTGGAGCTAACATGATTTGCTCAGCTGTAAATCCTCTATTCTGGGCACTATGTAAGTATTCAGAGGGACATTTTGGTTCAAATGCCAATGTTTTGCTTTAAAGAACAGTGAGCAAAAATAGACTTTGGTTTTTAAAATTTAAAGCCAAGGTAAAGTTAGACGTGATGATGGGCTGGAAGAAGAAAGGTATATCTTGTTTTATTGAGAACTTAACCGTGTGCCAGTTATTGTTTTAAGTGCTTTTGTGTTTCTTCTCATTCAAAAAAAAAAGACCAAAAACAAACAGCAGAGAACACCTATAAGACAGGTGCTATTGTCATTCCCATTTTACAGATAAGAAAACTGAGAAAGAGAAAGATTACGCAGCATGCTCAAATTCATATAACTGGCTAATGATAGAACTGGGATTTGAACCCAGGTGACCCTAACTCCAGACTAGACACTGTCTTTATGTTATACTGCGCTATGAAGGAAATAAGACCCCTGTATCATTCTGGGGCACCGCTCACTGAAGAAAATTTTAGTTTGTAGAAACCCATAGAAAAAACCAGTCCTGAGGGCCAGCTTCCCACAGCCGCAGCTGACAGATGGCTATGCTTGCACCAACACTCTAAGAGACTTTGTGCCTACTATGAATAGGTTGAAAATTCATAGAATAATCTGGCTGCATTTTGGCTCCTCTAGCAATGTGTCAGAGAATTGGAAAGAGCACTGAATCTGGGGTCTGAAGGTTTGTGTTCCAGTTCTAGCTCCATCCATCAGTGGCCACTGGAACCCCGGATAAATCACTTACACTGTTAAGTATCAGTAAAATAGGCGACAGTAACACTTCTGTCTACTTAAACAAACTCTAAAAACTCTTCTATGATCTACAGAGATTGAGAGAAAAGAGTAAAGTCCAACATCATCATAATTTTGAGACCTTATAAACTTTAGATTAAAGGGATCTAGATGCCATGTCTTTCCCGGACATCTGAGGAGTGAAATTAAAATGATTTTAGACTTACTGGAACTAAGGAGAAAACTTGGCTTTGGATTTTAATTTCCTTTTAAGTAAAATCCTAGTATTCAAAGCTAGGTGATTTTGCCATAGGCAGTGGCATTGGAAGTGTTCTTACCTGCCTGAAAATGCTTGCAGCTACTTCAAATACGACTCTATAATAATATTTTAACAGTGGTCAAGATATATTACAGCCTTCCTTTGCAGAACAGCATCTTAAAACACTGGGGGAAGAATATATCTTCTGTTTACGTCTATCAAGATGTTCTATTTCTTTTGGTGTCATTTTTATAAATTGAGCTTGTCTAGAAACTTATCCTTTTAAGTAAAATTCCAAATTTATTGGCATAAAGTTTAGAAAATATCCTCTATCTTTTTGTTTTCCATGGCACATATAGCAGTAGGCCTTTTTCATTCCTGATGTAATGTATGCCTCCTTTCTTTTTTTTTCCTTGATTAGTCTTGGTGGGGGTCGATCAATTTTATCAGTGTTTCCAAAGAATCAAGCTTTGGCTTTGTCAGTCTTCTTGATTGTACGTGTGTTTCTTACTTCCTTGACTTCTACTTTTATTTTTCATAATTTTTCTTCTACTTTCTTCGGGTACCCTTCTTTTTGTAACTTCTTGAGGTGGATACTTAGATCAATTGAGATTTCAGCCATTCTTCCTTTCTAACATACACAGTTAAAGCTATACATTTACTTCTTTTTTTAAAAAAATGGATTTATTTATTTTATTTTTGGCTGCGTTGGGTCTTCGTTGCTGCATGTGTGGATTGTCTCTAGTTGTGGTGAGTGGGGGCTACTCTTCGTTGCAGTGCGTGGGCTTCTCATTGTGGTGACATCTCTTGTTGCAGAGCACAGGCTCTAGGCACACGGGCTTCACTAGTTGTGGCTTGTGGGCTTAGTTGCTCCACTGCATGTGGGATCTTCGCAGACCAGGGCTCGAACCCATGTTCCCTGCTTTGGCAGGTGGATTCTTAACCACTGTGCCACCAGGGAAGTCCCTGTACATTTACTTCTAAACACAGCTTTAACTATATTCCACAAGTTTGGGTATATTAAATTTTTATTATCATTCAATGAAAAATATTTTCCAATTTTCACTGTGATTTCACCTTTAACCCATGAGTTATTTGGAAGCATATTGTTTCAATTCCAAACATTTGGGAATTTTCTAGTCATCCTTCTGTTGCTGATTCTAGCTTAATTTCATTGTGCACAGAGAACATAGTCAGTATGATTTGAATTCTTTGAAACTTGCTGAGACTTGATTGTGTGCAACACTGGCAAGTAGCTTAACCTCTCCGTGCCTCAATTTCCTTGTCTATAAAATGGAGATAATAATAATGTCTTCATCAGAGAAGTCTTGTGAGCATTAAGTTTGGTAATATATTAAAAAACAGTACCTGCCACATAGTAAGTACTCGGCACCATCAGTAAATGTTAGCTATTATTAATTATTAATTAATTTTGTTACTGGTTATTGTGTTGGATCTAATATAAGCATCCATTACCTGTCGCTAGCCCACCTTGCCTGTCTGCTCTCATTTGCTGTTAAACTGTAAGGCATGTGTCTTAAATATCACATAAGTCTCACGGCATTCCCGAGAGATAGGCACTATTAATATCTGTGTCCTACCAACATGGGGATTAAGGTACAAACTAGGTAAGAAACTTGAATGGAAGACTCTGTTTCTCAAGATATTAGCAACTGTCCTCAGTTCATATTTATATTCCTAGCTCATCTTTCGTTCTGTACAAATAAAGTAAGTAATAATTTTGGAATCAAGTGGTTTTGTGGTTGACATTTTTGTTGGGTGCTCCCTGTGGGTATCTACATCTTTCAGGCCAATCTGTTCCCCAATCGGTAGGTTAGCCTCACCTCAGCCACTCAGTTTCAGTCTGAAAAAAGGCAGAGTCCTGGAGAGCTGAAAATATGTCCAGATTCCCAGCCCTTAACACCCTCCAAAGACAAAATCCATCGTCGTCACCTTGTGGGAACTCAACAAATAGTGGCTGATAGACCGTCATGGTATCAGTTCTGAAAATAAGCACAGACATTTTTGGTTACCAGCCCACCGTCACCCAAGTCATAAAGTGAGTGAAATCAACATTCTTTTCCATTCATTGGGCATAAATTGTTATGGCTGTTTCCAAGGATGCATGGTACACGTGTAACGTGGGGGTCTTTCAGGAAAATTTGACATCAAGCCTAGAGTCTTGAGAGACCAGTTTGTATTTTCAAAGAACACTGAAGACTTTACCATATTTCATAAATGGCATTTCCAAAACCATATTGGCACTAGTTTCTCAACCTATTTTACAACATGCAACACCTGGTCTCTTGCTTAGTGTGATTTCAAAGGGGCTGGTATGATTCTTCTGAGTATCCTAAATCTCCCTGGATGTCCTGTAATTGCACAGTTTTATTCCCTTATTCCTTTAATATGTCACCTTCTACTTTGTTTATTGGTTCTAGTATACAATCCCTTGGGAAAGATAACATTAAATTTCATTAATTGTTCGTACTGTGGATGAGTGAGTTTATTAGATTGGCTCCGAAGAGCTTGTTTAGGTTCAGACTGAGGAGGGGCAGGGGAGAGTAAGGAGGATATAGGTAAAATGGACATCTGGGTTTGGGCGTGCTGGGTGAAAGAGCCCTGTCTTCTGAGGCTCGGCGTGTGATAGCCAAGGAAGCCTCATGTTTTGCCTGAGGCTTCCTCTGCCCACATCCTCCAACCGCACGCACATCCATATGCCAGTTAATTAGATAATTGTTGTAAACCTTTAGCAGTAACACTGTTACTGTTATGTCAAAATGTTCTATGTTTATATTAAAAATTGCTCTTTTTCTGGTTCTTTGGTGCACAATTTGTATTCATCCCTGGTCTTAGAGAGCTTTTGGGGTTGTATCTAGTGTTGATGACAAAGAAGAGCTGAGAACAGGGAAGTGAGGGGATTTTAAGAATGTCAGCACTGTCACTGTGGGAGACACCTAGGGCTCATTCAGCTCCATTGCCTCTTTCTGCCATGATACTCGGGAACACGTGGCAGAACTTCTTTTCATGGACCTGCCCTGCACCCACCTGGCAGATTACCTGATGCTCTTTATTCTGTCGGTAAAACAAAGCTGCTGATGCCCTTGACACCTTGAATGCTCATAACTGCCAGTTCTTTAGTGGTTACCAATTGGCAGTTGTATTTATTTCTAAACTGTCAATGCTGGTTATACCTATTGTTGTAATTCCATAACTTAATTAAATAATGTGTACATGAATGAAATATGAGCATGAAAGGCAAGACCTAATTTGAATGCTGGCAAAGACTTACTAGGAGAATCTCTTAGAAATGCTATCAAATTAAGTATGGGCAAGAATTATCAAAGATTGGGAAGGTATTAATATTTGTGGAAATACAGACAAGGTCTGCCCTCAGATTGCTTTTCTGTGATCTTTAAGTTCTTGCTCTGCTGTTGAAGATCTAAAGCTAGAAGCCATTGACTATACATTTAGGGTGTGGCCAGAAAGAACATGCAGAGCTCAGTCAGCAGATCCACACTCAGAAAAGGCATTGGTCCTCCATCAGAAGATCTGCAGTGCACTTACTTTTATATATTTTAAGTTAACAAGATGCTTAAAGTATATACCTATGATGTTTATGCTCCTCCCTTTATTCAGCTTTTTAGTTAATCAACTAACTACTTTGTCTCAATGGCTTCTACTGTAGTTAAAAAGGTGTCTGTTGGGCTTCCCTGGTGGCGCAGTGGTTGAGAATCCACCTGCCGATGCACGGGACACGGGTTTGTGCCCCGGTCCAGGAAGATCCCACATGCCGCGGAGCGGCTGGGCCCGTGAGCCATGGACGCTGAGCCTGCACGTCCAGAGCCTGTGCTCCGCAACGGGAGAGGCCACAACAGTGAGAGGCCCGCGCACCGCAAAAAAAAAAAAAAAAAAAAAAGTTGTCTGTTCTTCTTTATGTGGAACTCAAAGGGCTTACTTTGTATCTAGACTCTGTCTAATTAACCAGTATTATCTCACTCAATCCTCACAACAACCAAAGGAGTAGGCTTCATTACTATCTTCATTTTATAGGCAGTAGAGACAGAGAAAGGGAAAGTATGTTGCCCAAAGTAACACAGTAGATGGTAGAGCCAGATTCTAAAGATTGACCCAGTGCTCATAACCATTGTGCTATTTATTTTTAAATATCTTAAGTCATTTTTATGGCTTATTATGTGTATGGCTTCTTTTGGAGGACAGAGATGCTGGGGAGCAAAATTGACTGCCTGCCAATATTCCTTTATGTCCAGAAGGTGATAAAACACTAGTCGTTTCAGACACCTTGCTGAGGACAATTCTGTTAAATCTTGTGAAAGAGACAGTGTGGAATATGCCGGACTTTGCACCTCAGACCAATAATCATTAATGTGGATAAACACAGACATGAGTGTACATGTATGTGTGTGCATGTGTGTGTGTATATGCACGGGTGCACATGTGTCCTTGTTCCCTGTGGCTCACTGATGAGGAACTGGTATTTTAGTGCCCTTTTGTGCCACTGCGCTTTTAACTGCTGTTAAGATAAGGAGTAATGTCCCTCCAGCTGTACATAATAGTGTTGTAATTCCATCAAGGGGCTTTGATAACTTCATAAACCCTGACAGAAAAGCTTTAGTGGATTTTCATGTCACCATAACACCAAGATGGAATTACAGCCTTAATTTACTGGGTATACATTTTGGGGGGTACATGACTTAATGTTAAATCCTGTTAAAAACAGATCAGCTGATGCCATCTGGCTCTATTTTGTAGTGGCATCCTAGCCTCCCCACAATTTTTGATCTTCGATTATTATTTTCTTCAGTGTCCTAATTACCCTGTTTATCATCATGGTGAATATCTTGTATCCATCATACCTTCCTTTTTTTAGTTTACAGAGTGCTTTCTCTTCCCATTCATGATCCTGTTAGCCTCATAAGAACCTCAATACTTGCTTTTTTCTCTCCCCTGGAACATCTGAAATTTAGTTATTTGTGTTATGTGGAACATATGTACGTTGGTCATTTTTTAAGAATAAAAGCAATGTGTGCCCTCTGAAAATTTTCAGACAGGGCAGGAAGGCATAAGATGAAAAGTAAAGTTTCCTTTCCTTCTGCCTTCCCATAGTGCCTCTCCCCACAGGTGATCCCTGTTAACAGTTTCTTTTATATCATTCCAAAAAAATTATTCATATACCATAATTTATAGCATCCCAGAAAAAGTAGTATACATTTCTTTGCCTGTCTGTTCATTTATCTGTCCATCTCTCCTTTTCTGTTTATCCAAATGAGAAATGATCTGCCCCACGTCATTTTAAAATACTTAATTATATATCCTAGGCATCTTTCCATGTCATTATAAGTAGTTTTCCGTCATTTTTGTAGCCACCACATAACAATGTCAGTCATTTAAAAGTCTGTTTTCCAGATATTATTTTAGATTTTAAAATGTGTGAGTCAAGGGTACCTCAGGTTGAAGAGATAGGCTTATAGTAGCCAGATCTTGTCAGGACATATCTCAATCCAATCCACCAGAGAAAAAAGGAAATTGCTTTTTTATTTTGTAAATGATTTCCTATATTCTGTGTTTAATATAAAAATAGAACCTCCTGAAAATGTCATGCAATGCCACATTCCTGCGTGACTGGGAGCAGTTGAGACAGGGAGTAGGCAAGATGTTCAGGGAGGTGTTCTGGACCAGGTGCCTGGAGACCAGCCATATAACCTTGAGCCTTTCTGGGCCTCTGTTTCATTTTTTGGGGGTGTGGGAGGGTACATTTATCTAGACCTCAGTTTCTCCATCTGCAAAAGAGGGCAATTCAATAGATCTAACAGAGGCTGAATGAAGGTTAGAAGCATGGGCTCATTTTGAATTCCAGCTCCAGTGCTGATTCACCATGTTGGGCAAGTTACTTAACCCCTCTGAGCTCAATTTTCTCACCTGTAAAATGGGTTTAATCATATCTGCCTCATATGAATGCTGTGGTCATTAAAAGAGATGCTTATTTTTGCCTTGATAAATGGCTTAATGAGTATTCTAAGGCTGCTTCACAGTTATAGTTGATGAAGTAGCTTTCCTTAGAGGAAGCTGAATTTTTCAGCTTTCAGGAAAGCTGTTGTCTTTCCATAACTTAGCATCTCTTATTGTCCCATAGATGACAAACTTCTAATGCAATGAAATTGATTTTGAAATGGACTTACAAGAGTTGGTGTCATTGCCTTATAGTTACATTATTGTTATTTTCTTTCTCACAGCCTGGCACATGGTGGTTGCTTTGTAATCCTGGTTGATCCAGAGATTTGTGAACTTTGGATGTTGTACTGGGACGCTAGCTATAGAGGCTTTTCATGAATTCCTGACTTTGGGAGAAAAGTCTGCCCTCTCAGATGTGTGTTCCAGCCCACTTTCCGAAACTCTAATCCCTTCTCTTTTTAACAGAGAAGAACAACAGTCTAATTTGGATTTCCTAGTGTGCATGACTTTTTAATTTAAATTTTGCTCTGATAGACTTCCTGCGAGCTGATGTGTAATCCATAAAACATGGAATTAGCAGGCTGACACACTTGCCTGGTACTTTGCATTATGTGAAAATAAAGGCGGCAATATATTTTCTTAGGAAAACAAGTTTCTCTGGAGGACAGGTCTCCTAAGATAAACAGTGAGTTCTGGAGAGACATAGAGGATAAGGCCTAGGCTCACCTCTGCACAGCCCTGACCCTGCAGAGCTGTCATTTGGAAAGTACACTGTTGTCTCCTAAAGATATTGCTGTGCATCCCAAGCTGGAAGCAGAGAAGGGAGTGTGGGGCAGGGCGGAGAGATCCATTAACCCTGTTGGTGAGCAGAGGCAGCCAGGGACAATATAAATCTGGGAACTGCTCTGCGTGGTGAACGCCCCTGCAGAAGTTAGAGTAACAGACAAATTAGCATAATGTAATTGGCTGGCGGGGTCAGCCCCTGTCTGTGAGCACAAGCCAGTTGGGAAGGTCGGGAGAGGCAGATAAAGGATTGTGGGGGGCAGCATTTTGTCTGTCACTGTGAAGAAGTTTTCATCTCACCACTGCATAGATCAGTATTACAGCCCTGGAGACAGCCCTCTCCAAGTTAGTAAAGTTTCCATTTTTGAAAAATTCTTTCCTTGAAAACAAAATCTCAAAAATCCACTTCACTTCCCCTGGCCCCCAAACCCAAAGCAAACAAAATAAAACAATATAAGTAAAAAAGAATAGAAGGGGGTTTTCTTTTTTCTCTACTCAGCTACTTAACTCTCTCCACCGACTTTTGGAAGCTCCTTCTGGAACTTTGAAAACTGCGCATTATCTTTTGACTAGTGAGTCTATGGGTGATTAATTTGTCTAAATGACTTCACTCATTGCCTACTTGTTGTGCAAGCACTACCTAATCCTTTCTGTGGGCAAGCTTAGATATATGTCTTTTTTTCTGGCCTAGGAGCTACACTTGCCTGTACAGAAAAGGATGCAGAGACACTCCCCTGCTGGGACAGAGGTGTTTTCCCTGCGCCGTTTTGTTGCTCACGTTATTTTCAGAAACTTAGGAGAAGACCATCCACTGCGGCTGCTGTATATTTTTTAAAGTTTCGTTTGCTTTCTTTACCTTCCCTAAATTTTCTTTCAAACTTCAGGAGCTGAGTTGAGCTAATCAACATTGTTAACTAACTTCTCTGGTCAAGTTGATTGTCATCATTGTCTGGGACAATCCCCACTCTCGCTGTATCTATATTCTCCGCTCTGTCTTCAGGTCCCATTCCCCTTTCCTTCCATAGTCACCCACTGCAGTGGGTGTTAAGTCTTAAGTCTTAAGTTATTCTTAAGTCTCCACGTATCCTTATAAAAATACAGTTGTGTGTATCTGTGTGTGTTGAGTGGCAATGTGTTATAAATCTTCTGTTACTTTTTTCATGCAACAGTTTTAAAGATTCATCCTTGTTGCATACTTCTTCATTGTTTCTAACTGCTATATAGCATTTTATGGTATGAATCCACCCATTTTATTTATCTATTACCACAAACAATTTTACAACATTTTCATCACCCCAGAAAGAAACCTCATACCTATTAGGCATCACTTCCCATCCTCCATCCCTCCAGTCCTAGGCAACCATAATCTACTTTCTGTCTCTATGGATTTGTCTATTCTGGACATTTCATATAAATGGAGTCATATAATACATGGGCTTTTGTGACTGACTTCTTTTATTTACCATAATGTTTTCAAGGTTCATCTATTTTGTATCATGTATCAGTACTTTTATGGCCAAATACTTGTCCATTGTATGGATATACCATGTTTTGTTTATCAGTTCATCAGATGATGGACATTTGTGGTGTTTCCACTTTTCAGCTATTATGAATAATGCTGGTATGAACATTTGGGCACACATTTTTTTGTGGACATAAGTTTTTTGTATGGCTTGGGAATATACCTAACAGTGGAATTGCTAGGTCCTATGGTAGCTCTATGTTTAACTTTTTGATGAACTGCCAGACTGTTCTCCAAAGTGGCTGCACCATTTTACAATCCTAACAGTTTGAGGATTCCAATTAGGGTTCTTTCTTGCAAGGACAGACTGCCCTGGCCTGACAGGTGGTCAAGACCTTATTGAGGGGAATGGGAGGATGTGCATGGAGCTTGTATGTTATATGTAGGCTGCAGTCTCTTTATCTCCAATAGGAGATATTTATCTATCTATCTCTATAGAGAGAGAGGAGAGAAGAGAGAGAGAGAGAGAGATAGGACTAGGAAATCTGAAGCTTATACAGCAGATCAGCAGCCTGGAAATTTGGGTAAGAGTCGATGAGTCCAAAATCTGTAGGCTGGAAAGTCAGGCAGAGTTTCTATACCACAGTCTTGAGGCAGAATTGCTTCCTTTTTGGGAAACCTCAGTCTTTGTTCTTAAGGCCTTCAACTGATTGCATGAGGCCCACCTGCATTATGGAGGGTAATCTGCTTTACTCAGTCTATTAATATTAATGTTAATCACATTTAAAAAGTACATTCAGGGCTTCCCTGGTGGCGCAGTGGTTGAGGGTCCGCCTGCCAATGCAGGGGACACGGGTTCGTGCCCCCGTCCAGGAAAATCCCACATGCCACGAAGCGGCTGGGCCCGTGAGCCATGGCCGCTGAGCCTGTGCATCCGGAGCCTGTGCTCTGCAGCGGGAGAGGCCACAACAGTGAGAGGCCCACATACGGCAAAAAAAAAAAAAAAAAAGTACATTCACAGCAACATCTAGACTGGTGTTTGACCAAACAACTGATGACCAAAGCCTAGCATAACTGACACATAAAGTTTACCATCACACCTCTGGACTCTTGAACCACTCACTTGGCCTGTAATCATATGCAGGCTAATGACCTCTGGCGTTGTCTTTTTCTGACATTTAACTTCATAAGTATATAAGGTTTATCTTGCCAACTTCTTGAAGACAGGCATCATATCTTATACTTCCAGTGGGTTCCCCAAAATGCCTAGTCGGGTAATCCACATGTCATGCTTAATAAACTATTGTCCAAAAGTGAATGCACAAAAGAAGTGGCGTTTTAAAAATAACATCAGTGTAAATCTTTGGGGTGAAGAATTGATCTTTGGTATTTTGCATCCCATTCTCTTTATCCCCCAGTTACAAACCAAAAGACTTGAACAAATTCTCCAGACAATTTTTGATTTGAATTTTAGTAGCATTTTTGGCCAGACAAGCATTTCATTTCTCTTCTCAGGTATCAACTTGTGTTTAAACTCTGAAACTGACCTATAAATTTGATGCTTTTCTGGTCATTTTCACACCTGAAACACCTGGCTATTGGTGGGACATTCTGTGTCTTGAAAGTTCCTTTTGATTCTTGCAGCCCCATCTTTCCTAGACCTTTTTAGCTTCCTATTCCATACCCTAGACAATTAAATGAATGATGCCCCAATATATTTTGGGGTTTTGGATCCCAACTTTGGTGAAATGCAGTGGACCAAGTGAGCTCTGTGGTTTTCCCAGTCACTGGCAAAATGTTCCTATGATGTATTAAACTGTCTCAAGCTTACACAATAGAATGACTGTTGTCAGTGACAGATGACATTCATGGTACCACCCTAAAAGCAAAGAATAATTGCAGCCAGATAATTGAGCACCAGGGCATTGGTGGGGTTGAATGGAGTTAAAGAGAGCTAAGCATACAGAAACGTCCAACTCTAGGTCTTACATGTGTTGGGAACGTTCCAAAATTCAGAGCATAGAAATCCCCACCCATGATGCTAGCTAGCTCAGTAAAGTTTCCAGAACATCTGAATCTTTATTGCCCTTTGAAAAACATAGCAGATTCTTCTTTTACCCACATGGCCAACTGTCCTGAGGGCTAATTAACCAAAATCATATTTTTTCCTAATTACTTCTTTGTTAAATACTACCACACATTATTTTCTTTATCAGTTTTCCCTAAGCCAGAGACATCCAAACTTTCTCAGGTCCAGGCACTCTTAGTATTTCAATAATTTTTTCATGGCACGCCTTGGCCAAAAGAAATACCATATCATTCTGCTTATTAAGTAGTTAGGTCCAAACATCTTCATAAGTATACAAACATCTCAGTAGCTATTTGAAATAAATAATACATAGATATTGAAAGAAAAAAATTATTTCATTCTTAAATAATTATAATTACTTAATGGGGTATTTGTACCTGTTGGACATCCCACAAGTTCTCAAACCTTAGAGTCAGATTGGACACCACCACCCTTGTTTTCTTTTTTTTTTTTTTTTTGCTGTACGCGGGCCTCTCACTGCTGTGGCCTCTCCCGTTGCGGAGCACAGGCTCCGGACACACAGGCTCCGCAGCCATGGCTCGCGGGCCCAGCCGCTCTGCGGCATGTGGGATCTTCCGGGATCGGGGCACGAACCCGTGTCCCCTGCATCGGCAGGCGGACTCTCAACCACTGCGCCACCAGGGAAGCCCACCACCCTTGTTTTCTGTTCCACATTTATTTTTGTGTGATATTTGCTTTTTATCGTGGTGATCAACCAAAATCCAGCTTTGCAAAGATGTGATATAATCAAAGGAATGTAGCATGATCTAATGTTGAAACACTGATGGCCTCAAGTTTGCACAGTGTCCAGCAGATTGCCATGTTTCCCTCAAACTCTACAAGATCCTGCTGCAACCCTGTGACAGTGTGGCACCCTGGGGCATCTCGGTGCACAGTTTTGGAAATGCAACTCAAGGCATTAAATGTGAATTATTAGATCAAACATCAAATCTGTTAAATCTAGGAGGAATGGGACTTTCTGACTTGTCCTTAAGACTAAAATTTCTCTTCAAGCAGTCATATTCTGAGATTTACACCTATACACCTAGCTGTTCTTCATTTTCATAGGAAACTATATGTTTATGTTCAGGGTAGCATTTCTCCCCCTCTTCCTTTTCATTCTCTATTTTTTGAAATACGTACAACTTGCTATTTCCCACTCCTCTTTCTTGTCAACAATCATATGAGCCAGAACAGCCTGGTGAGCAATGCTGTTTACTTTATTGGTTGCCTGTTATTTTTGCACTGTCAACTTTCTGTTTTATTTTGGTTAGTAATTATTATTAAGCATCCTAAGCATGAGAAACCTAGTACATAAACTACATATGGGGAAAGAGAAAATGCTGTTTTCTCACAGAGGTTACACACTGTGATACTTGTAATTTCTGATGCTTTGCTTCATACCCTTAGCTGTTTGTGAACCAGCAGATGTCACATGAACTAAGACCCCAGAGAGCATCAGCCACTTGCTTGGTTTCATGAGCCTGGGCTCTAGTGTCTGCAGTGGATTTTAATGCCATGGCCTTTGGCTCCTTTTCTGAAGAAGTCTCATGACATCACTGAGCTTCAGGCTCAATGCTATTTTAGCCTTACTTTATGTCTCTTTTTATTCTAATAAAGATTCTGCTCCTGCTGCTTCTGCTGTTGTCGCTGCTGCTCTTGTTTCTCCTCCTCCTCCTCTTCCGCCTTTTCTACCACCACCTCCTCCTTCCCCTCATTTTTCTTATGAAGGTGTCCACCATTTCTCTTGCAATATCTGAGCCCCAAGGGGCTAAACACCAAGCCCACTGGATGAGTGGCTACAGCAGCTGGAGGTCCATGGTGTCTCCCAGGTCCCCGGATCCAGAACATCTTTCCAACGGACGGGGAGACTGGGAATAGGAACACTGCCCAGTTGTGGAGGTGGCTTAAGTCAAAGTTAGAATGAAAATGGCCATCGTTGGCAATTTGTTTCACTTTACAACCAAATAAATGACTCCCTCAGATGCTGACCCTGCTCTCCTCTGTCCCGTCTGCATTTTCTAACTCCTCTCCCCCAGTTTCGTCCCCGCTTCCATCTCTCTTATCCATCCTTTACCGCCTCAAGTTCTCCACTCAAATTTTGCATTCCACCTTTGACTCCAGCCTGTAAAATGTTCTCGCTGCTGTCCCCCATCAGGTGGAGGCTGCCATAACTCCTGTGTGATATCAATAACCCACACTGGCAAAGCCAATGAGGTAATTTTCCCTGAAGCTCTAAATATAATTTAACAAGTTAAACACTGTAGCATTGTGGTAGATGTGCTATTAAGGGACTGTAAATTGCTTACATAGCATCAATAAACACAGTGCCCTAAAGCGAGGGGCTGTTAAGACTTTATAATCTAAAGCAGCACTAGGAGTATCACCCCAAGGCTTTAACTTCACGTCAGATAAAAACAAAGTGGCTGAAGTCTTTAGTTGATGCCAAATGTACTCAAGAACACAACAAGCTTCAGGGGGTAATTACTTTCTGAGTGCCTGATGTGGATTTGCTGAGAAACACATCTGTTATCATATTTGCCAATGATTAATTTGATTCTTCCATTTCCACAGAAAATGGGGGAAGTTGATGGTTACGAGTGCCAAGCCAATTGGTATATGGCCCCCAGAGAATAATGTATCATTTTCTTGGGATAAGAACAAAAGTTTTAGTATAATCTACTCTCACACTTTGGATTATACCCCATAGAATTATGTGTGTAGAAAAAGATTTGGGGTAATTAAATTATCTTTGGTGTTGTTGAAAGGGTGCGGAGTTTTAAAAATTAATGGCCTCTTTTGGAAGTGAAATAATTCATGTTTCAGGTTTTGTAATCCCTAAAGCTTCTCTCCCCTTCTTTTCCCTTCCCCTGTTGTGCACCCAACCCTAGTCAAATCCTTGCACAAAACACACTCCTTCTGCAGTTCCTTCCCAGGTTCACATCCTCAGCCAACTGGTGACTAACCCTTTTTGTGTTTTAACTATTATCCAGAGTATTTGGTCTAAAGTATTCGCATTTGAGTTCTGGAAAGCTCTTAGCATTTTACAAATGTTACCTCATTAATCACCACAACCATCAGACTGACAGTGTTTGCCTTATATTAAAAGCGGCGGAAAAAAGAACGCTCAGAGTGGCCTGGGGACCTGACCCAAGGTTGCTTGGTGAGTCAGGGTGGGGAGAGGGAGAGGACTTGCCATTTCAGGCACCATTCCATCCCCTAGACTTTGCACCTTCTCACCGACGAACACCCCTAAAACCCTGTGGGGTAGGGCCTTCAGGTCTGCAGGATCTCAGGGTCACCTTTGTGATTTCTGAATATTTTGTTCTTTGTTTCTAACTAGCTAGCTGAGGTACAGTTAAGCCCGAACAAAAGCTCCTGAATAAGATTTAAAAGTTTCCTTTGTTTTGTTACAATCAGAACCATCTTAAGATGATGGGGACTTTTCACTTTGTTCCTCTAGGCTCTAGTATAAGATACCAATCCCTGGATGACAAGCAATAACTGTGAAAGAAGGATGCATCACTGGGGTTCAGAAGAACAGGCAAGATGCCTTCTGCTTATTTACCACCAGCAATAGCAACTCACCTTTCAACTGGATGGTCCTGAGATTGCCCCTCTGCCTTTTCAGCCCCATCCTTTGGGCTGCATGTTGTGTTGCTTTGGGACTTTGCTCATCGGGGTGCATCAGAATTCCGGCTAACTGGGTTCACAGCAGAAAGATGGTTGAAGGAGGGAGATGACAGCATTATTTGACCTGGACCTAGCAGTCCACTTGGAATGGCATTGGTTCTGGGGCTGCGTTGAAATGCATTATCTGTTGTGAAGGTAGGCAAGATCTGGGAGATATTGATACTTTTTTTTTTTTTTTTTTTTTTTTTTTTTTCCTTTTTGCGTTATGTGGGCCTCTCACTGTTGTGGCCTCTCCCGTTGCGGAGCACAGGCTCCGGACGCGCAGGCCCAGCGGCCATGGCTCACGGGCCCAGCCGCTCCGCGGCATATGGGATCCTCCCAGACCGGGGCACGAACCCGTATCCCCTGCATCGGCAGGCGGACTCTCAACCACTGCGCCACCAGGGAGGCCCGATACTTTTTACATATAGATGAGTAAAACTGCTTCCAGCTGGTCCAGGCATCTCTGCTGGGAAATAGGCCACACTCCAGGAGATGTTTCCATTGATACCAGTATGCCAGGCTCACCACGCATCTATCACTAAGCATGGGGGCAGAGGGTAATTCAATTTTCTCTCCCGGCTTTCTTCATGCCAAGAAGATACACACTCAAAGTGCGCTACTTTTTGATGATAAATTATAAAAATCCTAAGATCAAAAAATTTTCTAAATAAGAACAACTTCATCTGAATTCTGAGGTGCTTTAGTTAATTTCCAAATTCTGTGGCACTGCAGGATTCCCCCTCTTCTCACCCATTCCTAATTCATTTCTTCAAACACAATCTAAATATATCATGGGAGATGCACCATTACTTTCCCTTCTTTCAAGTGATGCATTTTTGTGTAAACATGTTGTTTATGACAGAATGTTTTTTTAATTAATTAATTTTATTTATTTATTTTTGGCTGCATTGGGTCTTCGTTGCTGCGCGTGAGCTTTCTCTAGTTGCAGTGAGCGGGGGCTACTCTTCGTTGCAGTATGCGGGCTTCTCCTTGCAGTGGCTTGCTGCAGAGCACGGGCTCTAGGCACACGGGCTTCAGTAGTTGTGGTGCGCAGGCTCAGTTGTTGTGGCTCACGAGCTCTAGAGTGCAGGCTCAGTAGTTGCGGCGCATGGGCTTGGTTGCTCCGCGGCATGTGGGATCTTCCTGGACCAGGGATCAAACCCATGTCCCCTGCATTGGCAGGCGGATTCTCAACCACTGAGCCACCAGGGAAGCCCCTATGACAGAATCTTTTACGGATGCTTTGTGTTGCCTTTGCTCAAGAAAATACATTTTAAGAGAATTCTCCTCAGCCTGGCATGTAATGTTTCATTAGCCAACATAACCTTGTTTATTTGCTTTTTAAAATTTTATTTGGGAAAGGAAATCAATTTGCACCCCTGACACGCTGCCAGGTTCCTGTTTATAAGCACACAATAGGCAGCTTGGAGGGGGCAAAAATAGATAGTTTATGCTTTCAGCATTAAGTATGACACAATCTGTATATGAAACCATAAGAGGCAACAGTGTTTTCCTGTCCCTGCAGTCACGCTCTGCAGTTTAAGCTTTTTTGTCAGTGCATTATCCAAGTATGCACGAAATAAGTCATACTAATTGTGCCGGGCACTTTAAGTGTGAGGAAGAATTGTCAGAACAAAAAGAGCTCTTAGCTGGGTTTTTTGTTTTTGTTTTTGTTGCTTTTTTAGAAAACACTTTAAGCAACTGGCTGGGACTCAGCCCTATAACTGTGCTGTGCTCTGGGGAAAGCGTCCCTGCAACATAATTCAGAGTGTCCTCAGACCCTCTGCTGTCAGAGATTCTGATGGGCTGGGGGGAGATGGGCAGGACCTGAAGGCCAGTGTGCCCAGCATTGAAGAGAATCCCTTCCCCCTCACTCTAGACCCCTAACGGTGATGTGAGGAGATGGTCATCCTCTGGACTTGACCCTCACTCCTGCCTTCTTTGAGTGTCCGTCTGCTTTTCTCTTGTACAAGATGAAATCATTACATTATTGGTCCAACATATTCAGGTCCAAAGGTGACCCTGAGATAAAGTTACTCTCTCCGCTTCACAGAAATTAAACTCTCTACAATCATCCATTACAGCAGAAAGAGCACTGAATTAGGAAGCAAGAGATCTAGATTCTAGTCCTGTTTCTGCCTTCATTTAGATGTGGGCCACTGGTGTGGTTGCTTCTCCTTCTCTGGCCTCCATTTTCTTCTCTCTAAAATCAAGGAGTTGGATTACAGGGTCTCTGTGGTATCTTTCAACTCGCAAGGTCTGAGAGCAGCTACGTATCAGCATCATAGAAATCTTCTCCTGGAACTCAGAGTTTCTTCTTTCTTGTCTTCCCAGCCTGCATCCAAGCTGGATCTCCTGTGTTGGGTTTTTCCATCTGTGGTCCTGTTTCTATTCCTGATGAGGTGGAGATAACTTCATCCCTCCTTTTCACTGCCCCAGTTTCCACTGTTTCAGTAATTATTTTAACCTCCGTGAATCTGCTTTTTCTTTGATCCTTTTCATGGTTCTAAATTGCCACTGAAACCTAATGCTTAAATCCTGCATAGTTCTGCTGACCAACAGAGTTAGTGTCTCTTGGCTTAGAGACCCTGTGCCTGGAGGCAGGACAGGGTCCCTTTCCATCCCACCCTGCCATTTGCAGTCAGTCTGTAGCCACAGCCTCTTATTGAATCCCTGAAGTTCTTTTCCAGTTTCTTAAAGTGACTATTTCGCTGAGCTTGTAACAAGCTCTAGGTATGCTCTGGATGTGAATTTAGAATGTTCACATGGATGAGTCAAGGAGGGAAGCCAACTTGGGGTGGGGGAAGCTTGACTACAAGGGGAATCTTTCATTATTCATCTCTGCTAGTGATTAGAGGGCACTATTGGATAGATATAATTGGATCATAGCCCAGAAATCAAGATAAAAGACCATAAATAAGCATTGCACCCTCCTCCTTCCAACACTGGCTAAGCAACCCCCTACCCACACTCCACAGTCTCCGCTTGAATTTTGTTCAGTCTGTGCTAAGGCTCAGTGAACTAGAGTTATCTTAGAAAGAGTAAGCACCACTCTGTGTGCATGGTGTGTGTGTGTGCACAGAAAGCTTCCCCAAAGCTTGCACGTGCTAGAAAGATAGGTTTTCTGAATTCCCTCTCTGCAAAGATAAAAACTCAGTGTCAATTAGGTCTTTTCCCTCAGCTGCCATTGGAACAGCACTAAAGACCTTTCAGAAGAGTTCTTGACGGTTCTAATCCCAGTAAGTGAAAGGGAAGAGAGAAAAGGGAAAGCGGTACCGTTTAACCTTGTCAACACTTCTTCAGATATTGGAGCCTAAACTTCTATCAAATGTGGAGATGTGAAAAGATGTTTGAATGAATGGAGCAACATCCAGGACAAGGCTTGGGGGAGTGGTCTTTTCTTCTGCCAGCAGATGATTAGATTTGATGCCTAAACACTGTCATCGTGCCATTAAAAAGGGGATGTAGAATTAGTTAGCTATCCAGAGAAACCCAGTATTATGTATAAATGCAGAACTTACTTGTAGGCTAAGCTACTTAACCAGGGTGAAGATAATACAAGCAGTTCAAATACTTTGTCCTTCATCTTTTGCCTTTTACTAATGATTATAAACCTATTTAAAATGGCTTTTCATGCTGAGATTCTGTTTAAGTTTCTAAATTCATCTGTAGGGGTTTGAAACTATCTCATAAAGTGACTAGTAAACAATATAGGTATGAAAAGACATACGAAAAGTATTTTTTAATACATAGGCCTACAATTGGGTTTCTTTAAAAGTAACCAGACAACAGATACATATATGTGTATGTACACACACACACACACACACACACACACACACACACATCCATCATCATCAGCTTAAGGACATGAGCATCAATGCAGAGGAAAAGATGTAGGCCTTTTGTCCAAGGACTCACTTACTAAAAGCTTCTACAATTTGGGTGTGTTTCTTTTCTTTTTCTTTCTTATTTTCTGCATGGCATGGGCTGAGAATTGAATCTGACTTCCCACATGGCAGGTAAGAATTCTGCCACTGAACCACCCATGTACCAGGGTGTGTTTCTTACGTGGGTCCCTAACTCCCCTGAGATCTCATCTTTGTTTTAGGTTTATAAATATTGCTTCTTAGCCTATCAACTAATCAGTAAATTTGTTCCACCTTAAATTTGTCAGTGGAGAAGCGTCACAATGGGGTGAAAATGAACTCAAGATGGCAAATTATAGAATGTTCAAGTTGCCGAACACCAGGACCCTATAGATTTGGTGTCTGACCACAAGAGTGAAAGGTTGCCGTGGGAGATCACCTAAATACAAATATCTCATTGGCCTTAGTGCTTACTTAGCAAGCCAACCCGTAAGTCCTGACTGTCTAGGGTAGAAAATGCAGCTTCTAAATGGATGCACTTTCCTCCCATCCAGTAGCTGGCAGAAAGGAGAGCTGAGCTCAGCACAGTACTGGCGTTATGGTACATAGACACCAGGGGCCAAATTCTTCCCTCTGTGATTCCCATGTATGAAACCGTGCTTATGCCAAGCCCAATTGTTTCACCAGGAGGAAGGTAGACAAAGCAGAAGCTGTGGCCTAAAAGTAAGACCTTGTTTTCAGGGTGTGTAATTGGGTTCAGAGGAGCCATGCCTGTCCTGGCTCATCTTTGTGGGGTGGAGCTGGCACACGTGGGATGGGTGTGTCTTAGCTCTGCCTTCTGTTGTTTTTATCAACCCAATCATGGTTTGTTAGGCACATGGGTAAATACAGAGCTAGTTCAGTTAGCGAAGTCCTGCTCTTAGATGGTTCAAATGAAAGGAAAGGAAATAAAGGTACAGATAACAATTTTTTTTTTTTTTTTTAGTTATTGTAGGTGGGGTGGAGTAAAAAATGTCACTGGGTCCCAAACTGGGGTTTCTTATCTTTTATCATAATGTATATATAAATATACATTATAAATAATATATATAGAGTGTATATATACACACACTATTTGTGTGTGTGTGTGTGTGCTTTCAGAGGAACTATCTGAAGAGATATAGTAAAAGATTAATTTTTTCTGCATGTTAGGATGATAGGTAATTTTGTTCCCACTTATTTTTTTCTCGTATAAATTTTCTCCATGAACAAGTATATTACAGATACATAGCTTGTAAAGTAAAATAATGCAAGTTTAATTGGAACATAGTTGTACTGCATATTTTCTGATTGTCCATGCAGGCCCATTTCCCCCTTTTCTGCTCCGCTGTCTGCCCTGCAAGGCTGACCCATTTACACCACATGAATGAGCACCTTTAACCTGTGTTTTCCAAATGGATCTGGGCCGATGACCACAGGGGCACCACAACAGGTTCCAGAGAGGGAAGAAGGGGAGGCTGAGGGTCTGTTCTTGCAGCTCCTTCAGTTAGGCACCTGCTTTGACTAAGGGTCACAGTTCTGGCCAGGTGCCCTCTCCACACAGCTCTCTCCTCCCCGGGTCCCGCTAACCTCTTCTCTCCCCTGAGTCCTGGTAACCTCTCCTTTCTCTCACTCCTGGAAGCCTAGGGATGCTAACAGCTCCCTGCTGAAACTGGGCCCAGGGTACTGCACTATGGCTTGTGCTTCCCTGCACTCTGCCCACAACTTCGCAGCTAGCTCCTCTGCTAATCACTGCTCAAATTACCCATTTTGAGCATGCAGTCTGTTTCCTACTGGGACCCCAAGTGATACAGTAGTCAAACACTCTGAAATTGTGCATTTACCTGTAGTAATTCTGCTAGATTAACTAAAGCATCAGTTTTCTTCTGTGACTAGAATTTTATCAGCATTATGAAAGAGTAGGTCTGATGGTATGATGGAGTGAAATGAGATTTTAGAAATCAAGGAATGTGAAACCTTCAAAAGACAAATTGTATAGAAAAATGAATTCATGACTCTTAAGGAAGTGTTTTAAAAACATGAGATCCAAGGGAAGAAAGTCCTAAAAGAGATCCTTGGTGGTCAAAAAAAAAAAAAAAAATAGCCATTGGATTTTTGTGTTTGTTTAACATCTTTATTGGACTATAACTGCTTTATGATAGTGTGTTAGTTTCTGCTTTATAACAAAGTGCATCAGCTATACATATACACATATCCCCATATCTCTTTCCTCTTGCATTTCCCTCCCTCCCACCCTCCCTATCCCACCCCTCTACGTGGTCACAAAGCAGCGAGCTGATCTCCCTGTGCTATGCGGCTGCTTCCCACTAGCTATTGGTTTTACATTTGGTAGTGTATATATGTTCATGCCACTCTCTCAGTTTGTCCCAGCTTACCCTTCCCCCTCCCCATGTCCTGAAGTCCATTCTCTACATCAACATCTTTATTCCTGTCCTGCCCCTAGGTTCTTCAGAACCAATTTTTTTTTTAGACTCCATATATATGTGTTAGCATATGATAATTGTTTTCTTCTTTCTGACTTACTTCACTCTGTATGACAGACTCTTGGTCCATCCACCTCACTACAAATTACTCAATTTTGTTTCTTTTTTATGGCTGAGTAATATTCCATTGTACATATGTGCCACATCTTCTTTATCCATTCATCTGTCGATGGGCATTTAGGTTGTTTCCATGTCCTGGCTGTTGTAAATAGAGCTGCAAGGAACATTGTGGTACATGACTCTTTTTGAATTACGGTTTTCTCAGGGTATATGCCCAGTAGTGGGATTGCTGGGTCGTATAGGAGTTCCATTTTTAGTCTTTTAAGGAACCTCCATACTGTTCTCCATAGTGGCTGTAACAATTTACATTCCTACCAACAGTGCAAGAGGGTTCCCTTTTCTCCACACACTCTCCAGCAATTATTGTTGGTAGATTTTTTGATAATGGCCATTCTGACTGGTGTGAGGTGATACCTCATAGTTTTGATTTGCATTTCTCTAACGATTAGTGATGTTGAGCATCCTTTCATGTGTTTGTTGGCAAACTGTGTATCTTATTTGGAGAAATGTCTATTTAGGTCTTCTGCCCATTTTTGGATTGGGTTGTTTGTCTTTTTGATATTGAGCTGCATGAGCTGCTTGTAAATTTTGGAGATTAATCCTTTGTCAGTTGCTTCATTTGCAAATATTTTCTCCCATTCTGAGGGTTGTCTTTTCGTCTTGTTTATGGTTTCCTTTGCTGTGCAAAAGCTTTTAAGTTTCATTAGGTCCGATTTGTTTATCTTTGTTTTTATTTCCATTTCTTTAGGAGGTGGGTCAAAAAGGATCTTGCTGTGATTTATGTCATAGAATGTTCTGCCTATGTTTTCCTCTAAGAGTTTTATAGTGTCTGGCCTTACATTTAGGTCTTTAATCCATTTTGAGGTTTTTTTTGTGTGTGTATGGTGTTAGGGAGTGTTCTAATTTCATTGTTTTACATGTAGCTGTCCAGTTTTCCCAGCACCACTTATTGAAGAGGCTGTCTTTTCTCCATTGTATATATTCTTGCCTCCTTTATCAAAAATAAGGTGACCATATGTTCATGGGTTTATCTCTGGGCTTTCTGTTCCATTGATCTTTATTTCTATTTTTGTGCCAGTACCATACTCTCTTGATTACTGTAGCTTTGTAGTATAGTCTGAAGTCCGGGAGCCTGATTCCTCCAGCTCCATTTTTCTTTCTCAAGATTGCTTTGGCTATTCGGGGTCTTTTGTGTTTCCATACAAATTGTGAAATTTTTGTTCTATTTCTGTGAAAAATGCCATTGGTAGTTTGATAGGGATTGCATTGAATCTGTAGATTGCTTTGGGTAGTATAGTCATTTTCACAATGTTGATTCTTCCAATCCAAGAACATGGTATATCTCTCCATCTATTTGTATCATCTTTAGTTTGTTTCATCAGTGTCTTATAGTTTTCTGCATACACGTCTTTTGTCTCCTTAGGTAGGTTTATTCCTAGGTCTTTTATTCTTTTTGTTGCAGTGGTAAATGGGAGTGTTTCCTTAATTTCACATTCAGATTTTTCATCATTAGTGTATAGGAATGCAAGAGATTTCTGTGCATTAATTTTGTATCCTGCTACTTTACCAGATTCATTGATTAGCTCTCGTAGTTTTCTGGTAGCATCTTTAGGATTTTCTATGTATAGTATCATGTCATCTGCAAACAGTGACAGCTTTACTTCTTCTTTTCTGATTTGGATTCCTTTTATTTCTTTTTCTTCTCTGATTGCTGTGGCTAAAACTTCCAAAACAATGTTGAATAATAGTGGTGGGAGTGGGCAACCTTGCCTTGTTCCTGATCTTAGTGGAAATGGTTTCAGTTTTTCAGCATTGAGGATGATGTTGGCTGTGGGTTTGTCATATATGGCCTTTATTATGTTGAGGTAAGTTCCCTCTATGCCTACTTTCTGGAGGGTTTTTGTCATAAATGGGTGTTGAATTTTGTTGAAAGCTTTCTCTGCATCTATTGAGATGATCAAATGGTTTTTATTCTTCAGTTTGTTAATATGGTGTATCACATTGATTGATTTGCATATATTGAAGAATCCTTGCATTCCTGGGATAAACCCCACTTGATCATGGTGTATGATCCTTTTAATGTGCTCTTGGATTCTGTTTGCTAGTATTTTGTTGAGGATTTTTGCATCTATGTTCATCAGTGATATTGGCCTGTAGTTTTCTTTCTTTGTGACATCTTTGTCTAGTTTTGGCATCAGGGTGATGGTGGCCTCGTAGAATGAGTTTGGGAGTGTTCCTCCCTCTGCCCTGTTTTGGAAGGGTTTGAGAAGGATAGGTGTTAGCTCTTCTCTAAATGTTTGATAGAATTTGCCTGTGAAGCCATCTGGTCCTGGGCTTTTGTTTGTTGGAAGGTATTTAATCACAGTTTCAATTTCAGAGATTGTGATTGGTCCGTTTATATTTTCTATTTCTTCCTGGTTCAGCCTCGGAAGGTTGTGCTTTTCTAAGAATTGGTCTATTTCTTCCAGGTTTTCCATTTTATTGGCATATAGTTACTTGCAGTAATCTCTCATGATCCTTTGTATTTCAGCAGTGTCAGTTGTTACTTCTCCGTTTTCCTTTCTAATTCTGTTGATTTGAGTCTTCTCCCTTTTTTTCTTGATGTGTCTGGCTAATAGTTTATCATTTTTTTTATCTTCTCAAAGAACCAGGTTTTAGTTTTATTGATCTTGCTATTGTTTCCTTCATTTCTTTTCCATTTATTTTTGATCTGATCTTTATGATTTCTTTCCTTCTGCTAACTTTGGGGTTTTTTTGTTCTTCTTTCTCTAATTACTTTAGGTGTAAGGTTAGGTTGTTTATTTGAGATGTTTTTTGTTTCTTAAGTTTGGATTGTATTGCTATAAACTTCCCTCTTAGGACTGCTTTTGCTGCATCCGATAGATTTGGGTCATTGTGTTTTCACTGTCATTTGTTTCTAAGTATTTTTTGATTTCCTTTTTGATTTCTTAAGTGAACTCTTGGTTATTAAGTAGTGTATTGTTTAGCCTCCATGTGTTTGTATTTTTTACAGAGTTTTCCTGTAATTGATATCTAGTCTCATAGCATTATGGTCAGAAAAGATACTTGATACTATTTCAGTTTTCTTAAATTTACCAAGGCTTGATTTGTGACCCAAGATATGATCTATCATGGAGAATGTTCCATGAGCACTTGAGAAGAAAGTGTATTCTGTTGTTTTTGGATGGAATGTCCTATAAATATCAATTAAGTCCATCTTGTTTAATGTATCATTTAAAGCTTGTGTTTCCTTATTTATTTTCATTTTAGATGATCTGTCCATTGGTGAAAGTGGGGTGTTACAGTCCCCTACTATGATTGTGTTACCGTCGATTTCCCCTTTTATGGCTGTTAGCATTTGCCTTCTGTATTGAGGTGCCCCTTCTTGGGTGCATAAATATTTACCATTGTTATATCTTCTTCTTGGATCGATCCCTTGATCATTATGTAGTGTCCTTCTTTGTCTCTTGTAATAGTCTTTGTTTTAAAGTCTATTTTGTCTGATATGAGAATTGCTACTCCAGCTTTCTTTTGATTTCCATTTGCATGGAATATCTTTTTCCATCCTGTCACTTTCAGTCTGTATGTGTCCCTATGTCTGAAGTGGGTTTCTTGTAGACAGCATATGTACGGGTCTTGTTTTTGTATCAATTCAGCCAGTCTGTGTCTTTTGGTTGGAGTATTTAATCCATTTACATTTAAGGTAATTATCGATATGTATGTTCCTATTACCATTTTCTTAATTTTGGGGGGGCGGTTATTGTAGATCTTTTCCTTCTCTTGTGTTTCCTGCCTAGAGAAGTTAATTTAGCATTTGTTGTAAAGCTGGTTTGGTGGTGCTGAAGTCTCTTAGCTTTTGCTTATCTGTAAAGGTTTTAATTTCTCTGTCGAATCTGAATGAGATCCTTGCTGGGTAGAATAATAGGTTTCTCCCTTTCATCACTTTAAATATGTCCTGTCACTCCCTTCTGGATTGCAGAGTTTCTGCTGAAAGATAAGCTGTTAACCTTATGGGGATTCCCTTGTATGTTATTTGTTGTTTTTCCCTTTCTGCTTTTAATATTTTTTCTTTGTATTTAATTTTTGATAGTTTGATTAATATGTGTCTTGGCGTGTTTCTCCTTGGATTTATCCTGTATGGGACTCTCTGCGTTTCCTGGAGTTGATTAACTTTTCCTTTCCCACATTAGGGAAGTTTTCAACTATAATCTCTTCAAATATTTTCTTAGTCCCTTTCTTTTTCTCTTCTTCTTCTGGGACCCCTATTATTCAAATGTTGGTGTGTTTAATGTTGTCCCAGAAGTCTCAGAGACGGTCCTCAATTCTTTTCATTCTTTTTTCTTTCTTCTGCTCTGCAGTAGTTATTTCCACTATTTTATCTTCCAGGTCACTTATCTGTTCTTCTGCCTCAGTTATTCTGCTGTTGATTCCTTCTAGAGAATTTTTATTTATTGTGTTGTTCATCATTGTTTGTTTGCTCTTTAGTTCTTCTAGGTCTCTGTTAAATGTTTCTTGTATTTTCTCCCATTCTATTTCCAAGATTTTGGATCATCTTTAGTATCATTACTCTGAATTCTTTTTCAGGTAGACTGCTTTTTTCCTCTTCATTTGTTTGGTCTGGTGGGTTTTTACCTTGCTCCTTCATCTGCTATGTGTTTCTCTGTCTTCTCATTTTGCTTAACTTACTGAGTTTGAGGTCTCTTTTCACAGGCTGCAGGTTCATATTTCCTGTTGGTTTTGGTGTCTGCCCCCAGTGGCTAAGGTTGGTTCAGTGGGTTGTGTAGGCTTCCTGGTAGAGGGGACTAGTGCCTGTGTTCTGGTGGATGAGGCTGGATCTTCTCTTTCTGATGGGCAGGTCCTCGTATGGTGGTGTGTTTTGGGGTGTCTGTGACCTTACTGTGATTTTAGGCAGCTTCTCTTCTAATGGGTGGGGTTGTGTTCCTGTCTTGCTAGTTGTTTGGCATAGGGTTTCCAGCACTGTAGCTTTCTCGTTGTTGAGTGGACCTGGGTCTTGGCGTTGAGATGGAGATCTCTGGGAGATTTTTGCTGTTTGATATTACGTGGAGCTGGGAGGTGTCTGGTGGACCAATGTCTTGAACTCGGCTCTCCCACCTCAGAGGCACAGGCCTGATGCCCGGCTGGAGCACCAAGACCTTGTCATCCACACGGCTCAGAATAAAAGGGAGAAAAAAAGAAAGAAAGAAGGAAAAAAATAAAATAATAAAAATAAAAATAATTATTAAAAAAATAATTTAAGGGGCTTCCCTGGTGGCGCAGTGGTTGAGAGTCCACCTGCCGATGCAGGTGGCACGGGTTCATGCCCCGGACCGGGAGGATCCCACATGCCGCAGAGCGGCTGGGCCCGCGAGCCATGGCCGCTGAGCCTGCGCATCCGGAGCCTGTGCTCCGCAAGGGGAGAGGCCACAGCAGTGAGAGGCCCACGTATCACACACAAAAAATAATAACAAATAAATAAATACATAAATACATGCCGTTCATTGTGTGTCAATTATACATCAATAAAACCACTAAAAAATTTAAAAAAAACCCCAATAATTTAAAAAGTAACAAAAAAAAGAAAGAAGAGAGCAACCAAACCAAAAAACAAATCCACTAATGATAACAAGCGCTAAAAACTATACTAAAAAGAAAAAAACCAAAAATAAGTGGACAGACAGAACCCTAGGACAAATGGTAAAAGCAAAGATATACAGACAAAATCACACACAGAAGCATGCACATACACACTGACAAAAAGAGAAGAAGGGAAAAATATATATATATCGTTGCTCCCAAAGTCCACTGCCTCAATTTCGGATGATTCATTGTGTATTCAGGTATTCCACAGATGCAGGGTACATCAAGTTGATTGTGGAGCTTTAATCCGCTGCACCTGAAGCTGCTGGGAGAGATTTCCCTTTCTCTTCTTTGTTCGCAACAGCTCCTGAGGTTCAGCTTTGGATTTGGCTCCACCTCTGCGTCTAGGTCGCCTGAGGGTGTCTGTTCTTTGCTCAGACAGGACGGGGTTAAAGGAGCCGCTGATTCGGGGGCTCTGGCTCACTCAGGCCGGGGGGAGGGAGGGGCACGGAGTGCGGGGCGAGCCTGCGCGGCAGAGGCCGGCGTGACGTTGCACCAGCCTGAGGGCGCCGTGCGTTCTCCTGGGGAAGTTGAACCTGGATCACGGGACCCTGGCCGTGGCGGGCTGCACAGGCTCCCAGGAGGGGAGGTGTGGAGAGTGACCTGTGCTTGCACACAGACTTCTTGGTGGCGGCAGCAGCAGCCTTAGCGTCTCATGCCCGCCTCTGTGGTCCGCGCTGATAGCCGCGGCTCGCGCCCGTCTCCGGAACTCCTTTAAGCGGCGCTCTTAATCCCCTCTCCTCGCGCACCAGGAAACAAAGTGGCAAGAAAAAGTCTCTTGCCTCTTCGGCAGCTCCATACTTTTTCCCGGACTCCCATCCCGGCTAGCCGTGGCGCACTAACCCCTTCAGGCTGTGTTCACACAGCCAACCCCAGTCCTCTCCCTGGGATCCGACCTCCGAAGCCTGAGCCTCAGCTCCCAGCCCCCGCCCGCCTGTGCGGTGAGCAGACAAGCCTCTCAGGCTGGTGAGTACCGGTCAGCACCGATCCTCTGTGCGGGAATCTCTCCGCTTTGCCCTCCGCACCCCTGTTGCTGCGCTCTCCTCCGCGGCTCGGAAGCTTCCCCCCTCCGCCACCCACAGTCTCCGCCCGCGAAGGGGCTCCTAGTGTGTGGAAACCTTTCCTCCTTCACAGCTCCCTCCCACTGGTGCAGGTCCCGTCCCTATTCTTTTGTCTCTGTTTTTCCTTTGCCCTACCCAGGTACGTGAGGAGTTTTTTTGCCTTTTGGGAGGTCTGAGGTCTTCTGCCAGCGTTCAGTAGGTGTTCTGTAGGAGCTGTTCCACATGTAGAGGTATTTCTGATGTATTTGTGGGGAGGAAGGTGATCTCCGCATCTTACTCTTCTGCCATCTTGAAGCTCCTCCAGCTATTGGATTTTTTGTGTATTTTTCTTTTCTTGAATTCTTGTTTTAAGAATAAGGATCAGAAATGGTCTGGTGCTTTTGCAGTGAAATGAGTGAGGGAGGAATGGATGTTATGAATGGGAACGGATGGATGAAGTAAGGGAAATGTGGACTCACGGAGGCAGAGTTGTGATAGCAAACAGAGTGGCCAGGCCTCAGACATACGCCTCACTGGGAGGTAATGTTTGAGCAAACTTCTGGAAAAAGTGAAGGAGGTAGCATGAGGATAATGCGAAGAAGCCTTCCAGCCTGTGGGAGCAGTGGCACCAAGGCTCCCATGTGTTAGCGGAACCTCAGGGAGGTCAGTGCAAGTCTGGAGCAGAGTGAATAAGATGAGAGGGTGATAGGAAATGAGGTCACAGTGATGGGTGATATCTCGTAGGTTGGGGGATGTACCTTGCAGGCACTGTAAACATGGAAACCATCTCATTGACCCCCATTGCACTTCTCTGGACACCTAAGGATCCAGAGAACCCAGGTTCCCCAAAATTTTTAAAGTGGGCTCTTAATATTCAGACAGGATTTCCAGAAGCTTCGTTGGGGATTGTCATCTCCAGTTGTGGCCAGTTACCCTGTTCTACATAAGTGCTGTTTGGTTCGCTGTGGTCAAGAGAAAAATGTTACCTCTTTATATCAGGATTTCATCGAATAAGACAGACTGAATTGCTCACCAATCACCTCTGTTGCATTATGCATTTGGGTTTTACTCTAAGATTTAAACACCAGTAGCTATGATTTAGTTTCCTTGGAAGCAGTGGCAGTTCAAGGGTACTTATCCAACAGCCAGTTTTCCAGGATAGAAATATGCTGCTTAATTAATATCGATCATTAGAACAACCTCGTAGGAACTTAGGTTTGTGAAGTACTAAACAATTTACAAAGCAAGGCCACTCATGGAGAGCCACCTGACGGGTTCCACCAGCAGCACAATGAAGTGCAAGCCTCTTCATTCGCTATTGTTTCAGAGGAGGAAGTCTATCTTGTTGCACATTTTCCTTCCCACTGAGGATCACATTTCTATTTTATGTTCAGAGAGCATAATGTTGCCAAATATTCAGGAATGCAGATGCCCAACCAGTGCTCCAGGCAGGGGAGTTTTGAAGCAAATTTATTTTAGTGGGCCAGCCCTACCTTCCAGCTCTTTTGGCCAGGAGAGAAGAGCTGAGGAATGGGGGCCTGGGAAAGGCAAGGGAGAGTCAGTCTCTCCTCAGACCTGTGCTGTATCATTAGCAGCTTTCAAGAGAGTGCTCCGTTTATACTTCTGGACATTAAGCAACTACTCGATTTCCTTTGAAATGGTGAAGAAATGGACCCCAGCATCCCTGTGGTAGTTTTCCATGCGCTCTTATTTTTAGTACTTTTACATTTCCTGGTAAGGAAGGGAGAGAAATGTGTTTAGTGATTCTAGAATGGACCACTCGCCTCCTGCACAGCCGTACCAGGTGCTCAGTGTGACTTCTCAGCATTTCTCTGTGTGCTCAGTGCTGCTTTCATGACACTAAAGCCCCTTTTCTTCCTTATGCAGAAGCGCCAGCATGGCAGTGCCACGGGTGCCATCTGCTTACCTTTCCTGTACCTGTCTCAGGACCCCAGTGTTTTGCTTGTTTCTAATCACTTCACTTTGGCTTTTTTGGATCTGTTTTCTAGTTGCTAAGGAAGGCCCGTCTTGCCTCGCTTCAACCAGGGCTTGAGTTGAGCAGACACCTGGCGGTTTGAGGAGACTGCTGAGCTGTGTTCTGGCCTCTTTGTGCTGATAGGACGTATGAGGACTCAAACCCACAAATGTTCCCTCTTTATATCTTTGGCTTAAGATGACCGTGTGCCCAACTTAGACAAGAGGAAACTGTAGACTGACGGCTCTTTATTTCCATATCATTACCTCGGAAATCATAATTCATGTATCCATTCAATCATTGGTCATCTATTTCTGTGCAAGGCACAGAGCTTAGGCACTAGCGATAGAAGAGAAAACGAGGCAGGCACTGTCCCTGCCTTCCTGGAATTTATAATATGGTGAACTGGAAATAGGAAGTTACTGTGTGATCAGGATAAGCGGTGATAAAGCTCTGGAACTTGTGGGAAAGCAAGGAAAACAGCTATGGGAATCGTTATGGAGGTAGAATCAACAGACTGAAGAAGTTAAGAAAGATCATGTGCTTAATGGTGGATCAGATGCAAACCCAGACCTGTTGACTAGCCCTTTGCCCTGCAGACTGTGGTCTAATCAGCTCTAGATGATGCGTCTTTCCCTCTTTCTAGTGTGTGTGTGAGAAGGTATTTTTCTGACTCATTTGTTTTGCATCCCCTTCTTTCCCTGGATTTCCATATTCCCTCTAAACTGTAGGTCCTCTAAGAGAGTGCCTACTTTTCCTTTTCTGTCTGTCCACAGTATTAGTTACACTTACTATGTATTCACTCAGCAAACATCTGTGTGACAGGTGACAGGCATTGTATTAGGCCCTGAGGACAATGATATGAAATCACACCCTGTCCCTGTAACCAAAGTGTTCACAGCTAGAAGGGGAAAACTGACCTGAAGTATATAAGTAAATGCACCCATGTGTTACAGGAGCTTTGAAAGAAGTATGTATGGGATAAGATGGAGGACAGAGGAGTGGTTAATTAATTATAATATGGTGACGTGGAAATAATGATGACAATTACACATTGTGATGTGCTATAAAGGCAAGGATTGGGGTGCTGAGGTAGAAAATAACAGGGGGATGGATATCTCTAGCTAGGGAGGTAGTATTAGCATTGGTAGTAATCATGATAATAATAATTATAATAATGGCTACTAACACTTATTGGACACCTAATGTGTCCAACGTTGCACTCAGCTCTGTATTTGTATTACTTAAATTAATCTTTATAAAAATCTTACAAGGTAGGGTTGTTCCTATGTGACAAATGAGAAAAATAAAGAAAAGAGAAGCTATAAACTTGCTCAAGATCACACATCATTCATTTCTTCACCGAATAATTGAATTTATGGCACATCTACGAAGTGCATGACACTGGCTGTTCTGAGATGAACATGGACTCTTCCCTCCTCCAAGTTTCCTGGAGGAAGCATTTGTGAAGATAAGTCAGGCTTTCTAATGGAGGTGTGGACGAGGCACTGTGGGAGAGCAGAGCAGGGAACTAACGGGGCCAGAAGGAGTGGGGGAAGGCTTCATAGAGGAGGGCGCGTCGGAGCCGGATCTTGATGAATGAATTGACTGCAGAGAGGAAGTGCTATGTGCAAAGGGGAGAAAGAGACATGAAATGGTGTGGGATAGTCAAGAAGCAGTGAGGTCTGTGTGTGTGAGTGGTAGGGGAGGGGATGGGGAGGATGGGTTGCCAGGAGGTGATGTGGGAAAGATTGATGGGGACCAGTTTGTAAAAGGCTGAAGTCAGTGGCAAGGTACACGTAGGAGGTCATGGGTGGCCAGCAGAAGTGTTTAAGTAGGCTGGTGCCATGAAGGAATGCACAGCTTTCTTGAAAACGATTCTTGAGAAATGAGGAACCTTACCAGGTAGCAGTACAATGTACAGTATCATTTTCAGTGGCGTTAAATGAATTTCTAACTTCCAGGATATCTGTATATACAGCAGCCCCAGAAATTTGCTCCACTGTCATTCTAGTAACCTGAATGAAGTCCTAGTGCCATTTCATTCGTTCTATCCCATAAGATGATATTTAGCAGAAGCAACCAAGATGGTAACGTGGGAGATAAGAGCAGAGACACGGACAGTCCAAGGCACGGAGAATCTGAACAGGAAGGAGCAGGATCTTTGAGAGACACCCCAAAACTCTTTCTCACAGTCAAGGGTGGCAACTGAGAAGGCATTTACTGTCTTGAGCATTTCACTGCAGTACTAACTGAATAGCTATAAAATGCTTACGGGGACGCTTCAGGGCTCTCCTGCCTCACCAGTATTAGAACGGATAACAGAGGTCTGGCATTGGAGGAGAGCAGGGACCAGTCAGACGGATCTTGCTGCTCTGTATCCTGCAGACTGACATCTAGAGCCCCAGTCAGGGGGACTGCCTGCTTCCTGGAAATGTGTGAGTGGGCTAAGGCCACTGAGGGTTACGTCAGTGTGCGAGCTGCCTTTCTACCCATTGCAAGGGAAGTTGCCTTAGAAGTTGAACTTGATCCAGACGTCAGAGAAATGGTCTCTTTCTTAGGCTTTCCCTGAGCTCTTGGAACTCTTGAGGAAGGTGAACTAACATCAAAGAGTGAGCTAGTGACGGTTGCTTGTTTGTTTTGGTAATTTGATAAAAGTATTGATCAACACTTTTTGAACTACAGCCTTCCCTCCCTAATCCTAATCTGCACTATTCATTGTAAATCAGTTTAGAAATGCCTACGCAGCCAACATGACCTTGGGACAAGGGTCGCTAATCAGTCACTTTGAAATGAATTAATGGTGTATTCCCAGCCTTTGCTAGGTGTGAAGACAGTGGTGATGACATTGATCCAAATTAATGGTATGATAGATAGACTGTAGTTCTCAGGATCACATACCAGCATCAGTTAATAACTTCTTTTAATGTCCATAGAAAGGATATCAGGTATACTTCATTTTTTGCCGTGTCACTTTCCGCTAGAAAATATTTTTAGAGAGACTCTAGAGGCAGTGTGGCTTAGTAGGTAACAGCCTGGATTCTGAAACCAAACTGCCTAGTTCCGAGCTTCTCCACTTATTGGTTGTGTGACTTTGAGGACACTTAACCTCTCTGTGCCTCAGTTTCCTCATCTTTAAAATGGGGATAATAATCATACCAAACTCCTAGGCTGATGATAAGGATTAAATGAGTTTTCTGACATATGGTCATGCTGTGTAAGTGTTAGCCATTATTTATAATATTTCCATTAATATCAGTCATAGGGAGTAGCCACCCAGAATGAACCATTACTCTCTGAGCTTCACATTCTGAACTTTACTAAAAGGAAAGAAGTACACATTTGCTGTCAGGCACTATGAGGGAACATTTGTTATATCATGTGAAACTCTACAATCCGGTCCATTAGGTGATTATCTCCATTTTAAAGATGAGGAAGGTATGGCTCAGAGAACTTAAATAACATGCCCCAGATGATATAGAGCTGAAGTGAACTTGAGCCCAGTTGCAGTTCTCATGTTTTCCTTCTGTACTTTTGTTCCTTTTAGAATTATCCGGGGATAAGTAGCAACCTCTGAAAAAGCAGAATTAAAAGTGCATGTCAAAGCTGGCATTTTCACAGTACCCTGTGTGCTCTCTTCTCCCTCCTCTCCTGCAGAGGTTGCCTGAGATGGTGTCTTATCTTATGTGGTCCATCTTGCACTGTGTGACTATGCCAAGGAGAGAGAGGCAGCCTGCTTGTCCCCTGGTCTCCCCCAGCCCCCTGCCTTGCCTCCTCTAATACCTCACTGGTTCCTCTGTCATGGAGCAGCCCACCCTCTCAGTAAGATTCAAAACACTCCTACTGTTGCAGCTCCTGAGAGCACCAGAAAGGAGTCAACGCCCTCTAGAATCCCTCCTACACCTCCAGAGAGCCTAGTGCCTTCCAGAAGGTTAGAACCTTTGTTATTCTGTGAAAATCTCAGACATCTTTTGGATGCAGTTCCTCGATGTTTACATCTGGGAAGTTCTGAAAGTCTTCATAACTGCCTGGGCATCATTAAGATGCAGACAATTCTAAGATTGCACAACTCAGCCTGTAAACACATGTCGGGATGACCCTGGCTCTTTATAGAGAAACTTATAAAGTTTCTACACCTTGGCAGTTGGAAAGAATATAGATTTGAAGATAACATTTTGGTACTTCATGGGAATCAACATCATTTTGCCTCTATGCTCCAACCTTCACTTTCATTTGTGGTCCACCTCCCTTCATCCTTCATTACCACACCCTAAAATTATAGTTGTTTGTAAGAGCATGGACTTACATTCATATACATCAGGTTGTTTTTTGCATATTGTATTCCAAGCCCATGCATGCAGGGCAATTACCACTCTACCTCCAGCTCACTGACTATGCAGTCAAGACTCATTATTACCCTGGTTCTCATCCCATTCACGCCCCTTGTGTCTCAGAGCAACAGTGAATGGAGAGCAAGGTATATTGCAGGGCATGAAGGGAATAAGAAGGCCAAGGACATGGGGATAAATTTGAACTAAGGAGGGGAAAATTTAGGTGAAGATGGTTTGTCTGAGGAGCTTTATCATCTTTGATGTTTGAGAAATTTTACTTTTTGTTAGCTGGTTCTTGAATCATGATCCTTGGGTCTGGTGGAAAACTATAATTTTTGGAAGGCTTATTTCTGCAAAAGCTTATGGTTATGGAGAAAAATCAATGTTTGTAGGCCCATGAATCAGAATCTAAGGAGTCTGTTTGGATATTTAGTGTCTCATAAAATGTAACGTAGAAAAGGCTTGTGGAGCATCAGAGCTATAAAAGATCATGGAGGCCATGTGGTCCTCACCCCTCCTTCTAGTGATGAGGCTGTGAAGCCAAGGGAAGCTGAATGATTTATGCAGGTTACATGGCTACAAGGAGGTTTAGAGAGACTGAAGTAGAAGAGACCTCCTAACTCCTAAACCAGTATATTTTCAACATTATCACACGTTACTAATCATTTGGAAGCATTTGAACCAAAGTATGAACCGCGTATTATGAGAGAATCTTAGCAAGAAGAGACCTCGGAGGTCATCTAGTGCCATCTCCCTCCTGATGCAAGAATCCTCTTGGTGACATTAACAGATGGCACTACTCCCTACTGATGCTCGGAAGCTTAGTACTTTATAAGGCAACTTGTTTTATCTTTGCCTATCCCTACATATTGGTAAATTTACCCCAACAAAAGGTCAAATTTTTTTTTTTTTTTTTTTTTTTTTTTTTTGTGGTACGCGGGCCTCTCACTGTTGTGGCCTCTCCCGTTGCGGAGCACAGGCTCCGGACGCGCAGGCCCAGTGGCCATGGCCCATGGGCCCAGCCGCTCCGCGGCATGTGGGAACTTCCCGGACCGGGGCACAAACCCGTGTCCCCTGCATCGGCAGGCAGACTCTCAACCACTGCACCACCAGGGAAGCCCCAAATTTCTATTTTTAAAGCCTCAGTCCAGAAGGAGTGAGTGTGGCCAAAGGGGAATGGAATGGTATTAGTGATGGTGTAGAGTTTTACTCTTAAAATAAGGATAATAATGCCTATCTTGTAGGGTCAGTGTGAGGATCAGAGGTGCAGTTTATAAAGCATCTACCATAATAGCTGCTTCAATAGGTACTCAAATTTTAGTTATTGTTGGCTTTTGTCATCATGATCCCATTTTTTGAAATTATGCCCTCTGGAGCAACATAGACTATGTCTAATCCCGCAAATATTTGGAAGGCAGTTAGCATGACCTCTAAGCCTTCTTTTCTTCAGACTAAATATTCCCTGATTCTTCTACCGTTCTTCCTGTGATGCATTTTGGATGCCTCCATTGCTTTCATTCCCTCCCATCTGTCAGTTTCCCCCCTAAACTGTGGTGGCCAAATGTGGTCAGTCCGATGTGCTTGACAGTGGAATAATTACATCCCTTGATCTGGACATCGCACTTCTCCTACAACAACCTAGATTTATGTTAGCATTTTTGGAGGCCAGATCACACAGTTGGCTCAAGTAAAACCTTGTTCTACTATCCAGAATGTTAGCGACGTCTCCCAACATTGTGTCAACCACAGATTTGACAAGCATGATTTTTACATCTTCATCCAAGCAGTTGATATAAATGTTGAATAAGAAAAGGCCAAAGGCTGAGCCTCCAGGAACACCGCAGATCCTTCCTGCATATTGACATCCAACTGCTGTTTGGTGATGTTGTTTCACCAGCTCCAAGTCTACTCACCTATGCTAACAAAAATAACTCAGCAAGATATAGTCATTCTTTATGTTTTTGAAATTGGATATTTACTTTATTTAAAGATAAAATGCCATTCTTTTATCAAGGAAGACAGGTTTTGAACCCATAATTGGGAAAATGTGAACTCAGAAGTAATTTCATGTTTGAGTTACTATGTAATGCTGAAAGAAAAAAAACCCCAACTTCTCTTAATGTGAAATGATAATGCTCACTTAAATTTGTTTATTTTTCCAAAATGTTTCGAAATTATTCTCTGGGTCTGGGGGAAGGAGGCTGGAGAATTTGCAGATTTCTTGTGTTGGGGAAAAGGAGATTTTTGAAATATTAGGATATAACTTTCAAGAGCTTTTTCCATCTCTGGTGGAGATCACAGAGACAAAGAGATCTCTTAAAAATGTTGGTGGGGGAGGGTGTGAATTATATCCTAGATAATCTTTTTTATTCTTTTTAATGGTTCTCAGAGAAGATTCTTAAACTTTTTGAGGGGAGAGTTTTTTCTTTCTCTCATTTAACATGCTTTATGCTGAAGAAATCAAACCAGTGTCTTTGCACCAGGTTTCAAAATTTTTGAACCAAGTTTTTCTTGGTTTCCATGGTGGAGATTAAGAATGGTTATGGACATACCATTTGAGCCAAAGTGCTCAAAGACTTGAAGCTCATTTCTTGGTATCTTCCTTGAAGGGCTCGTTTAATGTTTTCTCAAAGGCTTTACTTTCTAATCTACATTCCACGTTTGTGGCTTTCTTCTTAATTCTGATCCTCTCTATTTCTCTACCCCATAATCAAACAAGTATGTTAACATCTAACACATCTTAACATCTTTTATTGTGATCATGCTTTGAGATTTCAAGGTAAATAGACAAAAGAGTTAGCATTCTCAAAAATCACCCAGGGAATAAAAGATAAGATTTCATTATACTGAATATTCTAGGAATGTCATTTTATAATGTACTCATTCTCTCACTATTTACTGCATGCCTACTGTGCCAGGCACTGATCTGGGCCACAGAGACTCAATGGGGAGTAAAGTCGGACTTAGTCCCTTCTCTCATTGTGCTTATATTCTAGAGGGAGAAACAGATATTGATCAAATAATAGAAGACAATTGTAAACTTGTGAAAAGTGCTGTGAAGGAGGGGGAGATGGTGCCCCTCATTGGAGAGGTCAGGGAAGGCTTTCTCACATGATGCTTGGTTTGTGATTTGAAGGTGGAGTCTGGGGAAGAGTACAGGTAGCAGAAAACAGCATATTCAGCTCTGTGCTGAAATGGAGCATCTTCAGTATGAGAGCAGGAAAATTCATGCAGGTGGAATGAATCGCAGAGAGCCAGAGTAAAGGTGGCATGAGTTGAGCAGGGGAGGTAGAAAGGGTGTCATACAGGCCTTGGAGGTCACACTGAGAGTGCTCTCGGGGTCTTCTGAACCATGAGAAGCCACCTAAGAAGCATGGAGAGGGTGGGCCATGTAGCTGGATTTGTGTGTGATGAGATCAGTTTTGCCTTTTGAAAGGATGACTGTGGCTGTATTATGGGAAAGAGGAGGAAGGGAAATCAAGTGAATGACAAGGGACCAGTTAGGAGAGCACTTGTTTAATCCAGGAAAGAAGATGGTGGTTGGGTGGAAGTTGGTGGAAAAAGAGACAGAAAGAGAAGGATGCTTACACTGAATTTATGGTACTTGGGGACTACATGTGGGGGTGATAGAAAAGGGTGCCAAAGGAGGGTTCAGACATTTTATATTATTGTTTGTGAACTTAAAGAGAATATTATTTTTAAAATTGTATAGCTCTATTGATAACTTTCACTAGCACAGCACAACAGGAATAATAAAAAGAGAGTCAGAAATCCTTCTGTGCCTCAGATCTATTATTGACAAAGTAGGTGACTGTGAACAGGATGAAAAATTTCAAATATCTTTAAGGATCTAAACACTGGAGAAATAATACTTACAATGTTTACTTCATCACAACCTCACTAAGACCTAGAGAAATAAGTCTGTGAAGGTTCACTTTCGAAAGAAATAACGATTATCTTTATTTTCGCTATTACTTTCAGTTTGATTCTCTACGCCTCTAGGTCCTATAAAAAGAACTCAAGCGTATCCCTGTGCTGCCATCCCAATACAAATCACCATTTCCTTTCATCTCACTTTAAGCAGCCACAATATTTTCCCACGTCAGAAAAACCTTCCAGTATATAAGGGGAGCCTTTGGATCATGTGTGTGTGTCTAAGCCTGTTCATGCCTTTGGGATCTCAAGACAACAGTCGGCTTACAGTCTAAGCCAGGTGCCCAGTTGCCATCTGGGCTCCTGACAAGCTGTGTGGTCAGGGTATAGAAATCAGAAACCTGGGAAAGGTGCAGTGTGATGGACACAAGTACCCCCAATACCGTATATGTTATCACCGTCATTTAAAACACAGTGCAGGAAATCCTGTTCTTTACAGAAGAACTTCAAAGAACCACTACTAGTAGTCCTGGGTAACATTTTTTTTTCTTTGCCAAAGCGCAGACAGATAGATATTTTTCCTCTAGTAAGTTGCTAGTGACACTCCATTTCTTTCCTGTCATCCTCAACCCATTGTCCAACTGACCTCTCAGATTTCCCTACCCTTCAAGGCTGAAGGGCTGTACCTCGCTGTTTCCAGAGGCCCACTGACTTATGCTGCTTTGCCCTGAACTTTCTTTTTCTCTTCTAGGTTCTGAATTTCTCACATGTCAGCCCCACCATGTTGATCAGCCCTCTTCTGCCTCAGTGTGAATCCTCTCTTGTTGTCCCATTGACATTCTTTTCTAGGAAGAGCTGTCTTTTAAGCCAGCTTTATCATGCATATTTTACCTTACTTTTGAATTTTAAACAAAGAAACCTTCATTCAAGTCATCAGAAAGAAATACATGATATTAGGTCTCTCAAGTGACTCAGTTGTGTCATTATTTTTTCACTACTTTCATGCAGTGTTTGTTTACTAACTGCCTACTGTGCTCTAAGCACCATGGATAGAATAATGAACACAAACATTCTATATTCTTGAGGAAAAGACAATGAACAAGTAAACAGATGAGAAATCATTGTCAGTATTCCATTATTCCACCAAATTGTTAGAGATTGATTTTATGGAAATACAGCAGAGTTGTAACTCTCACTCCTGTCATTGGATCCCAGAGACCCTGTTGTCTTTTCCAGTCGTTCATCCTCAGTCCCCAGGTTGTTGAGCTTGGGTCATGAGTACCCAGATTATGATTTGGAAAAGTAGTTTCCTGGAAAAAAAGAAGAGGTGGTTAGTCTTATAGGACTGAAAAAGAAAAAATAACAAGTGTGCTTGTCATTCAAAGCAGGGTGCTGAATGGCTCTTCGCTAAATCATAGTATTATGCACTTACCACAGAAATCATTTTCAAATGCAATATATATCACACCAAGTCAGAGCAGATATGCACTAAACATCCCTGATGTAAACCTCCCATTGGGATGGCGGCAGGGTGATTAGCGAACTTCCAGGTATTTTCTTATGTGCTTTCCTCTTAAGGTGAATAGTTATTTTTCATCTCATCGTAGCTGTAAGTTGTAACAAAGATAAATGGACCCATGGCTTGCCAGAAGCCATAACTCTGTATTTAGTTGACGTGACCAGATTCCCCATTTTGGCCTTTGAGAGCTTGAGAGTAGACTGAAGCATTCACCTCTTCTGACCCTTTTCCCTCTGTCTTCTGTCTTCTCTGGGCAGAATATCTCGATGCATAACACCGTTGGTGGGGCCATGGTGGGGCCTGGAGCTCACCAGCTTGGCAGCACCCGGATGCCCAACCATGACACCAGCGTTGTGATTCAGCAAGCCATGCCGTCACCCCAGTCCAGCTCTGTCATCACACAGGCACCTTCCACCAACCGCCAGATCGGGTAAGGAGACCTCCTCGGCTGTCTCTGGGTCCTGGCTGGAGCTCGGGGAATGTTCTAGACTTTCTCCTAGTTTCTAGTCCTCAGGTTGGATAAGACAGAAGTTGGTTTTCCTGGCTGGTGTGATATTGCCTAGAGCTCAGAGTGATGTTTTTGATGGGAGAAGGGAAGAGGGAGTCTCTGTTTGGTGGAAGCTCTTTGACTCTGACTTTGGGGAGAAAAGCAAGTCATTTGTGTCATTGTTTCTTCAAACATCTTGAACTTCAAGATGACCATGGGGAAACCCCATGGATGTTGAGAGCAGAGCATAGTTCTCAGGACAAATGCTTGAGGATGGTGGAGGGAAGTGTCACCTGCCCAGTCTCCTCCCTAACAGAGTATGTCCCTCCATTCCTAAGATCTAAGCCCATCACCTGTGTCTTTGGTGTATTTCCACGGTCCTCCTTCCCTCTGATCATTTCTTCTGTGCTTCTCTTCCTTTTTAATACCTTCTCATTAGCTCTCCTCTCTCTCTGCATTGGTCCATATTCATTCCTGGAGTAGACAAAACAAAGAAAGCAGGCCCTATCCCTCTCATTTATGTAAAAAAAGACAACACTGAGGCATTGAGAAAAATAGGTAGAATGCTCCCAGACACTGTGTATTATAGGATGGAAAGAGAGCTCATTTCTGAGTATCAGGTGATAGCTCTCAGCCCTTGTTACTCAGAGTGTGGTCTGAGGACCGGCAGCCTGGGTATTACCCAGGCGCTTCTTAGAAGTGCAGAATCTCTAGCCCAGCTTTCTTCTCTCCACCCTCACAAGAGTAAAGTGAAAAGGAAATAAAAGATTTAAGAGTGCTTGGGATCTTAGAAAGAAAAGGTAGTAACTTAAGCCAAAGAGCTGTGATAAATTTATGTTGCTGGATGCTGAGAACTGCTTGCTCTCTGTTCCCAGAATTCTCTGTTTAAAATAGGAAAGGGAGCTTGCTGTGTTTGGTATATGCATCAGAATTTAGTTTGAATATTCCATTGAATAATAGATACGGTGATTTTAAGAAAAATATTAGAAGCTGTCCCACTATTTGTCAGTCTGTCTTTTCCCTTCCTTGTTTTAAATGCTTGTAAGAATTCCACACCAACAGGGAGCGCTAGGGACAATGGCTTATCCCTCCTTAGAATGCTCTAGAAAGGGTACCTTGTCTCTCACATTTCTCAACTCATCAGGATGGGTGGCGACATATGAAGATGAATCTTAACAAATGAAAGTTGTGGATGATGACTATTCTGTGCGTTTGCCATGGGTACATTTGGTTTCCCATTCAAGAAACAGAAAATTAATCTGGCCATTTGAATGCTTGGCTTTGTTGAAAGAAGCCAATGCTAAATTCGCAAGTGTCTCTGCTAAAGATTTCTTTTCTTCTCAAGTGACTATGGGAGCAAATGTTGCACCACCTAAAGCAAGAACCTATATTAAGAGGGTGGGGTCGTTAAAGACAGCATCTCAATCTCAAGGGACTCCTTCGCCCAGGGGCTTGGCTTTGGGCAAACAATTCACAGTTAGGCAAGCTAATTGTAATTATTTTATTTTTCTTTCAAGGGGAGAAAAACATAAAATGTGCTAGAGTTTACTAGCAGTTTTACAGCATTCCTTCTCCCCTGGAGTTCTGCTTCCTGCCCCGTGACTACCCTCTTGCAGGACCTTAGTATCTGACCATTGTTAGTACAATGCTGGTTTTTGTGAAACAATCATTTAAGGGTTAGCACTAAATTCTAAGATGGGTATTGACTCTGTCAGTAATGTACCCAGCTGGACCAGGGCTGTACAGTTGGATGACATTCCTAGGCTGTGTCACTGCCCTGACAGGTGCGGGTGTTTCTCTGTTACGTGTGACCTCCCGACCCACTCTGTCTTCTCGTTTATTCCCAATCCTGGGGTGTTGTGTGTCTCTCCTGGTGTGTTCTAGGAGATAATTGTCACTTTTAGGACTCTATCTTGTTGCTGAGCTTGAAGGAAGCTGTTTCTTTGCTTCACATCCTTCCCTGTTGTGCTTACCATGTTGATTCCAAACCCTACTTCCTGTCATTTCCATTTTCTCCACGTGACCCATCTAAAACCTTGCCCAGATGATCATGGGGGCTCAGCAGTTAACAACCCAACCCATCTCACCAGTGGATTCAGAATGAAACTCTAGGTGGTAACATTTGGGGATGGTTGACTCTTTTAGTTCTCTCAGCAAAGAGGAAATGAGTACTTATTTTAAAACATGAGTTCCCTCTGGAGACTGTGTCTTTAAATGAGCATTTGAAATTGCAGATAGTTTTCTTTTTTTTTTTCTCTGAGGCTGCACAGAACCATATTGTAGTAATATTCTGATTTTTATCACAACCTCAAATATTTAAGTGTCAAAATCTGGCCAAGCCACCTGCAAATGTTTGCCATGGCTACTGGCCAACAAAAACAGCAAACAGCAATGAAAGTCTTCATTCAGGCTCAGCACTTAAGCTGCATCCAGCCAGAGAGGCTGGGACCCACCTGTGCCCACGCACAGGGCTCTTTTGCTGCGGCCAGTGGGTGTGTTCGCGACTAGAACTTTGCGGGAGAGGGAGGGGGCTGCCTGTCTCCTATTCCCCCCTTTTTTTCCCTTCGACTGGTGCTTGGCTTCTGTTGCCAATCCCACTTTTGTTCTCCTTTCTGCCACTACCCTGCTTCATGTTGTATTTAAACTTAGCGGTTTGAATGGATTGGGAGTGATATTGACATGAAGGACGGGGAAATGAGAGCAGTGCCTGTTCTCAGGGAAGATTTGGGGGACAAAGTTTATGCATCCTTGTGTGCACGTTTGATTTTCATACTTTTGGAGCAGGCCTTGAGCCGAAGTAGAACAAAATGAGTGTGTATGCAAAAATCTGAAGAAATAAGGTTATAAAAGTAGGTAGACAAACCACACGGGCAACTTTCAGTGCATCCCACGTCACCCCCCCACCATGCCGATGCCCAATTCTGTCCAAGTAGCACTTTTATCCCAATAGAAACTGGAGGTAAGTATAAATATCCCAAATTGCACTCGTGTGGTTAGGCAGCCTAGAAAATCACACAGCGCTAGAGAGTGTAGGAGGCATCCCCAAACTAGTGACTGCTTGTGCTTAGTCAAACGGGCAGACGGTCTGTCGGAAAGAGTGTCTTTGGCTGATTGATGGTAGCATTTTAGGAGATAAGTTTTCCAGGTGGAAAAAAAAAAAAAGAGTGAGCCATGGGCTGTGGGAGAGACAGAAAACAAGCATGTGTTAAATATAGATGAAATCGATTCAGGCTTGGACCAAATATGTGGCAGATTCCAAGCAGTATCTCTACTCCAGTCATTTTTATTAGATATCATGTAACAGGCTCATTAATTCAGGACCAAGTCTGCAAAACCTGGGAAAATGGTGGATGAGCAGGTAACAGTAATGGAAATTCTGTTTCTTCTTCTGTCTTTTTCTCTCTTTATCTCTCTCTCTCTCCTCATATGAGACATTTTTGTAGGAGTCAATAATCAGTTGAGTAGGTGGCTATAATCTTAATACATCCCAGCTTTCCTAAAGAAGCCGATTTCTCTTTATGGAGTCAATGTTATTAGATAATTCACGCTCAGTAATTCTTCAGGAGAACTGTGAAGATAATATAGAGCGTAGAGGTCTACAAAAATGGATATCAGTACAGAGTTCTGAAAGGTTATGGGAGGCACTGCCAAAATATTCCACAAAATTTCTTCCTGTTTTCAAAATGTTCCATAGATTTAGTTCTCTGTATGGAATTGGGCAAATACATAAGCTCTTTAGATTACTGGTGAAAATTATTTGACAGTAATTGTTTACAATGGAGGTGTGATACATCTAACATCAGAATATACAAGTGTTCCTACCAAGGCTGATATTTGCACAGAAAGTATCTGGTCCATTGTGGAATATTCTAGTTAAGATATCAGTAAACTAGAAAATATGTTCAACAGCATGTGTATATGAAACCCCTCCCAGATTATATGCCAGTTTTAGTCCTGGCAAATATATGTTTGTGTGATGTGCAGCTCTATTAGCTGTTTGGTCATAAGCTCTATTTGCATGAAGCTGTACTTAGGCAATGTAGACCTAAAACTGAGCCAGAAATTTGTATAAAATATCGTAGAAGCAAATCTTGTTTTATGTAAAAATAAAAGGGAACTGATACTCATCATAAATTGTATTTCTCACACCTTTTATGTGATTCTTTAATAATAATACTAATAAAAAGTAGAGCTTATCACATCTCAGAACTTGTTGGCATAAAAAGCAACACTACGTTGCCTATCGGGGAGAGTCATGTGGCTTTGTTGTATGAGTTGTCGTTGCTGCTTGAGGTGTCCATCGAGATGGGAATGTTAATTGATTCAAAGGTTTTTGTGTTATTGTTGCTCGGAAAAAAAAAAAAAAGGAGAGTGGTCAATAAATGATGCTATCACAGAAAGGCACCAATTAAAGAAGCCTTAGAAGGGGACACGGGTTCGTGCCCCGGTCTGGGAAGATCCCACATGGCGCGGAGCGCCTGGGCCCGTGGGCCGTGGCCGCTGAGCCTGCGCATCCGGAGCCTGCGCTCCGCAACGGGAGAGGCCACAACAGTGAGAGGCCCGTGTACAGCAAAAAAAAAAAAAAAAAAAAGAAGCCTTAGATAACAAAGCAGGTTACAGTTTAAGAATGTGCTTGCTCTGTAAGTGCATAGGTGTATAAATCCATTATTAAGAGTTTTCTTAAACTCCACAAACCAACGGAGCATGATTAAGACTGTCACTGCCCACAACCGGGCAGTGCTAGCGGCGACCAGGCCAGCCTCTTCCTGCTAGAGGCAGCAGCCAGCAGGCCCCGGCTTATCACTGCCCGCCCCTGCCCCCTACGCTTCTCCAGGACAGCCTGAAGCCTCCTTTGAGTAATTTAGAACAGAAGCCATTATTTCCTGCTTTGTGTTTTGCTGAATATCATGGCTATGAACATTGCTTTATTGTTAGAAAGTTGCTGGATCTTTCACAGCGCCGAGAACATTTATGAGGGCCCTTCAAGGGGATGCTTTCTGGGAGGGTTGACGGACTTAACCATATGGCTCCCGTTAAATCCCATACAGAGCCTTGAGAAATTACCTCTGACAAGGGGGCCAGCAGCCTTCCACTCACAGAGTTTTATGTGTGGAATGAAACATTAAGTACTGATACTTGAGGAAATATAAGGTTTCTTAACATTCAAAAGTTGTAATACCACATGGTATTGTGGCCAGATGAAGGGGGCAGAGCCAGAACACCAGAGCACATGGCTGCATATTCCAAGAAGCAGAAAAACACCCCTGCTCTCCTCTCTGAATCTGGTTCTTGCCTGTGATCCCTCAGGCCAGTCTTGTATGTCTTGGTGTCTCAGCTTCTCACCCAGAACACAGCAAGTCTGGTATCTTAGCTCGGACTGCTATAGAAAAATACCACAGACCTGGTGGCTTAAACAATAGGCATTTATTTCTCACAGTTCTGGAGGCTGGAAAGTTCAAGGTCAAGGTGCTGGCAGATTTGGTTCTTGGTGAGGGCTCTCTTCCTGCCTTGCAGATGGCCGTCATCTCACTGTGTGATCACCTGACCTCTTCTTTGCGCATGCAGAGTGTGAGAGAGACAGACAGGCAGATTGACAGAGAGACAGAGAGAGAGGAGAAAGAGACAGAGAGATGGCATCTCTTCCTCTTCTTAGGACACTAATCCCATTATGGGGACTCATGACCTGTTTAAACCTAATTATCCACAAAGGCCCCACCTCCTACTACCATCACATGGGGATTAAGTCTTCAACATATGAATTTGGAGGAAGACACATTCAGTCCATAACAGCTAGTCTTCTTGGGAAAGAAAATTGAAAGTCACTCTTCAATGGCTTAAGCTATTTGTTAGAAAAGCCCGGGATTAGCAGGCTGATACTAAAGAGAAGAAAGGAAGCTAACGTTTATCCAACATCTACTATGTGCCAGGAACTGATCTAGCTTTGCATGTTGTTTTCTATCACTTTCCGAGAGCCCAGAGGGGTAGACATTAGTTGCTCTGCTTTTTTTTTTCCTCTAGGAAGAGAAGTAACTTGTCCAAAGTCATTCAGCCAGTGAGGTGAGCAGATTTTTGAACGTGGCTCTATTGGACTTCAAAGCACACGTTTTCCCTGTGCTCCTGCCCGTAGCAATCCCAGTGCTGTGGAAGACACATGAGCATGTCTGACCATTTGGGAGAGTCATCTAACCACAAGAGTTGGCTAATGCTTAGTCTCTGGTTACAGTGTAAAGAGCTTCTGTGCTTTCACACACCTGCAGGGCGGTCAAGGGCAGAGGTGGACACACTGAGTTGCCAGCAGCTGCTTCAGTCCTTCAGTAGAAATATACACGAGTTCCCTGGGCCTCAAGGAAGGGGGATTGGGGGCTGTTTGAGCACATGGATACAGAGAGGGCCTGTACCTGGGAGATCAGGCTAAATACCCTTATTTGTAAGAAAACCAAAATCAGCACTGAGAGTGCTGCCCTTTCTCCAGCCATTTGGTTGCTGTACAGTTGGCTTTGTGGTTTGCAGGAAGACCCTATCCCCCTCCCAGATGAAGTGTGACTTCCAGCCTATTCTGATTCCTGTGTGGATAGGTGACTTTGCCTGTGACATCCTCTTGGGGGAGGATTTCATTTCTGAATCTTACAAACAGAAGCCCTGCTCACAAAGTTTCAGAACCTTCCATATAAGTGTCTCTGTGTGTTTTGACCTTCTCTTTCCGCCCCCCACCCCCCATTTCTAGACTAGATAGGCACAGGTTAGGGTCTGCTTCTAGAGCAAATAGCCTAGGATCATTCAGTCTGTGTCTGTTGTAAATTTGGACACTTGTTCTTTTGTGCAGCGTGTTGAAAAGATATGCCTGGAAGAGAAGAAGTTGCTCAGAGCCAAACCATGTCAGGTCAGAGGGGAGTCTTGGAAAAGCATTGGCCTTGGGTTCAGAGGTCATGGGTTTAGGCTCTGCCACTCAAAAAGGTTTATAACCTTGGCCAAGTGCACAACAGCCCTCGGCCTCAGTTCCTTCATCTATACATGAAAAGTTTAACCAGCTGATTACAAGTCACTCTCAGCAACACAATCCTCATTCAGTGCTTCTTTTCTGTCTCAAATTTATTTTCTCTTTCGGTTTGTTTTCCTCCAGGAGCTGAGTTTGGTAGGGGCTCTAGATTATCTGAGTTCCAGGATGAGTTCATGTGCCACAGGGGTAAGAACAGGATAGGACTTGGGAATGCTTGGGAAGAGGAGACCAGTACAGTCAAGAGAAGGGTCCTAACGTATGAAGCCAGAGAGACCTGACTTCCAGGCTCAAATCCTAGGTGAATCACAACAAATTTGTAATTCTATCACATGGGAATGAACACACCCATTCTACAGCTGAGTAAAGTGAGGTTCAGAGATTACATGACTTGCCCCAGGTCATACTGATGATGGCAAGAGGCAGAACTGGAAGCCAGGCCACCTACACCTCACTGTCCCAAGGGTCCAGATGAACTTGATTTCTCCAAGTTTTGACTTCCTCACATGTAAAATGAGGAAGCATCACTAGAAAATTCTCAAAGTCTCATCCAGCACTAAAAAGCTGATGATTTTCATAACAAATTTAATTTTGAAACCTACTTGGAAGGTAAGTTGTTTGGGGGCTCAGTGCTATACGCAAGATTATGTAGTTTCCTCCATTGCACCAATCTTATCAACAAACTGTTCTTTTATTCTCATTTTGCTAAAAGTGGCTTATTGCTGAAGATCTGACTAGAAAAACACCTAAACAGTAGAACAGTCTTTTAGTGAAAGACATAAAACAAGTGTAATGCAAGAAATTGGGACAATTATCTTGCCAGACACAGCTCTATGGGAAAATGCAGTCCACTGTCTTCTGTTTTGGACTTAACTGTTTTTGGGGTTACTTTATAGATGGCCTGAAACATAAGGCTTTAGCTTATATCAATATTTAGTGTTTTCCTAGGGGTAAGCCTTGGATAAGATGCCAAATAACTAAATACTGGGAGTTGAGGATACATATTTCCCATAATATAAAATGAAATGATTAACTGCACCTTTCTGTACTTGTCAGAGTTCCTACATGGGGATTGGCTCAGTATTTTCTGTTTTCAGGGCCAGAAGCACGAAAGCCTAGCTGGCTCACCGCTGTAGGTTTACGTGAGTCCCAGTGTTGTGTTTAGAAAGAGTCCCAGAGCTAAGCGTAATTATTCCTTGAAGAACACCAAAAGGTTTAGTAACTTGGGAAAATGACTGGTGTGTGCAACGCTCTCCAAGGTGAGCATGTTAGGAGAAATGAACCTGATAAAGCAGAGCTGGTCCTTTGCAACTGGGAGTACACTTTGCTTTTTTGAAGACTGAGCATGTGCTTGTAACATGGCAGTGTCCCAGGGAGCATTTCTGATTATTTGTAACTTTCATATTCTTACAGACTATATGTCTCATAAAGCATAAATAACTCTTGTCTGAACTGATTGACAAGTAGTTTCTGAGTTAAAAGAGAAGAACTGCAGATAACCTGTGGTGCCCATTGCAATACTATGTATTCACATAATTGAACATTTTAGGATTTAAAAGATAAAGGATTCAATAGGTTCTCTCATATGTGTTTTTCAGTAATATTAGTCCAAATGGATTTTCTTTACCATTATTTTTTATAGCCTTTTTATGGAGGATTTAGTTAAAGATGATACAAACTCTGTGGACCTTTATACCTTTGGTTGGATGAGAATATCACATAAATACCCAATTTGGTCTTGGATTTTGGATATAAAGGGAATCCTTATGTTAAGTTTCAGTTACATACAAATGGAATCCTATTTCAGTGAGACAGTGCAATGCCATTGCTAGAGATTGAGAACCTGGCTGGTAGTTCTGACTCCACCACTCACAACCCCTTGACCTCTCTGGGCCCTACTTTTCCATCTTATAAAATGAAAGAATGAAACTAGATTGTCTAACAAGTGCCCTTTTCTAGCTCTTAGGAACATGTTTGTTTCCTTATCATGACTAACACTCTGCCACAGCACTGTTTGGCTGGTAGAGATTATGGAAGAAAAAATTTCATAAAGCAGATACGCCACATTTAGCAGACAATCTAGTAATCTATTTACCGAGTATGTTGTGCTTTTGGTAAATATCAACTGTAAAATTTCTATAGAGTAATAAACATTCTTAATGGTACCAGACACATTTAAAAGAACTTGGAGTTTTATAGTTCCCCCTGCTTTGGCAAAGTGCATTTTGGCTGGTGAATAGACCGGTAAAGTCTGTAAAATGATAGGACCCTGGTGAGTGTGGGGTACAGACATGCTGGAATGTGCTTGGGTTGCTTTTTACAGAGTTGCAGGTCTTTGCAGAGAACAGATGGCCCCAGACATCTTTGAAATGCTAGAAATGACTTCCTGAGTATACTCGTCATATATTGGTTCCGATATGGTAATTCATAAGCCAAATAAATACACAGCACTTTACAGCTGACCTCCGATCTATTATTTTCAGTCCATAAAACCAATAAACATTTCTACACAAACAATCATAATGACGACTGCCACAACAAACACCCATCCCCAAGTCACCAAGCCACTGAACACTTGTCAAATGCACAATGGCATTCTCAGCATCTGTAAGGGCTGGCGGCCAAGCGTTTGGCAGATTCTTAGGGATCACTGCTTAGTGTGACATTTCTTCTCACTTTTCCCAGAGTTTTGCTCAAATTGAATACTTGAAGAGATAAGCAGTAAAGTGCTAGATTGAAGAGAACTGGAGACTGCTTCCACTTCAGTATTATTTGGGTAGTATGAGTGACGCCATTTGATGAGCCTGCAAACTCAGTGAAACCAAAGTCTACCCCTGAAGCTTTCTATAACCCTATATTGAGTCAGGGTGTATTTTTAATGACAAAATTAGACAAAAATGCAACTTTATAGTTACATGTTTCAAATCACAGCCTCTCTAAAACATAGAAAGAATGAATTTAAAAATAATCTGAACCAAATTGTATATTATTAAAGGAGACTGGGGAATTTTGTGTGTGTGCGTGTGTGTGGTACACGGGCCTCTCACTGCTGTGACCTCTCCCGTTGCGGAGCACAGGCTCCGGACGCGCAGGCTCAGCGGCCATGGCTCACGGGCCCAGCCGCTCCGCGGCATGTGGGATCTTCCCGGACCGGGGCATGAACCCGTGTCCCCTGCATCGGCAGGCGGACTCTCAACCACTTGCGCCACCAGGGAAGCCCGAGACTGGAGAATTTTAATCTCCGGTTGCATCCAAATGAAAATTGTGTGTGTGTGCCTGGTGTATATGTGTACACACATTTCATAATACTTTTCTTTACTGGAACATCATTTAGGCCATTTGACATGTATATAACCTTATTCAAAACTCTTGAAGAAATTTTCCAGGGGTATTCCACAAAGCATGGTTTTTCATAATGCCCTGCATGTCCTTTATAACCCCCCTCTTACATGACAATAAACTACGCCAGCACCTTGGAGCCACTTTTAAAGAATAGTCACAGAGACTAACAAGCATAATAAGATTAAAAAAGAAAAAAACTCATATAGCTTTGCGTTAGGCCCTTAATCTAGTTTTCAGAAAACTGAAACAATTCCTCATTATCTAGAAAATGACCATTTGGTTGATGAATTATGTTTTCAGGAGTAGCCACTTTTTATTTCTCTGACACCTTGACATCACTGGCGTGTGGGGTGAGATACTTAAGTGCTAATGTGGAGGTCCCTGGAGGGTGGTGACAGCCAGATTCTAGAGTCGGGGAGAGAGAACGCCACCTCAGGGGGTGGCTCCCTCCCTGTGCGGAACAGGGTGAATATCTCATAGAAAACTGGCTGTGGCACTAACCATGGGCTTGGGGCTTCACCAAAGAAGGATTTGATCTACTGGGAGATTCTGATTCATAACTGAAGTGAAATGGGGGTGGCAGGGCACTCATCTAGAACCCTGACTTTCTCTTCTTCCTGTCTCCCTCTTTCCTCCCTCTTTAATTCCTGTCTCCCCTAGAAAGAAAGGAGGAATACCTCAAATTATTCATGTCTGCCATTTGGCCATGGCTCTGGCTAAAAGTCTGGAATTGGAGAAAGCTTAAAACTTTTAACAAAAAGGAAAATAAGAGATTTTCCTTTTAGATTGTGTGTGTGTGTGTGTGTGTGTGTGTGTGTGGTGTCAATTACTCAAAGTGTCCCAATCCCCCCTCATTGTGTGGATAGCTGCTATTTATTTAATTTAGCTCTGTAGTCAAGCACTTAGCAGGAAACCAGAGGAGTGACTTTGTCCAGATCTCTTTTGAAAAATGCGCATGTATGTTTTTGTGTGTGTGTGTGTGTGTGTGTGTGTGTGTGTGTGTGTGAGAGAGAGAGAGAGAGAGAGAGAGAGAGAGAGAGAGAGTGGTGGGGGAGAGGTTGATTTTTATAAAAAGAGTGTGTGAAACTTTGGCTGCCCCACTGAAGCCACAGACAGCCAACCTTATATTGGGTCCACTGCGTTCCATAATTATTATTGCCATTAGGAATAATTATTATTTGCCTCATTGAGTTGGCAATTTGGAGCCTGCCTGAGACTGAGGGCTTCTCACAGGAGCCGAAGCACACAAAGGCTGAGTATTCACCCACAAGTGCTTCAACATGTTTGGACGACATCCTTTGCTTGGTTCACTTCATTGTATTTCAGACACATCGAGCTTCAAATTGAATGAAAAGTTTATCAGATACAAAACCAGCGTGAATGAGCGCCTGCACTCAGACAGCTTTTTTGATTGGATGCCAGAATTCTTGGCTTTTCTCAAGTCTGGAGATGAGCATTCTTTTCATGCCACTCTCTTCCTTTAATTAAAAATAGAAAAATAAGTAATAAGATGGGTCTTCAGTTAGAGGCTGGGCTTGAAATGGTACAAGAGGGAAAAGCAGAAGAACAGCAGGAACACCCAATGGCAAGGCAGCAAGCTCATTTAGGAGGCAGAATAGTTACAACCTTAACTTGATTTTTTCCTGATTTGTTTCGCCTGCTTGCCCACGGACTCTCCAGATTCCAGATTCTGTACTGTTTCCTCATCCTTTTGCCTTATCATTTTGAAATAGCTGTGCCACGGGTATCCCCTCCGCCCTCCTTAGGGACCTCAGATAGAATGTGATCAGGTATTTTGAACCATGGAGCCCTCACAACAGAAGCTGTTCTCGGCGGAAAGGTTCACTGAGTCATTAAAGAAAAAAGAGCATGACAAGATGTTCTTCCAGACGTTGTTTTTCCTATAAGACTTTGTGGGTTTCTTGCCAAAGTCTATACCAGTCACAGGCCGGCGAGCACTTAAAGAGAAGAGCCCACACCCTCCCGCGTGGGGGTCTGTCCCCTCCCCTTAACCTATTCCTTCCAGAGTGGAAGTTTGTAGCAATAGCTGCTGAATCAGACCCCTCAAGAGCCTCCTCAAAACTGCTGAATCAGAAGAAGGAAAAAAATCCAATAGCTTCCATTCGATGTGTCAGACCCAACACAATTGAGTGAATGTTGACTTTGTCTCCAGACACCCAAATGGTCTGTCCTCCATCCCAAAACCACCTGTGATTCCTAGACAGGGTCAGGGAAGACCAGGGCAGCCCTGCTGGGCACTAGGCCAGGCACCATGTCTTCCAAATAAATATTCCTCAATCGGTCGGGAATGGAGGCAACTGGGTACCCGCCTTCTCCCAGATGTGGTGCCTGTATGGGGTGAGTGACAAGAACCTCTCCCCTGTCCTAGGCATTGAAAAGAGATTTCTTTGTTATTACACTCCATTAAATGGGTTCCTTGGGTGAATACCTCTGTACAAACGAGAAACAAGTGAAAGTTCCACTGTAGTGATTTCCAGGGATTTGTGGTCTTGGATAATATATGTATGAAAACTGTTCAGTGGGGAAAATATTACAAAGGAGCATTCCTGTCTGAGTTTTCATAAAAGATGGCAAAATGGTGCTGTAGAGAAAAAGAAATCCAGCACTTTCTCAGTAGTAGTAAAGCTCGTCTTCAGGTAAGATTTCCTGCGAGTGTAGAATTGCCGCTTTTTCATTTGTTCTAGGAATTTAGGGGTAGAGAAAGGCCAGGGAAATTGGCCTCCACCTGCATGGAGTTTAATAAAGATGGACCATTAACCTGTTCATTTTCAATGGTAACCTTCACAAGGAACTGCTTTTTTACAAAGCCCTGTGGAGTATATTATTTATATCGGTCCTAATACACCTCATTGTTACTTTTTTATTCAAAGATCCTGTTGTACCAAGTCCTTTTTAGTCTTAGGATAGAAAGTGCTTGTTTTCAGTATATTTCTTTCTATAGAAAGCATTTGATCCTTCATAATGAATTTCTCTGGAGTTTTACAAAATCTAATTGTTGTTACATTGGTTTCTATACTGATGGGTCTGATGTTTCTTCTACTAAATGTTGTCTCTCCGTTAATTGGCTTAATTTTGAGTCCTTTTCTACAGTCAAGCAATGAAAAGAGCTTGAAAATTTTGTTAATTGTTCCGAATGAGGTGTGTGGTGAGTTTTGGGGAGCTTCCAAACAGAACTGTGTACTGTCAGAGACAAAAGTCACATTAGATGGCAGACCCCAAGGGAGAAGAGGTGACATCACAGTCTGCCATATGACAACACCAGGGAAATAGTTGTTTTCTCAGCTGCGCAGAGATTTCTCCTTTTTTTTTTTAAAGGGAATTCCTTTATTTTTATTTTTTATTTGTTTATTTATTTATGGCAGTGTTGGGTCTTCGTTTCTGTGTAAGGGCTTTCTCTAGTTGCGGCAAGCGGGGGGGCCACTCTTCATCGCAGTGCGTGGGCCTCTCACTATCGTGGCCTCTCTTGTTGCGGAGCACAGGCTCCAGACGCGCAGGCTCAGTAGTTGTGGCTCACAGGTCTAGTTGCTCCGCGGCATGTGGGATCTTCCTAGACCAGGGCTTGAACCCGTGTCCCCTGCATTGGCAGGCAGATTCTCAACCACTGCGCCACCAGGGAAGCCCCCCCTTTTTTTTTTTTAAATGACTGCCTGGTATAAAAGATGAGCAGGTAGATCCCAGCACATTATCATGTGATGTCTATGTGCCATGTTATAAAGATGAATTATTAGAATACTAGAATCCACTCAACCATTCAGGGGCTGCCAAAGGCGAGGGTTGTGGCAATTGGCCAGGTGGGCAGGGCACCCCATCTCCCAGGTACCCCCTCACCCAGAGCAGTTCTGCATTTATTCACTTAGTTGAGTTTCTACATAAACATTTCTCTTGATAAAGAGTTCTATAGCAAGAAAACAGTTTGAAAACTACAGGCTTAGGAGATTCTTTTCTGTATATGTACTAGGAGAGAAAAAGTGAATTCTTGGATGTGCTAATGCAGGCACCATCTTGAAGACCACTTCCCCAGAGAAGTAGTGATACGTTCGCCATTGTAGAGGTAAATGAGATTGGAGAAACAAGCTGTGGTTTCTGAAGTGAGGGGGTGGTGAGGGGAATAAGCCATGAAAGAACTTTTAGCAACTGGATGGGAGGGAAGAAAATTGTCAAAAGGAAAACATAAAGACTTCATGGAAATCTATCCATTTGAATCTCTCAGCAAAAGGTAGAACAACCACAGGGGAAATTGTACTGTTTCAGTTCACTCTTCTAGGCAGATGCAGTAACACTTGGGATCACAAGGTCTGAGGCTCTGAGACCCAGGAGGGCCAGAGAGGCAGCACCAATGGACCGAGGACCCCAGACGCCCTTGCGTCGCCCGTCCACCTTCAGTCTGCAGATCTCCTCTCTTTGCCTGATTCAGTTTAGCTCTCTAGGATTTTACTAGTATGTTTTCTCTCTTCACAATTTCACCCCTCCCACAGTCCAGCCTGATCTCTGCCCCTCAGCATACCTAGAGTAGTATAAAGGCAACTTCCTTGGAAGCCTCCGTCCCTAGGATAATCCCTTACTTCTTCCTCCTTCGCAGGCCCAGCATGGCCTGTCTCATAGGCAAGCCTCAGTTATTTCCACCTTTAACCATGGTACGTGTGTTGTTGTGAGTCGAATTGCATCCCCCCAAAAGACCTGTTGAACTCCTAACCCCGGCTGCATCAGAATGTGACCTTATTTGCAAATAGGATCTTTGCAGATGTAATCAAGTTAAGATGAGGTTATACTGGCTTCTGGGGGGCCCTAAACCTGATGATTGGTGTCCTTATGAGAAGGCCACGTGGAGACACCAGGAGGATGCCATGGGATGGCACAGGCACAGACTGCAGTGATGCAGCCGCAAGCCAAGGAAAGATAAGGTTTGTCAGCAGCTGCAGCAGCCGGGAGAGAGCCGGGGAGCAGATCCTCCCTCAGAGCCTCCAGAAGGAACCAACCCTGTGACACCTTGACTTCCGACGTCTAACCTCCAGAACTGTGAGAGAATCAATTTCTGTTGTTTTTAAGCCACCCAGTCTGTGGTAATTTGTTATGACAGCCCTAGGAAACTAATACATGTGTCTTCGTGTAATTATGGACCTGTTTGTTTTGCCAACAGAATTGTGGTAAAAAAAAAAATCTCTTACTCCATTCTCCTTTTATTCAACTGTAACAGATGTATGGATAAAAACATTAAGAGAAAAAAGCTAACTAGGAATAAAAATAAAACTACTCTCTGGAGTAGTGGTATCTTGGAGTCGGGACCTGTTTGGTGGGACACCCCCAAATCTCCATTTGTACAGAAAGGGAATAAAGAGGACTGCTCTCCATCAAACAGACCCCCCGTTAATATATTCCAATGAAAGATATTATTAGAGATGCATTTTACCTGGGCTTCAAACCTGTACTGCCATAAAATCCACTTTGAGGGGAACAGGGGAGAGTTTTCTTTAGCCATGCATTCTCTGCTCAGTGGTATCTGCCGGATTCTGAAGTCTACACTTTTTGTTAATTAAGCTGTCTACTCTGTAGTTTGCAACGGAGGGAAGATCAACAATGCACGTAGCTATAGGGGCTTTTACACTCAGCCTTCCAGAAGTTTTTAGCAGCTAATGACATTCCCTGAACATTGAAGGCAAGGTCACCCATGACTGGTCTGAGGAAGGACAGTCCAGGGTGATGGGTTTTTTGGTTTTGTTTTCCTGTGTGTAGTGTGTGTGTGTGTGTGTGTGTGCGCGCGTTTCTTTAGACAGTGAGCTTAATCACCAAGCGATTTCTTTTAGGTGGTACCTAATTCCTTTCAGCCCTTCAGCCCGCGGGCTGGTGCTCATTTTCATGACTGATCAGGGTTTGAGCTGCTGTTCTCCTAATACATGTTTTTGGAAAAGGAAGTAGCTTATGTGGCAGCACTGTTCTTTTGATCTGTTAACTTTTCTTAATTCTTTTTGAAGCATCCTTCTGCCTCCAACTCTGGCTCTGAGTGATTTAAAGGAAAAATCCTGGAGTTTATATGCTCCAAGAAACCTAATGCTCTGAGAAATCCAATAAAGCCCACCGCCAGAATTGTGTCGGGAGGCGAGGTGGTATGAGATGACCACCCAGAGCGAGAGCCCGGATGGGAGGGCGTGAAAACCAAGTAGACAGATATCTGTGTGAGTCCATCACTGAGCAGGGTTTGCCAGCTATAGATCCCTGTGAAGGTGGGACTAGACTGACACTGACTCAGCATTAGCAAATTTCTTGTTTGCAATCGGGGAAGTTTATTCACTCCTCAGTGTAAAGAAACGAGGGCTCTTCTTGCCCTTCGCATCCCCCCCCCCTCTTACTTAGCAGCTTTGTTTGAATTTTCACACCTTAGGAACTTTGCGTTTTTTTAGATCTAGAGTGATTCTGGGTTTTCTTTCTCTTCATGGGCTCATCAAATCACTATGTCACCTCGATTCCTTTTTTTTCTTTTTTTTTTTGCCGTACGCGGGCCTCTCCCGTTGCAGAGCACAGGCTCCGTATGCGCAGGCTCAGCGGCCATGGCTCATGGGCCTAGCTGCTCCGCGGCATGTGGGATCTTCCCAGACTGGGGCACGAACCCGTGTCCCCTGCATTGGCAGGCGGACTCTCAACCACTGTGCCACCAGGGAAGCCCGATTCCTTAATATTTTTAATAAACCTGAAAACTGAAGCAGTTCCCCTGGCCAAACCACTGAGGTGACGTGTTGTGACACCTCCTCTAGCTCATGCTTTTTGTGATCTTCATCCTTATTGGTCGGAACTCTGGTTGGGTGTTTTCCAAACGTGGGTTCCTCTCCCAGTCCTGGTGAAAAAGCCCCATAGATGAGCGCGGTGGCCGTTATGGCAGGAGGAGAGGGGAGGAAGCAGAGAGTTCCCTGGAGCTGCTCAGAACTCTGGGAGGGATCCAAGATGTTCTGATAATTTTCGTCAAATAATAACTGTGAAGAAACTTCCCGCAGTTCAGACCAGTAAAAGCAATGGGATAATTGTTCCTGTCAGCCCTCTGACAACTCCTGCCTCTCCCCAGCTGAGACATAACAATGGAACTCTTCGTGTGGCTTATTCTATCCTTTTGTGCTTTATAACTTCCATCAGAAGTAGAGAATGATTAGGGTGAAGAACAGGGTCAGGATAATTTGATCACTTTCACCAGCAAACATTTTTCTCTGGCATGAAAAAGAGAAGCAGGAAGGCATCATGAATCGCAGACTTTGAAATGATTTAAAAAGTCCAACCTCAATACAAAATAAGTTTTCATTTACTAAGTTTTCTAAAAACTGATTTGTAAGCAAACCAGTAATAATCACATTCTGGCTGGTGGCAACAAGTGGGAAAGAATGGGACAGCCCAGCATGGCCTCAGGGCATGTTTTGTCCATCCCACAAAACTACCTCTGGTCTGGCATCACTTTTCTCACCTTTCAACTGCCTGGCTGGGAAGGGCTGCAGTCTGGAGTGTCCTGGCAGCACCCCACAGGGCATTTCTGATGGCAGAAAACCAGACCCAAAGTGGAGAGAGTGGTCCAGCCCTGGCTTCTGGCAGTGGGCCTCTTACTACGTGACGAATCATACATAAGATCAGCTCAAATGTTATTGTAAAAGGTGGATTATTAAATCCATAGGATTCTAAATAGTTCAGTTATTTATCTACACTTGACTTTATTCCAAAAAAGGACTTACAGAGACTTACAGAAAGCACAGTACAACAGTATTAAAAACAAACAAACACAAAATCTGTGGAAGAAAGGAAAGCAGTGTGAGAATATTCTCAATGAGATGGAAAGACACTGAAATAGTTTGCTGCTAATGACTCTTGTCATGATTGCTATCATCTTTTAAGTAAAATCAGTGTCTGAGTCTGCCAGCACGGAGCACTTCTGTAGGAGAGCACTTCTATAGGAGTCATCAACTTTTAGGAGAGAAATGAAGCTTGTTTTTGGCTCTGCAGTGGATTTTTTTAGGTATACGTTCAACTTCATCTAATCATTGGTACTGTATATCATCAGCATACTGTTTTGGAACATGTGTTTATGAGCACTGAAAGAGTAGGCCAAAGGTAGCAGGATTCTTTGGGAATTAAAAAAAAATAAGTTTTGTAAAACTAAGCAGGCCATTGTGGAGGTGGACTGAGGGGGTGGGAGGGAGGGCAGGCTCATTAACATCTTGATATAAAGTTCTAAGCAGCGAATAAGAGGCTTAAATACATAAAGAGCGAGGCTAAATTTGGGCCAATTTCCTGTGAAATCTCTTGTGTAATATTTTCAATTTGTGCTTGTTTAATGTGGTTTATTTTCCTAAGGTTCACGGTATAGGTTTTAAATTCAGCCTTGACTACACACATGTGTCGAGAGGTTATAAAACGAGAACCAGCTCCAACCAGTCTCCAACTGGATGCCCTTAGGTGGAAAACATTACCTCCTTCTCAATACCTAAAATTTCTTCATGGGCACTGACTTAGTCTTTTTCCTATCCAGTTCCTGACTACTTTTCCATCACCTGGTTTCACCAGCACCTGTCCAGTGACATTGATTAGTGCACCTAAGGATGCTACAAGGCCTCTTTACTCCAGATCAGGACTCCAAGGCTATTTTGGGCAGGCCTGGCCCCTCTGTGAAATCTCAAGTTCTTGACACAAAGGGATAATTCCACCCTTTCCAATTAAAAATAGAGAAAACACCTCAGGCCCTCCAGAGGGCTGATTTGCAGTACCAAGTTCTAATTTTGGCCTCTGATGTCTTGGATCACATCTACTCTAGGATGGGGCCATTTCCTATATATAGCAGTAGTGTTTCGGTGACTTGAATACGGTATGCAGGACCTATATTGTAAGTCAGACCTTAATTAAACTAGATAGGACCTCTCTGTTGTTTGTGGCATTTACTATATCAGACCTTGTCTTATAGTTACCTGGTGTTTGTCTCTCCCTCTAGGCTGTAAGTTCTTAAAACAAAGATTGTGGTGTATCTCCTGCAACACCCAACATGCTACATAATATAGAAGACTATATACCACTGAAAGTGTGCTTATACATGTGGGTATAAAGTTGTCGAAAAGAGACATCATGTATATGCCAAGTTTCTTAATTTAAACAGTAAGAGGTCAATAGGAGAGAGAATAAGTTGCCCGAGTGTTTTTATCTTCTTCATTACATTACCATTCAACAAAATATTCATCATTCATTCATTCAGCTAACTCTTATCAGGGACCTTTTTTTTTTTTTTTCTGAAGGTACACAAGCCTTCTAAGTCTAGGTTGTAAAACCAAAAAATACCGTTTACAGTTCTAGTTTCATTTCCAGCTGTACCTGTGGTACAGGGTGCAGTGATGTTGAAATCTGGCATCTTCTCTTTGCCTCCACTGTATTTTCTTACCTATTCTTTTGAGTTTTGTTTTCTCTTGGCATGAGTCTTTCTCAAGACTGTGGATCTGGTCTACAAATGGTCGAGTTATTCTCCAAGCCACTCTTTTCCCTGGAAGGGACAACCTAATTCTTAGCTGCTGCTGGCTTTCTTACTGGGGATGTAGTCTCTCTCTTCTCACCTGCCCACCCAGCTTTCTAAATGACTCAAGTGTGGTGTCAGGAAACTAGCAGCCTAGAAATGTGAGCCTCACTTTATGGTCACTTTCCCCCTGACATTCTATTATGAGAATTTTCAAACATAAGAAGCTTCAAGAATTATTTATTTACCACCTAGATTCTACAATAACCATTTCACTATACTTGCTTTATCATATATTTGTAGATTTATCTGTCTCTCTATCCATCCATAAGTCGTTCTTATTTTTTTGATGCCTTTCAAAGTAAGTTGCAGACTCAGTCATTTTACCCCTAACCACTTCAGCATCTATATCACTAAATAGAATTCCTTATTTAGTTATGGTTCTTTTTCTGTCGTTGAAGTTTTTAAAGAGTAAACTGCACAGATCCTAAGTATGTTAATGGCCACATTTAATGTAGGATATCATTTTCTTTTCTAGTTTTTCTCATTATCAGTAACTAATCATGAAGATTAAAAAAAAGATTCTGTAATATCCAAGATTAGCATATTTAGGTGGTGAGTATTCCCATAAGTTTTTCTTACCTGGCAATATCTGTTCTAGTCTGAAAGGGGCAGGAAGAGAAAAGGAGTGTGTGAGGCTTACATATTAAAGGCCTCACTTTGTAGACAGACTAACAGCTCCTTCTACCACCTCTGTATTCACTAACTTTTTCTTTGGTCCCTTGTTGCTGCAACAATAGGAGAGGTTGTATATGTGGTGGTAAGGGACACAAGTTTTGGCATCATAGAGCCTAAATTCAAACTCAAGTCACACTGACCTTGGACAAGTTATATTTAAGCATTGCTCAGTGCATCTGTTCCCTCTTCTGTTAAAATGAGGATAATATTACCATCTGAGGTTGTGATAATTCAATAAGATAATGGATGAAAGTTATCTGGCACATAGTACATGCTCAATGATATTAATTCGTATCATTATTACCACCTAAATACCAGCTCACTGTGTGGTTAGAGGTAAGGGCATAGGTGTGTAGTTAATTCAAAAGACTTTAATTTGGTAATCTTCAGTTTTCAGATTACCAAAGTGAATCTTTTGTGTGATCAAGGAATTTTTGAGGAAATACTGAAAATGTATTTTCCTCACTGTTTTAACGGAAATGAGCATGATTTAGTGTCAACTGAGATGTCTACTTCTGTGTCAGACAGGATAATCATTGGCTTTTCCTCACAGTGTCTCCATCTTGTGTCCCCGGGGTCATGCCTTACCTAGGAAGGGAAGAGCAAGAGCCAAAGGATATCATGTTTCCTCCACACGGTTCCCAGGCCTTTCTTTGCAGCCTGAAGTCACAAGGTGGTTTCTTTTGTGCTCAACCACAATACCATTCCTTCAAGCAGCCAGGCTTAAAACTCAGTAGCCCACTTAGCTTCTCTGCTCCACTGCCCCCCATCTTAGATCAGCTGCACATTCATTTGAATTTGCTCCCTACTTCCCTCCCAAGCCTCATGTGTTGTGGGGGCTTGTATGGTAACACTCAGAAAATATCTGTTGATCGCTTAGGTCATGTGGCTATTTCTCAGAAACCTACATGGGGCAAGTTCAGCTCTTCCTAGGAACTAAACCACAGTTACTTGCTGCTTCTACCTGCCTTCAGAGGTGATAAGGGGAGACCAGTTTAGGAAAAGTTAGAAGCTGTGAAAGCTGTTCCAGAAGGTGGACACCGTCCAAGGAAGACTGGCCACAAAGTGGCATCAAAAGACCCACAGTGGGACAATCTGAGCCTAAAGCCTTCTTATTGAGTCAGAAAAGGACAGATGATGGGCATCACTGGCCGTGGGGAGTGGAGGAAAGTAGCGATTCTGACATGTGGCTGATGCTACATTAGCAATTTCCCAACTCTTCGTGTGTGGAACCTGTGTGCTCTGGGTGTGCCAGACACTTGCTAGCACAACAAGTGAAGATGCCCTGAGGGAGTATGCAGGGATTTCCAACCTTGCTGAGTTTAGAGAGTCATAAATGGGATGGAGCTGTAGTGTGGTCAGTGTGGGTTCTGAAACTAGAGTTGAGGCAATTCGGATCCTTCAGCCCCTTTAAGTTAGTCTTATCGGATCAGGCCATCACGGAGCAAATAGACAGGTAAGTCTCAGAGACCTCTGAACCCAATTAAAGTTATACCACAAAGAAATCAAACTCATGTGGTTTGCATTTCAGAAAGCTACATTTGGTGGGCTGTTCCTGTTTTAATTCGGTAACCTAATGCAGACCATGTGAACATTTGAAACGCTTTTAACAGTTAAACCAGCTCAAATAACACAAAACCAGAGCAGCAATAAAGAATGAATTAAAGCTGATTGCAACTGTGGCCAACATAATTTTTTTTTCCCTTGCAAAGAACCTGGGGGGAATAGAATGCAGGACCAGTGGGGGAAGAGACTGGTATCTCCATTTTCAACTTGGAGTAAAGCAGCAGGCACTTTGACTTCTTTTATTTCTTAAGCAAATGTTTGAAACAGATCAACTTAGAAGGTATATTTAAATCTTGAAGGGATTTGCGATGAGGGAGCAAAGGGGATTGACATCCTTTAGAACTGATAGCTTGGTAGTTAGTAGCCCTGCATCCCCCCTGCTAAGACGGGCAGTGGGCAAGGGCATGGTGCTAAGCCTACAGAGGTCAAGAGTTCAATCCTGCATGGGTCACTTAGCCTCATACTGGAGGAGGTGGGGAAGCGAAACTTGTTGGAGTGCCGTAGCCGTTACTTCCAAGTGTCTACAAAGGGTTGCCCAGGAAAGAGAAGCTGAGATAACGACAGTGATCAGTCAGTGTGTTCCATGTACCAGGCACTATTCTAGGTGCATTCAAGGCCACCTACCTAACCTGGCTACTGAATTCATCTGTGCCTCAGTTTTCTTATCTGTAAAATGGAGATACAATCATTATTCTTGTTTTACAGATGAGGAGAGAGGCACAGAGAAGTTTAATTACTTTCCTAAGGTTGCATAGATAATAAATGGCCGTAGCAGGATTCAGACACTGGTAGTCTGGTATACATAGCTTCAGCACCACCACAATACACCACTCTAGCAAGTTAAGGAACTCGAAGACAAATCCAGTTGCGAATAATGGGAGCAAATGACATAAGCCTCATCCTAAGTTATTAGCCTCTGGCCCAAAGAGGATTGACTGCACTGATAACCACACCCAGACCTCACAGTGTGCTGTGCGTGCTTCACAGTAATTGCTCCATTTATGTTGGTTGAACTGAATTTTATACACACCTGGAGGACGCCTCCCAAAAAATGGTTGGCGTGCTCCATCCATGAATGGAGAAATTTCTGTGAATAAAATCTAAAAGAGATGGTGAGTGTCCACTGAATTTATTTCCATGTAATTCCAGGCACTTGATGGGAGAGCCATGGGGTGTGAGGATGGCAGCTTGGGCCCAGCCCTGTGACCTGTGCTGTAGGTGATAACTAACTCACCGCCTGCCCCGTTCCCCAGAGTGTGCTGACTTTGTCAGAGATGCAAGGGAGTAAGGGAGAAAGGACCCATTAATTTCAGATCCATTAGCGACAGAAAGCCTGCCAAGTGGGAAAGAGTGAAACTACAGGAAGAAATTTTATTTGCAAACTCCTGAGAGGTTCTCACCAGCAGCAGGGAGCCAAGGAATCACTGGTGGGCAAAGGGGCTCCACTGAACCCCTGAATCTGAGTTCCTTCCGGAGCAGTGGGAAGCCAGCCATCAATCTCTCATGCAGGCAATGCTAAGTTCATCTGCCTGACTTTCACAAGCACTCCTCCCCAGAGGATGAGAAATCTACCTCCTTTCTCCTTATAAAATGAAAACTGGTGTCCACGTTGCCCGCTAGACCCCCTGAACAAAACAGAATTATGAAGTATAAATAAAAAGGTAAAGCTTACCACTGGTTTCTTTTTCTTAACCTCGTAGATAAAGTCAAATGGTTAATTATAGTATCTTAGACTAGGTAACTGTTTTCACCGCCCCTGCTCTATTATTAGCGGGAGGAGTGGATTCAGATACTTGATGAATATGATGTCTGTTTGACTTGAAGGTAAAGGAAATCTAGTTTACCTCCTTCTACGACTCTGGTTTCAAGGATTACAGCCCACTTAACTCTCATTAAGGCCTGGATAAACATAGGCTGCCTATCTCCTAAACATTCCTCAGGTTATTGGTCTAGTTACAATTAACTTTCTGGAGAAGTTTTCAAGTCCTCCCGATTCCCCCAGGCCGACCCTGCCATCTTCCTGTGGCTCACCTGTGTGACTTTTAGCATGTCACTTACCCAGCTGGACTGGGCATGTCATGTTCCTGGAGCTCTGTAGATGATGATTAAATAATCAGTGAAGAGTACATCGTGATTGGAGTAGGCAGAATAGGACCTTGATTAACATTAGGGATAAAAATCTGTTTTCTCTCTAAGGAAGATTTTTCATATCAAACTTTATCTCAGCACCTGCTTCCAGAGAACCCAACCTGTGACAGGCTCCTTCATACCTTTGTGGCCCAGATAACCAAATCCCTTGACTTCCAAACAGTTTTAAATTAATTCTTCCTCCTCATTCAGTCTTCTCTGCTAGAATTTAAATTTTCTGTTCAGCAGCCCCTGCAAGCCACTCTAGCTATATGAGGACACAACATTCTCTGAAACTTCATATGGTTCAGGAACACGAGTTGTCAGAAGATCTTCTTACATCCCACTTGGGTCCTTGAACATCCTTAAGTTATTCTAACTCTAGTCTTTCATTAAATACTTCTTGAGCATCCCCACCTTCCAACCCCCACTATCCAATGTCTGTGTTCTCCTCTATGAAAAAATATAGTTTACATATTATGCATATATATTTTTCATATATATATATATATATATATATATATATATTTTTTTTTTTTTTGCGGTATGCGGGCCTCTCACTGTTGTGGCCTCCCCCGTTGCGGAGCACAGGCTCCGGACGCGCAGGCTCAGCGGCCATGGCTCACGGGCCCAGCCGCTCCGCGGCATATGGGATCCTCCCAGACCGGGGCACGAACCCGTATCCCCTACATCGGCAGGCGGACTCTCAACCACTTGCGCCACCAGGGAGGCCCCATATATATTTTATATATACAGATGACCCTTGGACAGTGCAGGGGGTAGGGATGCCAACCCCCCTTCCCCCCGCACAGTCAAAAATCTGTGTATAACTTTTGACATGACAAAAGCCTAACTACTAATAGCCTACTGTTGACCAGAAGCCTTGTTGATAATATAAAAGTCAATTGACACATATTTTGTATGCTCTGTGTCTCTACCTATATTTTATCCATTCATGACATACCTAACTTTTTATTGATTTTTTTCCATATTTCTAGGCTAGGTGGTTTGTCTGCAGGTTTTTTTGAATGGTGGCAAATCTCAAGAAAATTTTCCAGTATACTTATTGAAAAATATCTGCATATAAGTGGACCTGTGCAGTTCAAACCTGTGTTGTCCAAGGGTCAATTGTATAAATAAATAATAAAATAAATAATATGTACTTTATATATTTTAACATATATTTTTATATTTGTATCATATTATGTGCCAGGTACTGTGCTGGGCTCTGTGAAAATAATGGAGAGAAAAATAAACAGACATGATCATGGAACACATGGTCTATTGAGGGTGATGGACATTAATTAAAGCTTTATACAAATACCTATAAATTATAACCCTTAAAGTACAAATGCACGTTGCTATGAAAATATCTAGTAGAAGAGCTTGACTTTGTTAGGAAGGTCAGGGAAGATTTTTCTGAGAAATTTCGAAAGTTGAAAGTCTTTCAATTCTTAAAGCTTCAAACTTTAAGAATAGTGATGGAGATATATATATATATATGATATATATATATATATATATATAACGTATATATATATGTTGTATATATACACACATATATACGTGTGTGTGTATATATATATGTGTGTGTGTGTGTGTGTGTGTGTATATATATATATGGCCAATCAATTATCTAATTTGAAATAGTTTTAATAGTTCAGCATTTCTTTCTGCTTCTACCTCAAGTCCCACGGTATGCCCACTTTCTTTGGTGGGTTCTATGTATGTCTTCCATTTTATACAGCAAGCACCCAGCTGTGCAGAAAAGGATAAATCACTTTTAACTTTAGCCAAAGGTTGGACAAAAAGAGGCCTCCTCTTTCTACTTCTCAACCCTTCCCACCAACATGGTCTTAATTTCAAAGCTGGTGATGAAGATTGAACGTGCAAAAGGGTCTGGCTTATGGCTCTTTCTTTTGGCAGCAGCAACCTTGGGAATAATTGAGAGATCACATTTCAGACCCATTTTGCACACCATCAAAGCAAAGGGGATAGGACTGATGCTTTTGAAATTGGAGGGGCCAGGCCAGTTTTCATGTTACTCCAGTTGAAGTTCTCTGGCGTCACAAGTTCAGCAGATGGATATCATACACCTACCTCTGGTATGGTGTTCTGGGTTCCTTGGGAAATCTGATCCTTGGCCTCACTTTCATCATGCCTACCACAGCGCTTTAGGCCAAGACCTCCTAAATCACGTCATTCAACCCCCCTCCACCCAGTGGACCTAAATGTCAGGGGATTTCCCTGACCTCTCCCAAAGGGACCACCTTTCTGACTGGAAGATTCTTCTCAGAGACGATATGGTGCAATTTTTATGAGACTTTGGGGTATGTGGCAGCTACATAGCTATGATGAGTGAATATTCCCCCAAATCAAACATGATGAGTGAGAACTCCCCAGAATTGCTTTTACTAAATATCTGGGCAGCCAGGCCAGTGGGGGACCAAGATAAAGGTGGTCAATTCAAGGTTAGAGATGCTTTAAATAAAACAAACTGAAATTTTACTCTTCCCAAGGGGCAAAAAGGAGCCAACTATGCTGAATATCTCAGAACTGAATTTCTTGCATTGCATATATTAGAAGAAAAGTATGATCTACATTGCAACTTATTTCCATAGCAGCACTCTGGTATCCAAAAGAAGTGAGCCACAGATGCTTAGAAGCATCTCAGTTGCCCACTTTGAACAGTTCATATTAAACTGTGGAAAGGAGGATGCACTAGAATTTTCTTTTCCTATTTTTCTATCCAAATAAAACACGTTGGTTTTTTTGGGTTTTTTTTTTTTTTTTTTTTTTTGCCAGATGTGAAGCCTTTTGAATGGGTTAAGAACATAAACTTGTAGCTAGATAGACCTGGGTCCATGTCCTGGTCCGACCAGTTAACAGCTCTGTGACCTTGGACATGCTTATCTTCTCCCCGCCTTGGTTACATCATCCCTAAAGTGTGTATATTAGCAATCAACTCACATAGCTGTCATCAGAAATAAATGTATGCATCAGATAATGCATACATAGAGTATTTAGCATTGTGTTCATTTTAAGGACACAAAAGTATTCGCTATTATTATTGTTGCTGTTGTTATTAGCATGTGATAGTGATTTTCAATAGTGAAAAGGATCCTAGTTTGCTTAATGACTTGTGAGCCTTGGAGCTAGGATAGTGCCATATGATGCTGTTCCCAGCACACCCGGTGCTTAAATTTGCACTGGGACCAAGCCCATAATTTAGTATGAAACATAAAATGTGTGATGTTCCAGCCTGAACTCAAGAATGTGGTTAATGGATAGTTAAACTTTCCTGAGGCAAACTCAGAAATTACTGGATCCATTATCTCCTTGGCAGGATAAGCAGTACAGCTCTTTTCCTTTCCCAGCTACAAAATGCCTGTTGACAGGACAATCTGGAACCCAAGGGTTGGATAAGTATGGGTTGCATGAGGCCTTGCATTTTGATTCTCTGTTATTGCTTTCTGATGAAGTGTAGACATTTGGCCACCAGGAGCAGATGTTCTTTCATGAGCAATACAGAAGAGCATACCTCTTTGTAAGTGGAAAGCTCATCTCTTGGTCCTGCTTACTGTACCACAAGGGTTTTCAGATGTCCACTGGGGATGCTGAATGATACGTCCTTTCCAGTGTACTCTCCACCAATAAAGTGTGATAACAGTACCCTTGGGAATGTTTAGAGAGACGTGATTCCAGATCAGGAAAGTTAAACAGTGGACCTGGAGAGTCTGGCCTAGATGCAAGTCATACTTCATGCAAATAATTCTTGGCTGGATCCAACTTAGGTTTGGATGTTTCTTTTAATTTGCTGTTGGACCAGATTAAAGGGAGTAAATAACCTGTCCTCATTCCCATCCTAGGACCACATCAACCCCTACCTCAACTCTAGACCCTCCTCGTTCTCCTGACTTTGGGACCCTCATGAGCCACAGCTTAGCTGAGTCTTGCTGGTTCTACTTGGCAAGGCATGGGAGAGCAAAACAGGAAGTAAAGGACAGGTTACCTCATTGGACTGCCTTCCATCAGAGGGAAAAGAGATAATACTTGTTCACTACATTTGAGTTCTAAGAAGGTGGGAAAATGGACCTAGAATTATGCTTCTTTGGCAAACTGATGTTGATTTCCCTCTGAAGGAAAAGGCAGGAAAGGGAGCTAAAACTAAGATTTATTTATTTATGAACTTGGCATTTCAGTGAGTTATCACATGTAAGAGAAGGTGTGTGAAAATGGTGGGTAACCATTCGGAGGGCTAGAAGGATCTTTTGTGTGTGGTGGAATGTTTTAAAGCTACCCTTGAGCATCATCAGACACTTGGTCTGTGAATTATTTCTCTGATCATTAGACTTAAGAATTGTAACAACTTCTCGTGATGCATTTGGCCATTCCTTGTGTCCCAGGTTAATTAGCACTGTCAAGTCCATTAAGCCAGTGTAATATCACTCACCCCTCACCCAGAACTAGTGATTGAGCATCTCGAGGGCCACACGCCTTCTTTACCTCACTCTATCCATCATTACTTTATCTGAATCCTGCTCCCTCTGTTAAATTGGCCTTGCTCAATTTACATTCCGTGCAGTGACCTGATAGTGTGAAAAAGCTCAACGTAGGTACAACCGGGGAGTTTTCCCTACAGAGTTTAAAGGGGATCTTGATTTAAAGTAGGGTGGAATTATTTTTATGCTCTATAGTATATTTTAGTGGAAAGAAGTTTCATTTGTTTTTGATAAGTGAGGGGAAACTCACTTTTTTTGAGTATCTGAAGTGACTTAGAAAAGGCAAAATAAGACTCATAGCTTTTGACAGTGTGTTCTCATACACAGCCCCAACCTTTCTCCTGTTTTGTTGACAGATTTCAAAGAGAATTTTCTGTAAGATAAAGATGGTTGTTTTTTGTACATTAAATTACAAGAGATTAGAAACACTCCCTTTTCTTCAAATTGTGTTGGCAATTTGATCTGTAGGAGGTGATTGAAGCTTCAGCTTTGAACTAATTACTATAGCTTAAGTTTCTGTCTGAAAGTTTCATTTTAAGTTCATTTGAAGTATATACAGGAAAGATGAGAGAGAGAGGGAAGGATTGTAATAAATATGGTGTATTAGCTCAGATTGTATTTGGAATTTTCTTCCTCAAATAATACTAATTATAAAAGATGTGAAAATAAGTCCATAACTATGTTTTCTTGGGTTTTTTTTCTTTCCTACTAATTAAAACTGAATCCATGAGAATGTCTGGAAATATAAAAATAATTTTAGAAGATGATATTTGCAAGCATTTTGGTCTGTTATTAACATGAGACTGTACTTGTGGGGGGATGTGTGAGAAGGTCTTTCACAGATACTTCATCCAGCCAAAGTTGATACCCCATTTCACAGCACAGCCTCTGTCAATGATGAGTCCCTAAGTGTATAATGACAAATGTCCCCAGCTCCGTACTATTGCCAATTAGTAAAATTCTAAAATCGATTTCTATCTTACAAATAAGGAACTTTGGTTCTTAAAGTTCCAGGGCAAGCCCAGTTTTTGTTGATTGTTTTAGCTAAGACTTCATTCTTTGATCATCATATTGTCCTTGTAAGCCGTCTAACGGGTCAGGAATATTTAGTCAATGCCTGGTTGTGAGAATTGTTCCGTGATGATCTTTAAGATACCTATTGTCCATCCTTTTGTGATGTGCCTGTGTCGATAGAAATGCCGTCTGTGATTTGATTTCTGCTTCTCGTGAAGTTCAAGGGGGATGAATGGAGTTATTAAAAGGAGCCATGCCATGTTGAGAGGTTGGGGAGCGAGGTGTGTCTGGTAGGAGTTGGTGTGTGGGGGTGGAGGCTTAGGGAGGGCTCTAGGTCCGTCGTAGCACATTGTAATGACTCCTGCCTCTTCCCAATCCTCTCTCCCCACCTCCAGTTCCATACCCCGGCCTTTATATCCCTGGCTCCCTAGACCTGCCTTGTATCCTCCCTTCCTTAACACCCACCTCTTCCTGAGTTCCCTAATGTGCCTTGGTGTTTTGGAAAGAAAATGCTATTTGAATCCAGGAGTTGCTGAACGGGGGATAGAGGAGCAGGGCAGACGCTCTCTGTCCATTTCCTCGGCGTGGCCCAGCCAAGCACCAGGCACAAGGCTTAACATTAATCAGAGCAGCTGCATGAAGATCAGACAGCGGGCCTCATGAGTAATTTCATACACGCAAAGTTTTTTAGCGTGGTTTTCCCGAGAATCCCTTTTGTGATAAAACTCACTGTAGCAGGCAAATGCCTGTGGTGGTTTAATTTAGTGACATGAGAAGCAAGGATGGTAGGAAGGAGATGGAGAAGAGAAGGAGTTAGCTAGTACACAATTTATGTGAGAGAAACATTTTGCAGGCTAGACAGTCCTCCGAAGATTTTGTTTGCTTTAAGATTTGGTGTGAGGCAAAGGCAAATTTTTCAGACTATTCCTATTCTACTACAAATAACGGGTAAAATGTGAAAGAATTGTACCACTGGCACTGTCCCTGTTGTATAAAAGCCAAAGGTGTGAGGGACAGGAATGGGAGTTATCCAAAAAATACTTTCAATACATATTCTAGGGTTTTTAAGTATGTGTTCTCCTCTAGAGGAGTTGTGGGACTCAGAAACCACACAGGTAAATAAACAGCTCAACCCAAGTTAACACATTTCAGCTAAGAGTTATAACAGCCTCTTTGCCTCCCCTATCCCACCCCACCCTCCTAGAGCTTCCGTAAAGGGTCATTTCAACCAACATGAGTTTCATGTTCTTTCCTTTTTCTGCGTCTACCTTCTGGTTGGGTATATACAACCAAAATGAGAGAATCAAACGAGCAAAGGAAAGGAACATGTAACATTCCCAAGAATGGGTTATCTCCCTTCAAATAATCGTCATGTTGGTCTTCATCTTGGGGGATCCTTAGACCTTCTTTTATCCCTATTGTTGGGAGGGAGGGGAGGTGATGCCTGGTTCTACGTAATAAACTTTAGTAGACACTGTCTATTTTAGTGTATGGAGGGTGGGGTAAAATAGGAATTGTTCTAGAGACATAGAAGATAACAACAATAAAAAACCACAAAAGTAGGAACTATGTGAAACAAATATAGGAGGAGTGGGGAAATGAAAAGGGTATTAGGCAAACTGGACAAGCAGGGATGCAGTCTTTGAAGGTGGGAAAGTAGTGGGGGGCATTAAAGACACAGGTGCTAGAACTAGACCCCTGGGTTTGAAACCTGAGAACTCCATTTGTTAAATGTGTGACTGGGAGAAATGTACCTCAATCCCTCTGAGCCTCAGTCTTCTCATCTGTGAAATGGAAATAATAATGGAGACCATTTGAAAGGGTATTTGTAATGTATAGAGGAGCCAGCCCACGAGCACTGGGCCCATGGAAAGTGCTCATCATGTGTTTGCTTAAATTATGGATGGGGTCTTAATAGCTTTAAGTGACAGAATAGGAAAGAGAGCTCTACACTTGGAACTTCTAGTTGCATTGGGAATATTTCAGTACATGAAATGGCTGAAAAGTTAAGCAAGACAGATCAAAGCCACTCAGAAATCTTGGAGATTGTTAATTCAATTCTTCGGTCTGGAAAAAATAGATATCTCTTAAAATTGTTTGCTGTAGAGGCCATTGAAGCATTACTGTAAAGATCTAGGACAAAAAAGGTATGTTTTGGGCAGAAAGTTTTTGCTAGAGGCTTTTTTAAGCACCATAAAATTGGGACACATTATTGAGAACTTCTTATGGTCACCAAAAGGTAAAAGCCATAAAGTGAATGTATAATATTCATGTGTAATCAATTTGTGAATAGATTATTCCATAGCATATTTTCATCCAGTCAGGACAGATCTTTTCTCTTTATACAACTAATCTGATCTGTGTCAGAATTCACAAATTTGGACTATTTTAAAATAAGAACCTGTTTCCAAGTGTCCTTCAATGGGGGAACGGTTAACCAAACACTGGTACATCCATACCATGGAATATTACTCAGCAGTAAAAAGTAACAAACTATTGACACATGCAATAACTTGGGTGGATCTCAGGGGAATTACAGTTAATGGAAAAGCTAACCTCAAAAAATTACATACTGTATGTTTCCATTCATGTAACATTCTTGATATGACAAAATTATAGAGATGGAGAGCCCATTAGTGGTTGCCAAGAGTTAGGGTTGGTGGAGGGGCTGGAAGTGGCTATAAAGAGGTATTGTGAGTAATCCTTCTGGTGATGGAATAGTCTGTATCTTGATTGTGGTGGTGACCACACAAATGTACATATATGTTAAACTTTAGAGAACTAAACACATACACACAATGAGTGCCTATAAAACTGGTGAAATAAACTCTGTGGATTGTACCAGTGTCAGTTTCTTGATTTGATGTTGCATTATAACTATGAAAGATGTTACCTTTGGAGGAAACTGAGTGAAGAGTACGAAGGACCTCCTTGTGCAACTTTATGCAAACTTTTGTGAATCTATAATTATTCCTCCCCCCCAGATTGAAAAATCAAAGATATGTTTAATTTCTAATTTGATTTTAAGTTAGTCAATTTCCACAATCCTACCCTGACAAGATAAGGTTCTCCCCTTTCAGGCACCCATGATAATCACTGCAAAGATCGACTGACTGACTGCTTTTTGAATGTGAGCATCTTAGGGTCAACAACTGCATACTACCCCGAAATTCATAAATTCACTGGATTCCATGGCTACCAGATGAAGATTCAATGACAGAAACCTTTATGTGCAATTAGGTGAACTCTAAAAAGCATGAAGAATGACTTGTCCACAGCCTTTAAGAACTTAGCCAGTACGACCCCAGATGTTTTGTTTTGATCACAGCTTATCTGTTGAGGTCTTCTGATCACATTGAAAGAGGAATTGGGCAGTCACTGATCTGAATCCGTGTTCCATGTAGTACCAGCTCCCTTATCACTATCCCTGTAACCTTTCTATCTCAACCAGATGGCAAAACAGGGAGGAGAGGCATTTGGCTGCAGTAGACTGTTCAGAACTGGGGCGCCCCAACCAGGTGGAAGTTGTCTCAAAGAAGGTCTTTGTTGCCTATGGCCACCACTGAACAGTGACTACAGTCTGAATGTGTGTGACATCCTGCTGTGGGAGTTTGTATTTAGCTTGTAGATCTTCCAAGGAGTGTGATGTTTTTGAGGAATAATAACTGATTTGTCTGGGCCCTTTTCTGCCCATATTTTGAATTTAGATTTTTTTTTTTCCCATTCCAGTTTAAACCTGGTAAGCTTATTGAACATGCTGCTTTCTGCCCCTATGTTTTAGTTAGTTGGTTAGTCAGTGAGTTAGCTGGTAAGTTACAGCCAGTTGTGCTTTTAGTTTAGAAAACAGAGTGTGGAAGATTTTGCTGTAGATTTAAGGGGTCTTAAGGTAATTTGTAAATGTGCATTGCTGATGTAAGAAGGAATGTGTCCTCAGGAGATCTGTGGCCAGAGCTGGATTGTTTCACAAATTTAAAGGTAGTGCTTACATAGGAATATGTGTAGCATACAGTATTTAGAGAGATGGTATGCATAAAAGAGTGGTAATCCTCTGCATTTGTGTGACGCTTAAAAAGTTTTCAAACCAGATCACATGCATCTTTTTGTTATCTCACTCCAGGTAGAGCAGGAATGTAAGACAATTTCCAACTACATTTTTTTTTAAACAAATAAAGAACCAAAGGAGACTGGAAGGGCCATGACTTATTCAAGGTCCCTACTACAGGAAGCGGGGAATCAAAGACGAATTATAAAATTTTTATTTTGGTGCTCTTTTCCCTGGAACCCACTGCCTCTACACACACCCTTGATACCAAAGAAATATGACAAATTCTATTTCTCCTTTACACTGGCTTTAGATATTGGAAAGAATCTATGTTTATGGTGAGATCTGGGTTTATTTTCTGCCATCAGAGGCTCACATGGGTGAGAGATTGACCTTGAGAAGTGTCAGTGAAAGGATCATTTTAATGGCCATTGATCTTTTGAATATATGGTTAACAGAGTTTATAAACCCTTTTTTCCCCTATAGAACTAGATAACGTAAGACAAGACTGCCTACTAAGTAGTGCCTGATGTTGACTTACTATTCAGAAGAATTAAAACTTTTTTCATTTGAATATTCATTCTATTTTAGTGGTTTGATTAACCTTCTCTTTAGTGGTTTGATTAACCTTCTTATTGGTCAGATAATCTGTCTGATGAAGGAAGTATTGCTCTGTCTAGGGCAAGAATCCAACATAATTTCTCACTAAATGATAAAATAATAAATATTAAATAAGTAATAAAATAATAAAATAGTCATGAGCACAGCCCTCTCTGTAATTCTTCTCAGTATACATCATCTTAGTTGTCTCCTGTTTTTACCTTAGTTTTTTTCATCTATTACAATACCATAGATTAAAATAATCTTATCATTGGAATCAAAATTGTTTCAGTTGAAGTAGAAAGGTTCTTAATGACAAACACTACTCTTAAATAAATCATTTTAACTAATTTATCCCTTTGCTTTATTTCAAAAAAAATTATGTAGGTTGATTTATTGCTTGCATTATACCCCAGAGCCCAGGAAGAATTAATATTTTCTCTTCCAATCATTATGTGACAGCAGCTTGAGGACAAATAGAACCCAGGAGCTGATGTTTACGTAAAGACTTAGGACACAGAACAATTTATGCCTTTTCTTATTTGAAAAAAAAGTTGAGTCACACAGGAAGGTCATAGAGGACATCAGGAAACAGAATAGCCTAATAATTTTGATAATTAGGATTCTTCTGACACTGGGATGGCTTATATAGAACGTATCAGGTCCATAGACAACTGTATGTCTCACACAACCAAAAATATCCTTGCTTGGTCCTAACAAGAAGAAAGTATTGGTGTTTGGTGTTAAGTGGTGGTAAGTGAAAACTTCTAATTTATAAACCCAGGAAAATTCTACTTTAGGTGAGAAGAATATCAGTAGGTTCAGAAATAAGTAATCCATAATTGCTTTGTACTTTAGTATTTTCCCAAATTCTTCTAGGTATTGTGAGAAAACCCATCTCTTTCTTCTCTCTCTGATGTGTCATCATCAAGCATTTATCTTGCATCTGTTTGGTGAAAGACCTAACCTTTAAGGCGTGTGTGGGAAAGAGTATGGAAAGGGTCTTCTTCTTTTCTACTTTTAGCCTTCAGGCTTGGAATCCCCTTGTTCCAAAAATATCTTCTTGGGGAAACCCAAACAATGTGCTAAAATTAATACCCCCAAAGGAAATGAACTGGAGTTGACCTTTGCAACTTCCCACTCCTTGTTTCCTGCTATTCTAGTGACTTTCTCAAAAATGGCACTTGTCCATCCCTGGTCTGGTTATCAGAGTTGAAGCTGATTTCCTGACCATGAGATGCAGGAGTGAGGGGCACAGGACTTTGAGCAAAATGGTAGGTTTGGCAAATCAAGATTAGAGATGACAGACACAAAAGAATGCATTCGTTATGATTCTGTTTCCACGAAATGCTAGAATAGGCAAAATGCCCTGTAGGAACAGAGAGCACGTCAGTGGTGGCCCAGGAGGGGACCGGCAGCAAAAGGACATGAGATAAATTTTTGGGTGACAAAACTGTCTTATTTCTTGATTATGTTGGTGGTGACACAGGTGTAGGCACTTGCCAATACTCAATGACTTTCCACATGAAATGGATAAATTTTATCATATGTAATTTATATCTCAATAAAGTTGATTTTAAAAAATTGTGATTAGAATACAATTTGAAAGTCATTACTGCCATCTCCTTGCTTGTTCTTTAATCTTGTCTTCAGGACAGAGGAAATGACAATATTTGGGGACAATATTTTGATAGCAAGCACCACTGTTTATGTTTTATAAGATTAAAATGTCCATGTAATTACCACTGAAAGATAATTTATCTCATGAAGCAGGATTGTTCTGCTTAATTTGAGACATTGACATTCTGTTCTTCAAATTATCTTATGCCTGCAGGTAGAAATATTCGTTTGACTTTAAAATATTTACATATTAATTTCATTGTTGCCCTGCTAAGAGTGTGAATAATCACCCAACGAGTTACTCTCATGTCTTCTTGATTCAAATCACACAACTTTTATTTATTTATTTATTTTTGGCTGTGTTGGGTCTTCGTTTCTATGCGAGGGCTTTCTCTAGTTGTGGCGAGCGGGGGCCACTCTTCATCGCGGTGCGCAGGCCTCTCACTATCGCGGCCTCTCTTGTTGCGGAGCACAGGCTCCAGACGCACAGGCTCAGTAGTTGTGGCTCATGGGCCTAGTTGCTCCGTGGCATGTGGGACCTTCCCGGACCAGGGATCGAACCCGTGTCCCCTGCATTGGCAAGCAGATTCTCAACCACTGCGCCACCAGGGAAGCCCTCAAATCACACACCTTTGTATGGCTTTCCTGGCAGATACCTTTGGTGTCCCTGCCCAGCTTTGGTATGAGAACAGCCACTCACCCTGGAAAAGAATCCTCAGCAAGCAGAAATGACTCATATTCGTTTGCCCTCTGCTTCTTGATTACAAAATGTTCCTAATCAGAACTGGCTCCTGTTAAGCCTTTGCAAACTTTGTTAGATGTAGCATGGCGTTTCCTTGTCTGTACATGCTTTTTTCTTTTTTCTTTTTAATTGTCTTGGGAATACCGTCTTACATTACACATATAAGGTCGTCAGAAATAAATAAGAGATTTATCTGCTGACAAATATAATGATCCCTTTGAAAAACTAGATTTTGGTTGCTATAGTTAGGCTTTAGAGGCCAATATAAAAGTTGTGATTTTCCAGTTATTCTGCAGGACTCATTTCAAAGAGATTCTAGGTGAGTGGCAGTCCTTTAACTAGTATTTAAAATGTGAACTTTGAAAAGATATACGTACCCCCATATTCATTGCAACACTATTTACAATAGCCAAGACATGGAAACAACCTAATTGTCCTTCAACAGATGAATGGGTAAAGAAGATGTGGCATGTGTGTGTGTGTGTGTGTGTGTGTGTGTATATATATATATATATATACATATATATATATATATATATATATACACACAGTTGAGTTCTGAACAACATGGGTTTGAACTGCATGGGTCCACTCATACACAGATTTTTTTTGATAGTAAATACTACTGTACTACATGAGCCACAGTTGGTTGAATCCACGGATGCAGAACCTTGGGTATGAAGGAACCATGGATACGGAGGGCCAACTAAAAGTTGTAGCAGATTTCCGACTGCATAGAGGGTCAATGCCCCCAACTCCCACGTTGTTTCAGAGTCGACTGTACCATGGAGTATTATTCAGCCATAACAAAGAAGGAGATCCTGCCTTTTGTAACAACATGGATAGACTTAAAACTCTAACCCATAGATACAGAGAACGGACTGGTGGTGGCCAGAGGTGAGGGTAGGGGTTGGGGAGGGGAGGGGAGCACATGAGTGAAGGTGGTCAAAAAATACCCAAAATGTATCTGTATTGGAGCTGGAGGATAAAACTACTCCAGAAATGTGTAAAAAGTGGGACCACAAGACTGAATGTAAGGGGAAATAGGGAGAAGAAAGAGAAGAAAAGAGAAGAAAGAAGAAAGAGAAGAGAAGAGAAGAAAGAAAGACGTACATAGTATGTCCTCTGAGTGGGAGCGAAACAGTGTGTACATACATGTGCTGGGGGCATGTGAGGCCTTCCAGGGGCTGGAAAGTGCAAATTCGTCTAGCACATTCGTTGCCAGGAGGACCCAATCCATAATAACAGGCTGCCTGCCATATGAGAAAATTGTACCATATTTCAACTGCTGCCTAATGGATCTGTAAAACCTTAAACCAGGTGGATCTCTGAGTTTTAATGAAGTACACAACTCTGTGTTAGTTATGGGACCAAACTCTGGAAGTATGATACATTGGAAGGGAAGTGGTTTTATGGCTTTCTTCTTTGTTAAAACGAAATGATAAAGACCACTGACTTACCCAAAGGAAGACCAGTGCCCATAGATTTTTTTTTTATCATGTGCATACTTGAAAAGATTTTCTCCTAACAAAATAAAAGAGGCAGACTTGGGATTTGGCTTGCTTTTAGAGCTCACAGCAGTACAGTTAAACTGAATTTCTCTTCCTCCCTCTGGCTTCCTTTGTTTTTCTCCAGACTTAGCGCTTTGAAACAAACACTGAACAGTACGGGACATGGTATTTCCTGGGTAATGTCATTGACTGTGAGCTTTGTTTATTAAGCATGACATTAGGGCACTGAGAGATCTTATATGGTTTCCTCTTGTACCATACAGATCACACACACACACACACACACACACACACACACACACACACACACACACACACACACACACACACACACACACACACACACACACACACACACGCTCCTTTTGCCCTTCATTTTGGTTGTCTTTCCTCACTCTTTAGGAGAAAGCAGGGCAAGGAGTGTTTTCCCCCTGATGTGTGTTCACAAATTTCATACTTTTCCATTTTCTTTTCTCTTTTCTTTCAGTTGTGATTTTTTTAGTAGCGGAGGGGTGGGGGAGGTCGAGGAGTGTAGGTGGAAGGATAGGACTTTAGCAGTAAAATGCCAGAAAGACCCTTTTGGCAGTAACATAAGAAATTATGTTTTATTATGTTTTAAAACATGAATGGGGGGAGGGAAATGTTAAAGGGGAAATACTATGTAATTGAAGCTGCTAACTAGTCTATGGTCAGAGCCAGGCAGAATTTGGTTGGCAAGGGCACTGCTCTAAGATGTCATTTGATATCAATCCCAGTCTCCCTGCCTCCCTGGCCCCTGTCTTTCCTCCTTCCCCACAGTACATGAGCAGGTTAAAATCCAGGATGTAAGGACTTGTATCATTGACCCTAAAACTGTTTTAGAAAATCAGATTCCATTGTTCACTCCTTCAGAAGTCATTACTGCTTTTCTTAAAACAGGTCTCTGAAATTCCTGAGGGCATGGGGCAACTTGATGGTTGACATGTGTTGATACATGAGTAATCTTTAGGTCAATAAAAGTTAATGATAGGGACTGGTTGGTTATATGTAAGTTTAAGTATTGCCTGGCTCAAATATGAGAAGAATAAGGTCTCTACATTTCTTCTTAAATTACCTTAATTTAAAAGAGAAGATTTTTAAATTATTGGCATAAAAATTGATCAGTTGTAATTATTCATCTGTGTTCATTCATAATCTATGACCTACTTGTATATCATGCTATCTCTGTGGTTATAATAGGAAAGTCAAATAACTCCTCCTGGAGCTTACCATTTAAAGCAAGATGTCAGAGGCGTAACCTTATTTTTAGTTATTTATTTTGTTAACGTCTTTATTGGAGTATAATTGCTTTACAATGGTATGTTAGTTTCTGCTGTATAACAAAGTGAATCAGCTATACATATACATATATCCCCATATCTCCTCCCTCTTGCGTCTCCCTCCCACAGAGGTGTAACTTTAAATAGCCGTGCAGATACATCCTTCTACAAAGTTAGACCTGAGGTAGTTACGCAACCACGGTCAGCAGGAAGCAGTGATAATTTGAATTAGTACGGTAGTTCTTGAGTAGTGGGTTGTGTGTTTACCTTTTGAGAAATGTGTGCTTTTCTGACTCGTGCATTTTAGACATAGCTTTCTTTTAGGTCCTAGGTCTATGGGACAGTTTGTCCTTTGCTTTGAAGCCATTTGTGCTGGACTGCCTATAGTTTCCATCTTGATGAATTTCTAGGCCCTGAGCTCACCTGCTCCTAGGCTCCTTAGCTCTGGGAGCACATCTTTTGCAGAATTTGCTCTAGGACGGTGGTTGAGTCCAAAGTGCTTTTTCTATCCTTTACGTGGCATATGGGATGGGCTTATGCACCCAAAGAGCCTGGGTACTATTGTTACATTTGAGTGCCCATTTAGAATATTTGTTGAATGAGCGCAGTGTCTGGGAAGGATAGGAAATATTGAGCTATCCCTTAGCCTAATGAAAAAGGTAGTTTTTATTTTTATTTATTTGTTTTAAAAGGTAGTTTTTAAGTAGAATAATCCCCTTATGTGTATTTTGATTTTGATTTGATTTTGTCTTTAGGCTAGAGAGAGTTGTATGGCAGGATTTTTTCTTTCCTCCTGCCATGACTCTGTGCAATGAGCTGGTTTTCTCCTTTTGTTTCAGATCTGTCAGGGACCAAGGCCACCTGGTTGAGTTGGAAACACTAGGGTATGTGGTCTTCACTGGGTCTCCTGCAGTCGGCAGTAGCGGTGGCTGAGTGGGAAGGCTTCATGCTCGTTGTGGTCAGAGCCCACAGCTTTTGAACCCAGCCTGGTGACTGGGCTCTGCCACCAGTGCCGGGGAGGGAGGTGGCAGAGAGATGAGCTTGTGGGGTCAGAGGGGGCAGGAGGAAAAATCGGCTAATGGACCATCGATCACCCAAGGTTACCGTTGTGAGGGGGACCTTGGGGGGCCCGGAATCTGTGCCCTAGTGTCAGATAATGTTGATTCAAGGGGCCAAAGCTTAGTGTTGTTCTCAACCAAGAGTTGGAAGCTCTCCAAGGGCGTCTTTGAGGGCCTTTGTCGTTTTCCTTTTCTTGAGCAGCTTCTCCCTCACCGGCCTCCCAAGCATTGCAACTCACGCCGTCAGGTCTTCAGTTCTGTCCTTTCAGGCGCTGGAGTCCATCTTTTCTGGTACATGTTTAAAGGCTGTAGCAGTGTCTACTGTTTATTCATCTTGGGCTTCTTTCTGTGTCCCACTATGCCAGCTGGGTGAACAGGGGGAGCTGGCAGCAAGGGAAGGGGCCAGAGGGAAGGTGGTGAAAGGCGTGCTCAGAGGTATCTGGCTTTGGTTTTTCCAGAGTTTGATAGCATTCAGCTTAGTGACCACAATTCAATTATAAGCACCACACAGCCATCCTGAGTGACTATATTCTTGCCAAAAACTGCTGTGTAAAGGCGGCTGCATTTTTGTTATCCTTGCCTGATGGATTTTTAAGTATATTAACCACATACATTCACACAAAGGGGAAAATTTACTACCTAAACAGGGGGACCTAAATCCCCCAGGCTAAATAAACCCAAATGAAAACACAAGAACTGCATTTACAGACCTCCCAAAGATAAGAATTCAACCTTTAAAAAGGTTCCTTCAAATGAAAAATGGATGGTAGAGCTGCTAATGGCCCAGTAACCTAGGAATGTAACTCTTCCCTAATGTGCAAGGCCCTCGGATCTGTTCCAGCTTCTTGGGATGGAGGATTTTCACCCCAGGCTTCTGCACAGGTCTGGGCTTAGAAGGTCCCATTGTGGCCTTCAAGATTTTACAACCACCTTGGAGGACAGACCATCTTGGCAGTTTTTGTGTTGCCTCTATTTCGTGTGCATGTGCGTGTGCGTGTGCGTGTGTGTGTATGTGTAAAAGAGAGAGAGAGCTTCCTGTGTGTGTCAGTCTATGGGGAGAGAGGCAAGGCCCAAGGTAGGGGAGAGTGTGTATATCTCCAGCTTTTTCCAGTTAGAATTTGGTTGAGGTGGGAGACTGAAGGGAACTTAGTCTTCTGAAACAGTGGGAGATGTACGTCTTAAGCTTAGAGGAAGAGTTAGGAAGCTAAGAAGTTACCTAGTAGAATCACTCCTGCATGTGTTTCTCTGCAGAAATAGGTTATCCATTAGGGCAAATGCAAGGCAGTAGATCTCGCCCAGCACGTTCTCAGACGTCTGGTGGTATGGAGCATCTCTGAACCTCGCTACCAGTAAATCCTGCCACTGTATTAAGGACAACTCACAACATGCAGGTGAATTCATGTCTCCGTTGTAAATCATTTGAATATTATTTTTAAATAAATATGGTGGGTGGGGAAAGGGGTTAATTACAAAGGGGGTGAGGGAATTTTTTGAGGCGATGGAACTCTTCTATATCTTGGTTGTGGTAGTAGTTGCGTGACTCTATGCATTTGTCAAATTTCATAGAACCGCAATATTAAAAATAGTGAATGTTACCATCTGTAAATTGTAATTCAACAAACCTGACCTCCCTAAAATTACAAATGAATAAATAAATAATGAATGAATGAATATTTCTTTCACTTGTCTCCTTGCTGCTTTGCCAGCCAACCAGCCCTTTAGACGATGCCTCCTTTTCAAAGGAAGGACACCACATGGTCAGCTCCAGCCTAAGAGCTCATGATGTCAGTAAAGCTGTTCCAGACAAACCAAAGATGGTGTGCATTTCCTTCTGGGGCAGATGACCTAATCCTCCAGGTAGCAATGCCCTTGTATGGTTAGCACAGGTAGGGAAATACTTAGCTTCATGCTGACTCACCAGGTAAAGAATCATCTCTCTGAATGAGTCAGAATCACAAATGTGTTCTGTACAGTCTCATGTGTCCTGCATTGTGAAAGACTCAAAGCACCAATGAGGGCAGACGCTTGTAGGTCTCACTGGCCCTGTATGGATAACAGCCGCAATCTGCAGCTCCCCCATTTCCTGGCATGGTCCTGTTGAATTCAAGCCCTCTAGCTCAGTCAATCACATACCCAGTTAGGTACAGGAGAAACTTATTTAAATTTATGCTCTACTAATGTTGTTTATTCAGTTCTAGGTAAGCCTAATAATTGTAGAATAAAATGTTTCAATGTTAAGTATATTTCTGGACGTATTTCTGGAAAGGAGGTGTGTGTGTGTGTGTGTGTGTGTGTGTGTGTGTAAGGATCCAGAGTTAAAATAGGTTCGGGTAATGTAAAATACCACAGAAAGTAGGGGTTTCCAAGGAAAACATGGGGAAACGCTGTAGGAGAATCTAATGTATGCTATAGCTTTTAAAAGGAAACATTAATAGTGAAACATGCCCTCAAAGGGCAAGTCAGTAATAAATGTCGTGTCAGAAATTACCTGTCAGTAGGATTATGTTAAATAATGTTGAATTGTTATTAGTTGGAAGGGAAAGAGGAGAGTAACTTTCTCAAAAGTGTTCAAAGAGTGTCATGTTTCACACAGAAATCCCATTATTGTTTAACAGGACTTTTGTGCTTAACCCCTCTCCAAGATGTATTGAAAATTTTGACCATTTTAGTTCATTCTCCAAATGCAGTCATTAAGGAAAAGAAGCCAAAGTTTCTATGCAGGAATTTGGAATTACCCAGAGGACTAGTGTATCTGATTAGACATCCATTGTAGAGTGTCCTGATTGATAAATGTATGCCTGCTTGCTGGAACCACAAAGAAAAATATCTTCACTTCTTTGCCTCAGCAAAGCAGTAATGAAATAGTGGGGGCCTCACCATTTCAACATTTTGAGCATTTTGCTTGTTTTGGCCAAATAACTAAAAATATATTTTCCACTTGAAGAAAGTCTCATTGCAAATGTGTGAATTTTTAAGGTTCACTGCAATATATTTGGTCTGAAACTGAGTCCACTCATTGAGCCAGGGCCCAGAACCCCACCCTAGATTCAAAGAAGATGGGGACTACCGGGAACAGAGCGGGAAACACAGCTGAGGCTTACATGTGAGCTAACACATTGTCATGGGGCTTTTTACAAGGGCTGCTTATGACTCATAGGTGTCAAATCATCAAGCCATTACTCCTAGAATAAAAGATCACTTCAACTTTATGTGAACGGAATGAAGGGTAATTGCTCCATTGGATTTGGGTTTTTGAAGGACAAAGTTAGAGGTAAGCATTGGGATCCCTCCAGGTACTTTGATTTGACCCCTTAATTACTGATCATTACCTACCTTGGGTCCCTTTTGGAAACTGTCATATTTGATGACATATTTGACTTCATGACATTCAGACAAGATCTTGCCAGTGAGTGACTGCCTGACTGCATTAGGCATTTGTGGAAATCTTTATTTCTTCAGGTCAGCAAATCTCAATATTTGTAAATTACCCCCAGCAGTAATTTACAAATGGTCTTGGAGTGGCTTAGAGTCATAGATAAACTTTCCAATGTGCAAGCCACTGCATCCTTTGGGGGCAACTTAGAATCCGGAGAGGCTTCTTGCCAGCCTGGAGCATTCTGATCTGCTTCAGGAATGCTGTCTTGAGGGTGAATACCCTGGCATTTCAAAGCTTGTTCAGATGGCAGTCATTTGTGCTAGCCATTTGGGATTTAATCTTGCAGTTATGGAAAGATCTTTTAATTACATTGCAAAATATATAATTTCATAATGTCCTGTTATGATTAGTTACAACATACAGAGGCTAGGCTGCTGCTGTAACTCATAATATACTCAGTGAGACCAAGACCAGGTCAGTGAGACCATGCCTTTTTCATGAGATACCACCCTCACCACCAGCAGGTTTCCTGTCCTGATCTAGTCTTGCTTCAATCGAAAAGGGTTGGATACCCTTGTTATCACTTCCGAGAGATTCCTCATGCTCCAGTCATAATGAGGGACACCTGCATTTCCAAAAGCTTCTTACCTTCATGTGAAATCCCTTCCTGGCTTTTAACATTTTTTCAAACAATTAAGCAAAACTATCTTATGTTATAATTGTGAACAAAACTTCTTAAATATTTTAATTATAGAAATTTCAAATATTATGTAAGTACAAAGATCAGGATAATGACCCAGCATGAACCTACCACCCAACTTAAACAATTATCAGCTCACAACTGGTCATGTTTCATCGGGTGTCTCTACCCACTTCCAGCCTCTCCCAAGGTTATTTGAAGCATACCCCAGATATCATAGCATTTTATTCATAAGTATTTCAGCATGTAAGTATGAAAGATAAGTATTCTTTAAAGAAAAGTAACCATGATACCATATTTTCACCTAAGAAGTTACCCATAGTTTCTTAATATTTTAAAATATCCTTCAAATTTCCTTGTTTGTTTCATAGGATTTTTGCCCTTTATTTTTTAAATTAATTAATTCACTTTATATTTCTTATATAAAAATGCTACAGTGGTGGCCATAGATGGAGCCTGGGCTCTCTACAGGGAGGCTCTGGTGTGAGTCTGTAGGAGATGTCTCTGGATTCCTGATAGGGAGACTTGGTGAACATGGTCTCTTTTCAGAGGTCAGGGTGAGAGAGCTGTAAGTCTTGGAGATGGCATCATAGTTGCCCAGGTTGGCAGTGCAGCCCCTGGCCGAGGTGTGACAGTCATCCATACTGGCCAGCAGCAGCAGCTTCTTGAGTGCAGAGGCCAAGATGATGCCAGTGCCTCGGGGGGTAGGAAGAGGCACTCAGCATGGAGGCTGGTGCCATGCAGGGACAGTGTGGGACCTGCCTGTCTTCTTCTCCCAGTAGCATTGCCGCACGGGGACTATGGAGAGCTTGACCAGGATGATGGCCCCTAGGATGGCCCTGGCAACCTCCTTGGAGCACTTAATACTCAGACCGACATGGCCATTGTAGTCCCAGATGGCAAAAGAACCTGGTCCACTGGCTAGCGTAGGTCTGCTTTTGCATGGACATAATCTTCAAAACCTCATCCTTGAGGCACATCCCCAGGAGAAAGTCAGTGATTTCAGATTCCTTGATGGGAAAGGAGAAGAGAGAAATCTCCTCCAGGGATTTGGTCTCCCTGTCCTTGATCAGGTGGCCCAGCTCGACCTTGCTTCCTTGAACTCTGTGATGTGGGCTGGGCTGCTGCTGCAGCCAGGAGTACCCCAGGAGTACGGGTATACCTCTGCCATTTGGTGCTTTCCCAGATAAGTGCCCTTTATTTTAATCGGGACTGAAATAAGGTCTGTACATTAAAATTGGTTGACATGTCTTCTTACACGCTTTTAAATCACAGATCTGTTCCCCCCCTTTTTTTGTTTTGCCTTGAAATTTATTTGTTGAAGAGTTTGTAGAGTTTTGTACAAAGTGAATATTGTTGATTCCATTTTCATGGTGTCAGTTTAACAAGTTCCTTTGTTTCTTGTATTTCTCATAAATTGGTAATTCGGGCTTTCTAGACTTCATTTAACATCAAGTTCAATTTTTTGGCAAGAGTACTTCATATACAATGTGGGATACTTCTGTCAGGAGGCACCAAAATCTGCTCGTCTCTCTTTGGGATGCTGGCAGTCATTGACAATCCTCACCTAGATCCATTTCATCTTTGGGGATTGCAAAATGGTGAAGTATATTTCTATCATTCCTTCTTCACTTATTAGCTGGAATACTTCTGTATTCCAGACTATGTGACTACCTGGAAGTCCAGTTCAAAACTTCCTACAGTCTGTGGCTCATTTATTTTAATGTCAGAGAGATGTCCTTTTACCCAGTAAGTACCCAGAAACAACCCTTCACCAGTAAAAGGCTGAGGCATGCAGCAGGAAAAACCAAGCCAGGACCTCAGGAGTCGTGGCTCTACCTCTGAGATCTGTATGATGTTGGACAAGCTATGTAATTTCTTAGAGCTGGCAGGTTCCAGGCCCCTACCTACACTTCAACCAGAGAAGCAGTTTTTTCCTAATTTCATTTGAACAAATCAAGCCATGACTTTTTTTTAAAAAATTATTTTATTGAAGTATAGTTGATTTACAATGTCATGTTAATTTCTACTGTACAACAAAGTGATTCAGATATATATATATATATTATTTTTCATATTCTTTTCCATTATGGTTTATCACAGGATATTGAATGTAGTTCCCTGTGCTATACAGTAGGACATTGTTGTTTATCCATTCTACATATAATAGTCTGCATCTACTAACCCCAAATTCCCAGTCCATCCCTCCTCTAACCCCCCTTCCCTTTGGCAACCACAAGTTTGTTCTCTATGTCTATGAGTCTGTTTCTGTTTCATAGAAAAGTTCATTAGTGAGGCCATGGCTTTTAAAAATCGTATATAGTCTATCGCTAAGGTCTCTTTCAGCTAAGACATTTTATGATTTTCATTTAGGATAAAAAATATATAAGTCCCCATCAGGATATTTGGGATCCAGTGACCATGAAGAGCTAAGTGTTATTTCTAAGAATGTGTTATTTCATTTATTCATCCATCAGTTCGGTAGTTCATTTATATTTCTATTCTTTAAACAAAGGTTTATGCTATCTAAGTCGCTATAAAGTCTAAAGCTTGGGAGTGGGCATTGTGGGCAATAACCTTTAGGGGATCTCCTGGGGGTACCATTCTTGAAGCCTCAGCCTGAAGTTCAGAGAGTTGAGGAAAGGATGCTGGAATTCTTGGAAGTCTTTATTGACATCATCCATCAGAATGATTCCATGTACTTGAGAACTGTATTTGGAATTTTACCCATGGAAAGCCTCCACAGGGGAGCCAGTGTAGGGGATGCTTAACAATATCCCTGAGAGGGAAAAGCAATTCAAAAGAACATCTGAAGAACTCTCGTTAATTGTTTACATGACAAAGTTAATCTCAAATTATACAGGAAAAATACAATAACCGATCCTACTTTGAAACTCCCTGTCCACCTGTCCCTCAGTTCTCTGTGCAGAGAACTCTCATCCATAGAACTAATGTGTGAGTACAGGTTAGAAGCACAAAATCTAGTTTTAGCACAGTCCCAGGTTCCAAATAGGAAATGTGGACTCTGCTTTCTCATTAGCGCGCCTGAAATTCCTCTCTAGGTACGTGTATTCAGAGTGGCTCAAGTCAGGGGGGTGAGGAGAAGGAGGAAAGCAGAAAACACAATTCCGAAATCCACCATTGGAATCACGCTGGCTTGTGACAGAAGGAGCACAAAAATAAAGTCGACCGTTCTCACCTCTGAAACTAGGAGCAAATGGGGGCTTCCCTTCATCACAGTTTCACTCAGTACATAGTCACAGAAGGTGCTGCTGCACCCCTGGCACTTAATTTAATAATGGGAGCAGTTCCTGGCAGGAGATGTTATGAAACAACCTTAAGCATAAGAGGGGGAAACAAGAGCAGTGCTTCATTTAACAAATTCGGAGCCTTTCTTGGAGGCCATGAAGTTCTCAGTTCAAGTTAAGTATTGTCAACAAATATTTATTTATTCACTTGATGAATATTTATTGAGTGGCTCTTTTGAGCAGCATGTGGTGTAGGTGTCACCCTGACACAGAGATGACAAGAGGCAGTCCCTTATAAGCAAAAGGCAGAGACAGTTTGCACAACTCATTATGAAACTAGGCAAATTTTGATAGCTCTGCATGAAAGGGGTCCAAATGAAAGTTTTATGAGGACACGGTAGGAAGAAGTTAGTTCTAGGTGGAGATTGAGAGGCAGCCTAGTAAAGGAGATGGCATTGAAACTGTACTTGGAAAACTGGGTAGAACTCCACTAGGAGAAGCCTGCAGGCATTCAGGATGGAACATCCACAGTGAACCAGGAAAGGGCGTGGGGAACAGCTGTCCCCACTTGGCATCCATGTCTTCCTAAAGACATTAGAGCTTGGAGTCTGTGTGTATGCCGCTGGGTGAGAACGTGATGCTGTAGGAAAAGGAGGAGATTTTTTTTATGTTTCCTTCATTTGTATCAACTGCACTCCTACCGATCTTGTGAGAAATCACTTGTCATCTCAAACTCTGAAAAAATTCATTTCATTCTGTTTTTTTTTACCCTGCATCAACACATCTGCTTCTCTGTCAGATGCAACTCTGATTTCAGAACTGGTGAAAGGACTCTAGGCTCCCCTGAGTAGCCACCCACATTTAGCCGTTGTCCCACTTTTCAAGGCTCCAGGCGGCCTGTGGCTTTGCCCAGGTAATCCTGCAGGACCGGTAGGACTCTCAGATTCTAGATCTATACACAGATACAGCCACACGCAGCTGGGCCAGGCCTCCCATCCCAGTGAGCACAATCTCCATGAGCCTCCCCTGAGACGTGGAGACTCACCAAGCCTTGGGTAAACACCCCCCCTTGCTAGACACTAACTTCAACCATTTGATTCCTGCCTAACAAGCTACCAATGGGGTTAGGCTAGGGATCATAATATAAATCACTTTCTTTCTCAGTTTGAGGAGAAAGGGTAAATTCCTCACAATAGGAAGGCAGGTATAATTCAGACATTGCAGCTTTCTCTTCAGCACAACAGCAGTTATTCTCTAGATGCACAGAGCATTTTATGATTTATAAGGAACTTTCAAAGACTTAATATAATTTGATTCTTGTTACAGGTTTGTCATTATTCCCACTTGATATGTAAAGAAATTGAAAGGCTCATTCATTAAGATAATAAAAATAATGGCTCTCGTCAGGCAAATTGCCAAGTCTTGTCCTAAGTACTTTACATTTAACTCATGGAAGCCCCTAAATTGTCCTGCAAGGTAGATGGTTGTTGACCTCATTTTGCTGCCAAAGGAAACAGGCACAGAGGGGTTATATAACTTGCTCGAAGGACCACAGCTAGTAAGTGGGAGAGGTGGGATTTGATCTCAGCCAGCGTGGCTCCAAGGTTGCACTAGGTGGCCCATAGCCTGGTTCTGGAAGAGAATGGTTATCCAAATCTACCACTCACCTAGCCAAGAGGATTCCTGGATATCCCAGGGAATGCTCCCCAACGGCAAATGTTTCTTCTGGACAAATGCCTTCTCTCTCTTTGGCCTACTCTAACTTGGGTAGATTTTGAGAGAGCTATTAAGGAGAAAATTGTTTGGTGCCTGCTTATTTTTCCCTGTCATTCGACATTGAGATAGACACCATCCTTTTCAGTAAGGAAACCACACATCTAAACCTGCCCCTGTTTCTCCAGGATGACAATGTAGAAGACCTTGGGAACGAGAAGGTGTTTCCATGTTTTGTGGGGAACAGAGGCTCATAGGGAAACAGCACTGGACACAGCACTAGAAAACCTGGATTGTGGTCATGGGCTAAAGCTTGACCTTGGGCTAGTGGTTGTACCTCTCTGAGCCACAGCTGTATCAAATACTAACTCTTTTTGCCTGTCTCATGTTAAAAAAAGATTACAAAATTACTGTGAAACTGTAGCATACCATACAAATATAGTGTGTTACTATTGTCCTTTACAGTTTCCAGCCAGTATTTTTCTCCTCAAAGCATATCCTTGTACTTCAATGCAAGACTTTTTTAAAAAGGAGATTTGCAAACAGTTTGTAAGCTTCTGCATAATTTAGGCATTATTATAATAAAATGGACTTGATGTAGTGAAGATTTTCAAAACAATAACTTTTAAGATGGTACAGTAATTCATCCCGTATGGTTTGAACCACGGATATATTTAATCTATATAGATAAGAGAAACAACTTTTGCAATCTTCTCATAGATTCTTCTAGAAAATTCAGAATAAGTCAAACTTTTAAGATTTGAAAAGATTTTAGATTTGAAAAGATTTACTTTCAAGGAAATTAAATCTTGACAAATGGAAACAATAACGTGAGGTAGTGAAGAGTGTGTGGGCTTCAGAGAAAAGCAGAACTTATCTGTAATCAGAAGAGTTGGGCTTGAGTGCTGGTTCCACCACTTACTGTCCTGAGACCTTAGGCATATTATTGAGCTGCTCTTGGCCTCACTTCCTCACCTGAAAAAATGGGTACATAATTATAATTAACTATATAGGTGTTTATGAGGATTAAACGAAATAATGCAAGTGAGCATTTAGCATAGTAAATGCTCAAAAATTGTTAGCTTTTTCTAAAAAAAATTGCATATTATAGAATTCCCTTCTTTCAGCCTGAATACACCATATTTTCTTTATCCATTTATCTGTCGACGGACATTTAGGTTGTTTCCACATTATGGGTATTGCTAACAATGCTGCAGTGTACATGGAGTGCTAAAATCTCTTTGAAATTTTGATTTCCATTCATTTGAATAAATACTCAGCAGTAGGATTCCAGGATCATATGGTAGTTCTTTTTTTTTTTTTTTTGAACTTCTGTACTGTTTTCTTTTTAACATCTTTATTAGAGTATAATTGCTTCACAATGATGTGTTAGTTTCTGCTTTATAACAAAGTGAATCAGCTATACATATGCATAATCCCCATATCTCCTCCCTCTTGCATCTCCCTCCCATCCTCCCTATCCCACCCCTCTAGGAGGTCACAAAGCACTGAGCTCATCTCCCTGTGCTAGGCGGCTGCTTCCCACTAGCTATTTTACATTTGGTAGTGTGTATATGTCCATACCATTCTCTCACTTCATCCCAGCTTACCCTTCCCCCTCCCCGTGTCCTCAAGTCCATTCTCTACATCGACATCTTTATTCCTGTCCTGCCCCTATGTTCTTCTGAACCAATTCCTTTTTTTTTTTTTTTTAAGATTCCATATATATGTGTTAGCATACGATATTTGTTTTTCTCTTTCTGACTTACCTCACTCTGTATAACAGACTCTAGGTCCATCCACCTCACTACAAATAACTCAATTTCATTTCTTTTTATGGCTGAGTAATATTCCATTGTATATATGTGCCACATCTTCTTTATCCATTCATCTGTCGATGGACACTTAGGTTGCGTCCATGTCCTGGCTACTGTAAATAGAGCTGAAAGGAACACTGTGGTACATGACTTTTTTTTTTTTTTTTTTTTTTTTGCTGTATGCAGGCCTCTCACTGTTGTGGCCTCTCCCGTTGCAGAGCACAGGCTCTGGATGCGCAGGCTCAGCGGCCATGGCTCACTGGCCCAGCCGCTCCGCGGCATATGGGATCTTCCCAGACCAGGGCACGAACCCGCGTCCCCTGCATCGGCAGGCGGACTCTCAACCACTGCGCCACCAGGGAAGCCCCACATGACTCTTTTTGAATTATGGTTTTCTCAGGGTATATGCCCAGTAGTGGGATTGCTGGGTCATATAGGAGTTCCATTTTTAGTTTTTTAAGGAGCCTCCATGTTGTTCTCCATAGTGGCTGTATCAGTTTACATTCCCACCAACAGTGCAAGAGGGTTTCCTTTTCTCCACACCCTCTCCAGCATTTATTGTTTGTAGATTTTTTGATGATGGCCATTCTGACCGATGTGAGGTGATACCTCATTGTAGTTTTGATTTGCATTTCTCTAATGATTAGTGATGTTAAGCATCCTTTCATGTGTTTGTTGGCAATCTGTATATCTTCTTTGGAGAAATGTCTATTTAGATCTTCTGCCCATTTTGGGATTGGGTTGTTTGTTTTTTTGCTATTGAGCTGCATGAGCTGCTTGTAAATTTTGAAGATTAATCCTTTGTCAGTTGCTTCATTTGCAAATATTTTCTCCCATTCTGAGGGCTGTATTTTCATCTTGTTTATGGTTTCCTTTGCTGTGCAAAAGCTTTTAAGTTTCATTAGATCCCATTTGTTTATTTTCGTTTTTAATTCCATTTCTTTATGAGGTGGGTCAAAAAGGATCTTGCTGTGATTTATGTCATAGAGTGTTCTGCCTATGTTTTCCTCTAAGAGTTTTATAGTGTCTGGCCTTACATTTAGGTCTTTAATCCATTTTGAGTTTATTTTTGTGTATGATGTTAGGAAATGTTCTAATTTCATTCTTTCACATGTAGCTGTCCAGTTTTCCCAGCACCACTTATTGAAGAGGCTGTCTTTTCTCCATTGTATATTCTTGCCTCCTTTATCAAAAATAAGTTGACCATCTGTGCGTGGGTTTATCTCTGGGCTTTCTATCCTGTTCCATTGATCTATATTTCTGTTTTTGTGCCAGTACCATACTGTCTTGATACTGTAGCTTTGTAGTATAGTCTGAAGTCAGGGAGACTGATTCCTCCAGCTCCGTTTTTCTTTCTCAAGATTGCTTTGGCTATTCGGGGTCTTTTGTGTTTCCATACAAATTGTGAAATTTTTTGTTCCAGTTCTGTGAAAAATGCCGTGGGTAGTTTGATAGGGATTGCATTGAATCTGTAGATTGCTTTGGGTAGTACAGTCATTTTCACAGTGTTGATTCTTCCAATCCAAGAACATGTTATATCTCTCCAACTGTTCGTATCATCTTTAATTTCTTTCATCAGTGTCTTAGAGTTTTCTGCATACAGGTCTTTTATCTCCTTAGGTAGGTTTATTCCTAGGTATTTTATTTATTAATTTTTTTGTTACAATGGTAAATGGGAGTGTTTCCTTAATTTCTCTTACAGATTTTTCATCATTAGTGTATAGGAATGCAAGAGATTTCTGTGCATTAATTTTGTATCCTGCTATTTTACCAATTCATTGATTAGCTCTCGTAGTTTTCTAGTAGCATCTTTAGGATTCTCTGTGTGTAGTATCATGTCATCTGCAAACAGTGACAGCTTTACTTCTTCTTTTCTGATTTGGATTCCTTTTATTTCTTTTTCTTCTCTGATTGCTGTGGCTAAAACTTCCAAAACACTGTTGAATAATAGTGGTGAGAGTGGACAACCTTGTCTTGTTCCTGATCTTAGAGGAAATGGTTTCAGTTTTTCACCACTGAGAGTGATGTTGGCTGTAGGTTTGTCATATATGGCCTTTATTATGTTGAGGTAAGTGGAACTTCTGTACTGTTTTCTATCAAGCTGCACCATTCTATATTCCCACCAACAATGTGCAGGGTTTCCAACTTCTCCACAGCCGTGCCAACACTTGTCTTTGGTTTTTTTGATAATAGCTGCCATGACAGGTGTGAGGTGTTAATCTCATTGTGGTTCTGATTTGCATTTCCCTGATGATTAGTGAGTGACATTGAGCATTTTTTCACATATATGTTGGCCGAGAAGTTATTATGTTAAGTGAAATGAGCCAGTCACAGAAAGACAAATACAGCAGCATTCTATTTATGGGAGGTATCAAAAATAGTTGAATTCATAGAATCAGAGAGTGGAATGGTGGTTACCAGGGGCTCAGAGAAAGTGGAAGTAGGGAGTTCCTAATCAACCAGCATGAAGTGTCAGTCAAGCAAGATGAGTAAGCTCTAGAGACCTGCTGTACAACATTGTACTAATAGTCAACAACAATGTATAATAAAGTGTAATAATAATAATATGTAATAATGTGTAATAAAATGTAATAATATACTTTAAAATTTGTTAAGCGGTTATATCTTATGTTAAGTGTTCTTACAACAATAAAGTAAAATTTTTTAAATTTAAAGTAAAAATAGCCCTGAAAATTGAGAAGATCTGACCCTGATTCTAAATATAGGAAAAAATATGAATATGGCTATTCAGATCATCCTCACAGAACTGGTCATTTCTTAAGATTGATATGGTATAAGCCTAATAATACATTTTTGAATTAGATATAGCACTGGCTAGTGACCTTTTGATAATGCTTAAATAAGAGATTCATCAATACGGAATAATTGGATAGGAGGAAGAAAGGGTATTAACATGGTAAATTATTTTGCACAGATCTATTAATAACAGGACCCTCGTGCCTTACTAGGTAAGCACCCAAACAGTCTTCTGACATCATATCTAGAATAGGATGGTCTCACTAAACCCCAGATTTGGATCTCCAGGAAGCTTCCATCTTAAATTAAATCCTACTCAATAGTAAATAGATTTTGATTTAATATCCTTGAACTGATGAGTTTGCTTAGATTACTGTATGATTTAAACAGTAAATAAAAGTTGTCTCCATCAAACATATAGTTGGAACTGAATCAGTGAACGACTTAAAATTAATAGATCAGTGGAGCAGTCAATGCCAAGTCTCTGATTTATTCTCTGTTATTGAGGTAGCAGAAATAGAAGGAACCTACTCTTTGGAAATGCCAAAAATCACTATTCCTGAACCCTTTATGCTAATATTGTTGAAGTCTTTGTTTTGGAGCCATCTGATGAGAAAAGCTACCTTGGAGGGAATTCCTTTAATTTCTTCAGTAACTAAATCCACTTGGAAGAGGTGGTTCCATTTATACCAAGTGTCTTAGTGAACAGTGCTACTAAAGAATTCTACTATTAAAGGGAACATTCTAGAGCCCACTTTCCCTATGAAATCCCACCCACCAAGATCATGTCTTGGTATCACCAGATCTTCACACAGGCCTGGTACCTAATAAAGATCATTACTGTCTCCAGAAGGAATCTTCTTTAAGTGATGAAGGTGTTCATAGGGTAACAGTTTCTAACTACAATTTATATTTGGCATTATGGAGATACTAGGAACCATATATCCAGGAAATGCCTATACCATTCACTTTTCCATACCTGGCCCCAGGCTCCCCCCTTATTGTCATCCAGAGCCATCATGGTGAAGAGGAAAGAGGCCACAGATAAACCTGCATTTAATAATATGCTTATCCAGCCAGCCACTTTAGAGTCAAGAGATGTCTGTGAAGATTGCTGTGTCCTCTGCTATAGAAATGCCATTAACCAAAGAGACAATCAAATGAAAAAGAGAGAATTAAATGAAAATCTATGATCCAGTTACTATTGAAGATGAAGGAATGCTTGCTGGCATTAACATTTTACAAAACCAATGAGGAGTCCCTGAATTAATTTCACCTAAAGCCTAGCCCCAAATTTGGAATTGAAGGCTAATCGAAAAAGTTATATTAAATCTCTATTTCCCAAAGAATTTCAGAATGGTGTGGACATTTCCACATGCCTAATATGGCAACATCTCCTGAGGGCCCTCAGAACTGAGTGGCCTTGGAATTGTGCAGTGAGACTAGGGCAGCCCCTAGAGATGTCCAGACTAGGATTAGTCAGAAAGTCCGATCTAGTCTTGGCTGGCCCTGGAGATTCAGAGGGGTCACAGGGAATCCTGCGTCTCTGGTAGAATAATGTTTGCCTTGTCAGGCAGTGTGTAAAAAACTATTGGCATGCAGGGTTACTGAAAAATGCCGAGAGCCAGAAAGTTTGGGTTATGATAGTTATGAACAAAGGAAAGTATTTACAATATCCCCTTGCCCCAAAATAGATTTTAAACACTATACAAACACAATGGAATGTGTCCATTCATTTCTAAATGGGTCGTCTCCTACCCCCATGTTTAGGTCATAGCTATTTCTAGGCTTTCATGTGACAAGACCTTCACAGACCAAATTCAGTAGTGTCACTTCTGAACCAAGTGGCTGCATGCTTTGTGGTTTTCCCTTGTTTATTTTGTCTTGTTTTATTTTACACAGCTTGTATCACTAGCCTCCCAATCAAGGTCAGTAGATTGAATTCAACCCCATTCGTTTAAAAGAGCGATAAATTCATGCCAGCACCATGATCTCACCCCCCTGAGTAGCAGAATGTGGCTGTGCTGTGCTGTGAAGTCAGCCTTCCAGATGCAAGTGTTCAGTGTGACCCTGAAACCACACCTGAAAGACAGGATGGTGTCATCATACCAGCACGTGTTCTGACTTCAGCTTCATTTGTTAAGGGCAACGTGTATCCGGAGGTGAAAGAAAAACCTGAAATGGTTGATGTATTGTTATAATTGAGGAAGTGCCTGTAATCTAAATAAACGATATCAATGGAGAAGACTCATCCAAATACCAGCATGGAATTTCCTAATACTTGCTGCCAATTTGCTATCGAGGAGATGGTTAGGAAGTCTCAGGTGGATGCTAACTGCACAAGGGCCAAAAAGGATCTTATTACCAGGGTGGAGGTCAGTGATGAACATTGTGATATGAAGTCATATTCCTTGCAATGCAGCTCTTTGCAGTGTGCGAGGTTGGAGAACTGTGTGCAGGCAATGTCGAATGTTTCCTGTGGGTGAAACTCAAGTGAGGAGAGTGGCAAGTTTCTCTTGTCGCCAGGTGAATTCTTATACACATACACGCATTTGTTCTCTCTCTCTCTCTCTTTCTCTTTCTCTCTCTCTCTCTCTCTCTCTCTCTCTCTCTCTCTCTCTCACACACACACACACACACACACACGCACACAACACCCTTCCTCCCTCTGATCATATATCCTCTTAAAGATCTTCATTACATCAGCCATGCAGGAAGGGAAAGAAAACCCTTACCACTTGTAGTCATCACAGTTTCCCGTGAGGCAGCTATTACAAGACTATGAAGATGTACTCTAGCAATGAAGGGGCATCCAAAGAGGAGGGAGACTGCACCGTCCTATGACAGCTGGGGCTGAAGAGAGCAGAATTACAGCTAGCATTTCTTAAACTTGTATTATGTGTACTGAGTGTTTTATATACATTTTCTTAGTTAATCTTCACATCAACGTCTTGAGGTAGGGACTGTACTTATTTCCATTTTATAGATGAAGAAATTGAGGCTCAGGGATGTTAAATGATTTATTTATGGTCACACAGATCCACTCTAAACCACTGTACAATGCAAGCCAAAATACTCCCATCTGCTTCTTTATATGAGAATGTATAGAATGACAACTTGTTGTTCTGCACCAAATATAGTCTCTACTTACATATGTATGAATACGGATGGCTAATAATATGTTTGGGCCTGAGTGTGTCCAAGATTTCATAGATGGACATTTGCACACTCTTATACTGGTAACATTTCGTCCTGTGAACAAATGTTTTGACCTTGTGGTAGCCTCTGGTCATATTCTAATATTTTTAGCCAAAGTTATAATAAAAGAATCTTTCTGTTTCAAAATAGCCTTGCAGATCAAGCTCTGTATAATCTGAAATGCCACTTCTCTGTTTGGGGAGGGTTAAATGGTTGTCTCAGGCGAGTGTTTAGTTCACATTCTATAAATGGCTCTTACTCCTTGATCTGACTCACTGTATGTATTACAGCAAAGTCACTTACAGATCAATTTATTTTTAGAATCTTAAAGAAACAGATTCAACAGGGAGTGTTTGTCAGACCACAGGCTAATGTGAGGGAAAACATACCTTGGTGAGGAACTTTCTGTTTGATTCCTCTGCCCACAGCTCTCTGTTAGTGATAGGCCTTTGCATGTTGTGTTAAATGTTTTGAATTATTTAAATAGCAGAGTGGCAGAATTTTATGCCAACATCTTACATAATAGAGGAGTTTTTGTGGTGTGCAAGTGGGAGAGCCTTTTGCATTTTAAGTAAAATAATGTCAGGAAATAATCAGCACAATTAATCTTCATAAAGAAGAGAAAGATTATATACCCATCGCCTACCTTGCAGCTCTGTAATGGAAATTTTCTTTAAGATCAAAACCCAGGGGCTTCCCTGGTGGCGCAGTGGTTGAGAGTCTGCCTGCCGATGCAGGGGACATGGGTTCATGCCCTGGTCCGAGAAGATCCCACATGCCATGCAGCGGCTGGGCCCGTGAGCCATGGCCACTGAGCCTGTGCGTCTGGAGCCTGTGTTCTGCAACGGGAGAGGCCACAACAGTGAGAGGCCTGCGTACCGCAAAAAAAAAAAAAAAAAGATCAAAACCCAGGAATATGATAAGAACAGTGGTGATAATGATAATGGTGATGATGATGGTGACGATGATGAGAGCGGTGATGGTGATGGTGATGGTGATGGTGATGATGATGATAACCACCGCCACCATTAGGAGAGATTCTGTATCCGTCCGTTAAATAAATACGGCATGCTGCCCTCTACAGGTACTCAATCTAAACCGGATAGTATCAAATTCATACAAATAGGTGAAGCATCCTCAAACACACAGACCAATATATAAATGCAAATTGAATATTGAAGCCAGTTAAATAAGTAAAACCTTTATACTCTACAGGTCTCATTTGTGTGAATTCTGAAGCCAAAGAAGGAGCAAGCATTTAGTAATATTTATTCTAAATTTCTCTTCTGAATTTTTGAGTATGTATATTTGAGGCTAGTGTCAGAAGCTGGGAAGACCAGCTGGGAGTTTGTGGACTAGTTTTCTGTTGACACTAGAAAAAGCTAATTGTTCTTTGGTTTGCCTAAGGCCTGTTGTTTATGGATAACAGGTGTTTAATGAACAATTAATAAATAACAACAGGTCTGGAAATCTCAAATTTGTTTGCTTTTCAAAAAGGTTGGATTTTATACCACATTCAACTAACATTTTTAGAAACTAAACTAACAGGCTTTGGAAAAAAAAAAAAGAGGGTCCACCTGGCTCCTTCTTCACCCTTCTACTTCTGCCTTACGCCAGTCGATCATTGTTATTTTAGTATCTGGGTTGAACGTTTTTCTCAATTTACTCTGTGCTCTTCCTTGCTGGGGATATGAACCAACAGAGGAAACACTGCTGGGGAAAGAGTCTTTAGAATTGATTTCTTGTACCCGCCTTCTACCCTTGAGTTTAGTTTACGTTAGTTCAGCTTGATCACTGCACTGTTCTTCATGTTATTCCTTCACTCTAAAAGGAAGGGCTGGTCAGTGGAGCTGAGAATCCCCTAGTCCTAACGTGCTGGGATTTTGCCATATGGGCCAATGAGAGCATAAAGCAGTAGTGATGAGCACCAGCTTTAGAGAAATCCTGGGCTTGTGTCCAGCTCCCTCCACTTACCTGCTGGGTGGGCAAGTTATAGAATGCCTCTGAGCCTCAGTTTCCCATCAGCAAAATGAGTACAATAGCATCTACCTCATAGGAGTTTTGGGAGGATTTTAAAACACACTACAAGATAAAGCATTTTATAAGTGCCATCTTGTTTCGTTCCCATGACTACCTTGTAAGGAAGAGACTACTCTCTCCCCAACTTACAGAATGAAGAAGTGAAGCTTAAGGAAGTTAAGCAAATGAATCCAAGTTACAGGGCTGGCAGGTGTGGAGCTGGATTCAAGCCCAGGCTGAGGCCATGCTTTTGACCTCTGTGTCATTCAGTCAGATATCTGTATCCATTTTCCCCCACACATGTTACTAGGATGCTAAAAAGAATGTTTCACTTCACTCTCGAAGTCCTCCCTCTCCCCCATCATTCCGATTTCTTGCCAGACTCTGGTTCCTCCAACTGCAAGACGTACAGATGACAAGAGAGTCAGGCTCTGCCACCTACACTCTCAGTGCTTGGTAGACATGGAAGAAGCTACCAAAAAAATTCACCCTACCCCGTGGCTCTCAGAGTTGACTTATATAGTCAAAAAGAAGGGGATCCTTGTTAGTGGCTAATGTTAAAATCCCAAAGCGCAGTCAGCCAAAACCTCATCCAGATGCAAGTGTGTGGTCACTGGTCATGCATTTCTGTTTGCTGAATTCCATACAGCCAAGGCAACTGCCTTGCCTCGCTGAAGATCCACAGGGGAAAAAAGTTATGTGCACTAGTACGAAAAAACATGCAAGCAGAGTTCTCCCTTGTCATCAGGAATGTTTGATACAGCCGTGTTTATTCCGTGGCCTCCGTCCATGGTAAATGTGCCATCATTTCTCATGTGGGGAAAACTGACCCAGAGCTTCCTTATTGGCTGCTCATTTTGTTAAGATGACCTAACATCGTAGAGGATAATCTATTGCAATCAAAACAATTTTGTGGAATTATAAAAGTGTATGCATTTTAGTGAAATAACTACTGCTAGAGTCTTTTTGGCTGTTGTCAGACTGAAAACGTGTATAAGTTGTCCTTAAGTACCATATGCTCCTTTTCTTCACCTAATTTCTTACATCCTCTGGGGAGAGTTTACGATAGTGATATTCTAACAAATCATTGTCTTTCCTCATTAGGTACACACATTTTATTAGTTCATTCTTTGCGAGTGTGTTTTTGTATATCTAAAATATGTAGTAGCCATTTTATGATAGTACAGATTCATTATTTTCTGTATATTCTTATCATAGATTGCTAGAATATGTGACCTTTGCTGTGTATGAAGAATGACACTCAGTTCTACCTTTAAATATCACTTTTTGTCAAAGGCTCCACTGGCTTTACCATATCTGAATTGGATGATTTTTAATATAAAGTACTTGGAATTGTTGAAGTATGGAAGAATTCAAATCTAAAATTAAAATTTCCTGGTGATCTTTTTGATACAAGCACTAGCTAATATTCATTGACTGCTTACTATACCCCAGGCTTTGTTCCAAGCTTTATCTGTATTAACCCCTCAATTCTCATAACCATCCTACAAGGTGCCCATTTTACAAACAGGAAAATCGAGGTGTGAGAGGTTAAGTAACCTGACCTTGGTGACACAGCTACTAAGTGCTGTTTCTGGAACTCAGACCCAAGGGGGTTGGGCCCAGCATCTGCTTTCTTAACCCCTCCCCTTTAATGCAACTTCGACAGTGGGGGTGATAGAATCCATTTTATTGCTTTTAAGGGACATTTACATACTCTTTTAAATGAATACAAATAGACTGTTATCTTTAGCCATAGAGAGAAGGAAGAGTCTATTTAAGAAGGGATCTAAACAATAAGCCATAATTTATTTTTTCTCATGCTCTATCGAAAGGCCTGGTGAAGGAGGCCTATTATGTCTTACTCCCCCTGGTGTTCAGAAAGGGTGCCTATGGGGGCCCTTAATCAGATGTAGGGAAAGGAGCCCTGGGAAGGCTTCATTTCCTTTCTGTTCCTGAGTTTGAGAAACAAAAAGCAGCTAGAATGTGATACAAGAGTTCCTTTTCTCATCTGTTTTTCCTCTCAAGGCTTGCAATAAGTTCAGCATCCATTGCAACCCTTGACGGCCAAAGTTATTAAAATTTCTAATTTCCTAAAATTTCTCCTGTCCTCCACCCCTATCCGTTCTGCCACACCCTTGGCCTTCTGCCAGGGCATCTGGTTTTCCATAATTAGCATGGTGGTTCTGATAATCTTTCCCTGTCTTCAGCCCTGGCTGCTGGGCATATTTTCCCCCAAATCTCCATCACAGTTTTCCTTGTTATTGTTTGCTTGGAGTTTCTGATAGCCAATATTCCATGGAGAAAAATATAAGATCACCTTGAATTTTCAAGTCAACTGAACTTCAGTTGTTTGTATTAGATAAAACGGCACTGGGACCCTTAATTTAAAGAGTGGCTCAGCCCTGGCTACCTGTGGCTCTCACTTAGGGAGCGTTAGAAAACACCAGTGCTTGGGCTCCACCCCCAGAAAGTTTGAATCATTTCTTCTGGGGTGGAGCCCAGGCATCAGCGTTTTTATTCTTTTTTTTTTTTTTTTTTTTTAATATGAGGTCATGGTTGAGAAACACTGGACTAAATTGGCTTAAGTTTGAATACCAAGACCCCGAAAGGCCTTGGTTCAGAAATATATTAAATTCATTTAAATGGACAGTTGTAGTTCCTGTCTGTTTTAACCTGTTTGTTAAAATGTGAAAAGGGGTTTTTGCTATACAGCCTGTTCATCCCCAAATTAAAGGGAAAAGATGAAGTGCATGGCACTTTTGAAGTACCCTCTGCCCCGGGCATCTCTGGCCACATCCTTTGCAAGAGGCCAAAGTGTTCTGTAGCTGAGATGTTTCAGCTTATCTTCAGCCCTGAGGCAAATCAGGACAGTCACCAGAAATCATTTTCATGTCAGTGCCTGGTGCATACTGGGTGTTCAAGAAATCAAAATTTGTATGTGGCTTAGTACAAAATGCAGGGGCTACTGTTACTGTGTGATTTTGGAGATGAGTCTGGTTCCTCATCTGTACAATAGATTTAATAGTGCTTGCCTTACAGGATTGTATACAAATTGAATTACATAATTTATACAAAAGCTGCTGATCTACCTGCTACCACGCAGCAGTCACTCCTCCCCAAAGATCTGGAAACTCTTCCCAGTTCAGAGGAGGGAATTTCTCTCATACTGTCATCACTATGATATTGGCTGACATCATCAATTTTATTTTTCAAGGAAGTCAACGAGTCCTGTCATATCTCCCATCGGTAAGACCCTAAAGACAGACAGCGGCCAGGGGCTTTTGTGGTTTGTGCTTACAGCACATACAATAAGGCCACGTAGGCTTCCTGGACTTCGCTCTGTTGATTTACTGAAACCTGTTACCGCCAGGGCTGCCACAGCATCCCCACACGCCTGCCTATTGTCCATAGCCTGTCTGGTCACCTCCCCTGGTTCTGAGTCCTTCCAGCAGGCTTACCATCTGTCAATCTACTTGGCCCTCAAACCCTTCTTGAGGAGGTTTCAGCACCCAAGGGAAGTTAACAGGCTCCTCCAGAGCCCAGGGGACTTGGCCAGGAAATCTGCATTTCGAGGGGTAAGAGAAGAAGGAGATGACTAGAGAAAACCAGCAACTTCTATGTAAGCATCCAGAGGGGGCAGAACTGGAGAGAGAACAGTGTGAACTCAGAGAATATCACGTCCTGTAGGAGGATGGACGTGGTGGTCAAGGAATAGACTTATGAAGTCAAACAGTAGCCCCTGAGACATTAGAGAGGCTCTGCTGCCTGTTAGTGCTCTTTGTGTAATATTTCTCTGACTTTGCTAGGAAAATCCTTCTTAGACATGTCCTCTGCTGTGTTCATTCACTCAGCAAACCGTGATGAAGTGCCTAGCATTGGCTAAGCAGAAAGGACAGCCTGACTCAGGGAGTACAGTCTGGTGTGTGCGCGGTGGGGGAGGATATGAAGCAGCCATTGAACACTGATAGATTTAACTAGGTTAAAAACAGTCAAATTAAAAACAAACAAAAAACGTAAGCCGAACTTCCAATGCCTTTCGTCCCTCATGTTCCCTTTTTCCCACTTAACTAGTGGATAGTGGTTAAGAGCCCAGACTTCTAAGTGAGGTTATCTGTTTAAATGGTGGATTCACCACTACCTGTGTGATTTTGGGCTAAATGATACCTCACTTTACGTCTCTGAAAACTGACATCATAAAAATGCTTACAGATTGTTACGGAGATTAAATGAGATAATACACGCAAAATCCTTAGAAAAGTGTTAAGCACATAGTAATCACTCAACAAAGGTGAGGTTATTAGTATTAATCCACCAGACTATGTTAAGACAGAGAGTCTGAGGATGGACACACAGAGGCAGGCCCTGTAGGGAAATCCAAATGACTAATTTATTGTCCCATTCTCCTTTCACCCTTCCCTCAGAGAGTTGTTCTGGAATCACGCACCCGGTGTACAGGTCAGCCAAACTTTTCGGCTGCTGCTGGTTCCTGAACTCTTCTTTCTGGCCTCAATTGACAGAGCTGAGAGGCTCTGGGCAGCCAACAAACAACTCTGTATCTGCAGTCGAGCAGACAGCTGGCAATTGGGGAGTTTCGTTGCTCCAAAAGAGAAGCAGGACAGTCAGGGGCTGAATGGTTTCTGCTGCTTTCAGAAAACTCACTGGCCTTCCAGAGTTAGTCAGGACCCTGGACACATAGGGCTACAACATTCTCCTCCTGAGGTAGCCTTTACTTCTTAGGAGTCTCAAGTCTTCCCAAAGCTCTGACCCTCCCTGATTCAGATATTCTGAACAGCTGTCTCAGCTTTGTATAAGGGATGGTATCTAATAAATTTCAAAAGTTAATTTTTGTTTATCAAATATGTCATTGACATATAAAGGCTCTTTGCCAAGTTGAGTTTCCGCCATCAGAGAAGCATAGGTATTGATTACGTTTCTATAAACATCGAACTTTTGACCAATGATGGACCAAGGAGCACAGATTTGGAAGGACGGACTTCTACATCGCATTCAGAAAACATGGACTTCCAAGGTTGACGGGATCCTCAGAGGTCTCCCAGTCCAAGCTGTCCATCCAATGGATAACTTCCAAACAGCCCTAAGAGGTGGCTGCCCAGCTTCTGCCCAAACCATTCTGTGATGCCCTGTGCTCACCAGCTCCTACAGCACCCTGCTCCTGTGATGCCTACTTGGACAGCTTAAAATTGTTAGAAAGTACCACTTCTATGGAGTCAGTTATGTTTTTCTGGATTTCTACCCGTAAGACTTAACACTACTCATTTGACTTAACACTAAATCCATGTATCCCTTCTCCAAAATGTTGGTCACTTCTCATACCAGCTAATTAATTACCTATTCCTAATAGCAACTTCGGGAACAATTAGAGATCTACATTTCAGTATAGTCTGTTTGAAATTCTTATTCTCAAATCTGTGTTTTTTGGAAACCCAAGAATACTTGAAACCAAGTGCTGAAAAAACATGTGTTTTTCATTTTCACCTGACATACTGCATCTTAAGGCATCATTCTGGGTGTGCAGCAGCTGAAAAAGTTTGAAAAAATGTAACTGCTCAAAACTAGAGTGATATGGGGACACATGGTGAAGCAAAATGGTCAGTGCATAAAGCAGTTTGGTGTATGGCCTGGGGGTTGGAATCATTCCGATTGCATAGATCACCATATGAGAGGACAATAGCATGGTTAAAAGTCTCAAAAGTTTCCAAATACATTCTTAACCATTTTTCACCTTGATTACTACCCTACTAGCTAAGAGAGTGACTTTTTGTACACAGAAGACGTATGTCGATAGGTTCCTTCAGTATTAATTCAACATTTATTTATTAAGTACCTTCCTTGTATTCCAGGCAGAGAATCAACACTAGAAGGTATGCGTGACTATCTTCCCCACGTTACAGAAGAGAAGACTAGGTACAAACATTAGTAACTTACCCAAAGTTATGCAACTAGTAAGTGGTTGCACTGGGGTTAGAACCAGAGATCTGGCCACAGAATGCATGGTCTCAGCTGCCACCCAGCACCAACAGTGGGACACACAGTCATGTGGAAACCTTTCAGCCCTGAGCTGCTGAGTGTATCTTGAGCAGGACCATTTGTTCTTTTTCTCTGTGGGAAGGATTTCAGGATGCTGACTCCAAAGCATCATCGGCTTTAATCTGTCTCTAAAAATTCTTCACTCCAACTCCAGTGTGTGGGGTTTCCCCCCAAGTCATTCAAAGCAATTCTCTAACACCAGCTGGGTGTCCTACAATTCAACACAATTCTGACACCATCTATCCAGGGATAGCATCAGATCGCACATGTTAATGGTTCAGTCCCACAAAACTGCCCTCCACCCCACTTCAGACACCTGTTGCCAGTCTAGGTTGTCACCTGTGCTTCTGACCAGGACCAGCTATAGATCAGAGATCTCCATGATCCCTTCCTTGGGTTCAGTTAATTAGCTGGAGCAACTTACAGAACTCAGAGCAACATTTTAGTTACTAGATTACTGGTTTATTATAAAAGGATATAACTCTGGAACAGCCAGATGGAAGAGATACATAGGGCAAGGCATGTGGGAAGGGGCACGGAACCTCCATGCTCTCTCCTGGTGCCACTCTTTCCAAATCTCCAACCCCAAAGCTCTCTGAAACCTGTCCTTTTGGGTTTTTCTGGAAGCTTTGTTACGTAGGCATGGTTGATTAAGTCATTGGCCGTTGGGGATTGATTCAACCTTCAGCTCCTCTCTCCTCTTGGAGGTCTGGGGGTGGGACTGAAAGTTCCAACCCTCTAATCACGTGGTTGGTTGTCCTGGCAACCAGCCCTATCCCTAGGTTGGTGTGTCCAAAAGTCACCCCACTGACATAACAAAAGACACCTTAGGAAATTCCATAACAAAAGACACCTTAGGAAATTCCAAGGATTTTAAAAGCTCTGTGCCAGAATCGGGGATGAAGACTAAATAAATAATTCTTTTGTAAGTCACAGTATCACAGCCTCCCAGTGGGGTAACCTAACCCCCACGTCTCCCTTTCGTGCCCTGACAGTCATTTTGGAGTTGCTTTCTGTGTGGTGTGTAGTAGAAAGAACCCTAAGACTGAACATTGGAATTCCTGAGTTAGAGTCCCAGCTCCATCAGATAAGAGCTGTGTGACCCTGGGCAAGGCACTCCATCCCTTGAGATTCAGTTTCTTCCTTTGTAAAAAATACCCATCTCCCAGGTTCGTGGTAAGGATTCTTTGCTTTCTAACAAATGTTGACCACCTCGGACGTGCCAAGCACTTGGTGAAGTTTTGGGTATGCACTGGTAGATAAAATAGACGTGGGTGCTGCCTTTTTTTTTTTTTTTTTTTTTTTTTTTTACTGTACGTGGGCCTCTCACTGCTGTGGCCTCTCCCGCTGCGGAGCACAGGCTCCGGACACACAGGCTCCGCGGCCATGGCTCGCGGGCCCAGCCGCTCCGCGGCATGTGGGATCCTCCGGGATCGGGGCACGAACCCGTGTCCCCTGCATCAGCAGGCGGACTCTCAACCACTGCGCCACCAGGGAAGCCCCGGGTGCTGCCTTTTTATAGAGCCTGCAGTCACGTGGGGAAGGTAGACAAGAAGTAAGCAAACACATGGATAATTGCAAATGGAAATGAGGGTTCCAAAGGAAATGAAAGAGCTCAGCATTAGGAAATGGAGTGGGTGGGAGCACCCGCTTAGGTAAGGCGGCCAAGGATGGTCTCCCTGGGAAAATGTGTCCAAAAGATGAGGACATACCTGCCAAGTGAAGAGCAGGGAGAATTTCAGGCCTAGGAATGGCATCTTTACAGGCTCTGAGCTGGGAAATATGATTAAAGAACATTTATCATATATGTGTATGAGGGCCCTTTGTAAACCAAAATAGGATAAACCCATGTAAAAAACTTCAACTGCAAACAAAAAAATAGCATGGACCACATGCAAAGTCCACCTCAGACTATGTTCTTCCCATAAGAGTCAAGACTAACATTCTAACCCAGGGAAGTGTGTTCCATTTCCACAAGATAACAGCCTTTATCCTTCACACCAACATTTTAGGTGCGTGGACTGAACAAACACAAGCAGTAATGTTTTCCTTGATTTCCATCATCTACCAAGGAACAGAACTTCCTCCCTCTCTCACTTTTCCATTTCCTCTACCTCCTGTCCTTGGAGATTGGGCAACAATTTCTAAAAATTTCCTGCAGTTGACTGATGACAGGACATGGGTGTCTGGAGTCCAAACTGCCTGACTAGAGCTAGGACAAGATGTTGAAAAAGAAGCAAGGAGGGTCCCTGTCTGATTCTCTGCTGACGCCTGGATTTGGGGGTGACTGTCAGCAGGGCTGAGCTCCTACTTTTCTCTTCAAATGGTTTGGTGTTTAAATCGTTTTGTCCAGCATCCTTAAATATGTCTATAGTACGTAAGGAACACTGGTAATGCTAAGTCAGGGAAGACTTATTGTAAGGGGATCCTTGGAGAAGGTAGAATGCTGCCGCTTACTTCTACTTAGTGTTCCTTACACAGAAGATGTAACTGAAGTATCAGCAACAGTGTCACCAAGAGAAGATTTTTCAGCCCACCCTCTTGAAGGTTAGCCAGCCCCTGACCCTAGTCATCCTCTATGACATCACCCATTGTCACTTTCTTCACAGCATTTATCATTCTCTGAAATATCATATATTTATTTTTTTGTTTATTATCCACCTTCCCCAATACAACGTAAGCACCCTAAGTTCAAGGAACTCACCATCCTGTTCACCCTGTGTACCCAGTTTTCAAAATAGTGTCTATAGTTTAATGGTTACTCAGTGGCTGAATGATGAATGTATCCATAGATCAAACTATAGTAATGACAGTGATCACTTCCATAGCTCTCATCAAGTTCTAGGCACTCCTCCAAGTGCTTTAAACATCTAATTCACTTAATCCTTTGGATAAACACATGAGGTAGGCATTAGTATTGTTCCTATTTGTAGATGAGTAAACTAGGGCACAGAGAAATGGAGTATTTTGCCCAAGCTCACACAATACGTGCCAGGACTCAGATTCAGACTCAGACCGTCTGGCTCTAGAATCTACACTTTCATCCACTACACTGATATTCCATAGAACATGTTGTTGTTCCAAAAGAAATATCCATGATACCAAAACAAAACAAACAAAACTCTTTGACCACAAAATTATTTTCCTCAAATGAGACTCTTAATCAGTTTAACTAAAGGAAGATTCAAGTGTGTTTGTGTATTTGTGTGTGTTTGTGTGTGTGTGTGTGTGTGTAAAGAAAAGAGAGGTAGAAAATTTGATATTGTGAATGTTCTTTTAGCCTGAATTCTTGGACTATCCAGAATTACTTTCGCTTCTGCCTACATCTCACACGTAGAAAAATACTTTTGAGAACACCTGAAGAGAAAGTAAAGAAAGTGTCCCTTCTATAACAATTAGTATGTAATTTCTACCCTGTGCAGGGTGCTCACACAGTAGTCAGGCCAGGCTGAGAATGGTGAGTCAGGAACCTTCCCTGGCATCCTTTTGATTTGCTGGTCACTTGGTGTATGGATCTAACAGCAATGGTGGCGACGGTGGGGACTCAGGGTAGAGGGGGTCGGGAAGGAGGATTATGAATGTATGGGCGTCATAAGTTTGTCCAAAGAAATAAATACAAAGGCAGTGGCACTGCATCTCTCTTTGAGTCTCCTTGGTCTTGCATCTTCAAATCTAAAAGATAATAATCTAGCCTGTCTCCAGTTATTGGACAGCACAAATTCCATGCTGCCTATAAAATGAGACCAAATCTCTAAATCACTGTTATCTGAAGCCAGGAGTCTGGCTCTTAAACAAAAGAGTGAAAAGAAAATCGATGAGTCTGAAACCTAAGCCTGTCTTCTTGGCTATCAGATCAGTTAAGATTCCCAGAATAAAATGTAAAATGAAGGTAATTGATAACAATTTTGAGCCTCATCTTTTTCTCAAAGGTTGGCAGTGTTTTGTTGAGTGTGATCTTGGTTTTTCCCATTATAGCCTTATGAAATGGTGTACAAATTTCCACATGAGTTTCATTTGAACTTTAATCTATGCATCCAACCTGTCTCTGAACAGCCACTGGAATCTTTTGGCTCTGAAGGAGTTTGTTTTTATCTTCACCCAAAGCTTTAATCATGCCATTTCCCTTTCAGACCAGTTGAACAAATAAATGCATACTCATGAATTAAAACTAGTATTTTAAAATAGGACGGGCAAAAAAAATCCAAATCTCCTCATTATATGCTTTACTCTCTCCTTAAGGGAAAATATTTAATATTCTACATCGTTTGATGATTATAATTTTAAAATTATTATGAGCTATGCATCACAGAACTTTTTCATTGTACCATTCACTGCTTAAAAAATGTAGATGGCCTGATGTCTAAGGACCTTGCAAGCCCTCCTGTGTGTTTCTTGCCTTATTTCCTCAGTTGTCACACTGGTTCTCCTCAGTGACTCATGCATAGAGCTTCAATTATGTAGTTCTTGTCTCTTTTTTTCTATAAAACAAAATCCTACTACCTATCCTTCAAGTTCTGCCTTCTTCCCTCACTTTCTAGCTCTGGTCCACCTTACTTTCTGAACTCTTAGAGGAATTTAATCTGTATCTCTAGTATCCTCCTTTAATTTTATATTTGCATCTTTAAAAAATGTTTTCTACTATTACAATTGCCTTTTCAAGGAGATATAAGCAGCTTAAGGGTAGAGCACTATATCAGTTAGGAATGCATTTACCTGCAAGTAAGAAAAAACATACAAAAAAGACACGTATTGTTCTCATGGAACAAGAAACACTTAACCCCCAAATAGCCAAAGCGATCTTGAGAAAAAAGAACAAAGCTGAAAGTATCATGCTCCCTGATTTCCGACTATACTACAAAGCTACAGTAATCAACACAGCATGATACTGGCACAAAAACAGACACATAGTTCAACAGAACAGAATAGAAAACCCAGAAATAAACCCAGGCACAAAGATCAATTAATCTATGACAAAGGAGGCAAGAAAGTATGAGGAGAAAAGACAGTCTCTTTAATAAGTGATGCTGGGGAAACTGGACAGCTACATGGAAAAGAATGAAATTAGAACATTCTCTCATACCATATACAAAAATAAACTCAACATGGATTAAAGATCTAAATGTAGACCAAAACCCATAAAACTCCTAGAAGAAAACATAGGTAGACACTCTTTTTTATATATTTATTTATTTTTAGCTGCGTTGGGTCTCCATTGCTGTGTGTGGGCTTTCTCTAGCTGCAGTGAGCGGGGGCTACTCTTCATTGTGGTCCATGGGCTTCTTATTGCAGTGGCTTCTCTTGTTGCGGAGCACGGGCTCTAGGGACGCAGGCTTCAGTAGTTGTGGCACACGGGCTCTAGAGTGAAGGCTCAGTAGTTGTGGTGTGTGGGCTTAGTTGCTCCAAGGCATGTAGGATCTTCCTGGACCAGGGATTGAACCCATGTCGCCTGCATTGGCAGGTGGATTCTTTTTTTTTTTTTTTTTTACAAATTTAATCAGTTATACATATACATATGTTCCCATATCCCCTCCCTTTTGCGTCTCCCTCCCACCCTCCCTATCCCACCCCTCCAGGCGGTCACAAAGAACCGAGCTGATCTCCCTGTGCTATGCGGCTGCTTCCCACTAGCTATCTACCTTACGTTTGGTAGTGTATATATGTCCATGCCGCTCTTTCACTTTGTCACAGCTTACCCTTCCCCCTCCCCATATCCTCAAGTCCATGCTCTAGTAGGTCTGTGTCTTTATTCCTGTCTTACCCCTATGTTCTTGATGACATTTTTTTCTTAAATTCCATATATATGTGTCAGCATACAGTATTTGTCTTTCTCTTTCTGACTTACTTCACTCTGTATGACAGACTCTAGGTCCATCCACCTCATTACAAATAGCTCAATTTCATTTCTTTTTATGGCTGAGTAATATTCCATTGTATATATGTGCCACATCTTCTTTATCCATTCATCCGATGATGGACACTTAGGTTGTTTCCATCTCCGGGCTATTGTAAATAGGGCTGCTATGAACATTTTGGTACATGTCTCTTTTTGAATTATGGTTTTCTCAGGGTATATGCCCAGTAGTGGGATTGCTGGGTCATATGGTAGTTCTATTTGTAGTTTTTTAAGGAACCTCCATACCATTCTCCATAGTGGCTGTACCAATTCACATTCCCACCAGCAGTGCAAGAGTGTTCCCTTTTTTCCACACCCTCTCCAGCATTTATTGTTTCTAGATTTTTTGATGATGGCCATTCTGACTGGTGTGAGATGATATCTCATTGTAGTTTTGATTTGCATTTCTCTAATGAGTAAAGATGTTGAGCATCCTTTCATGTGTTTGTTGGCTGTCTGTATATCTTCTGTGGAGAAATGTCTATTTAGGTCTTCTGCCCATTTTTGGATTGGGTTGTTTGTTTTTTTGCTATTGAGCTGCATGAGCTGCTTATAAATTTTGGAGATTAATCCTTTGTCAGTTGCTTCATTTGCAAATATTTTCTCCCATTCTGAGGGTTGTCTTTTGGTCTTGTTTATGGTTTCCTTTGCTGTGCAAAAGCTTTGAAGTTTCATTAGGTCCCATGTGTTTATTTTTGTCTTTATTTCCATTTCTCTAGGAGGTGGGTCAAAAAGGATCTTGCTGTGATTTATGTCATAGAGTGTTCTGCCTATGTTTTCCTCTAGGAGTTTGATAGTGTCTGGCCTTACATTTAGGTCTTTAATCCATTTTGAGCTTATTTTTGTGTATGGTGTTAGGGAGTGATCTAATCTCATACTTTTACATGTCCCTGTCCAGTTTTCCCAGCACCACTTATTGAAGAGACTGTCCTTTCTCCACTGTACATTCCTGCCTCCTTTATCAAAGATAAGGTGACCATATGTCCGTGGGTTTATCTCTGGGCTTTCTATCCTGTTCCATTGATCTATCTTTCTGTTTTTGTGCCAGTACCATACTGTCTTGATTACTGTAGCTTTGTAGTATAGTCTGAAGTCAGGGAGCCTGATTCCTCCAGCTCCGTTTTTCGTTCTCAAGATTGCTTTGGCTATTCGGGGTCTTTTGTGTTTCCATACAAATTGTGAAATTTTTTGTTCTAGTTCTGTGAAAAATGCCATTGGTAGTTTGATAGGTATTGCATTGAATCTGTAGATTGCTTTGGGTAGTAGAGTCATTTTCACAATGTTGATTCTTCCAATCCAAGAACATGGTACATCTCTCCATCTATTTGTATCATCTTTAATTTCTTTCATCAGTGTCTTATAATTTTCTGCTACAGGTCTTTTGTCTCCTTAGGTAGGTTTATTCCTAGATATTTTATTCTTTTTGTTGCAATGGTAAATGGGAGTGTTTCCTTGATTTCACTTTCAGATTTTTCATCATTAGTATATAGGAATGGCAGGCGGATTCTTAACCACTGTGCAACCAGGGAAGTCCTAGGCAGAACACTCCTTGTCATAAATCATAGTGATATTTTTGGGGATCTGTCTTCTAAGGCAAAGGAAATAAGAGCAAAAATAAACAAATTGGACTTAATTTAACTTAAAAGTTTTTGCACAGCAAAGGAAACCATTGACAAAACAAAAAAACAACCTACTGAATGGGAGAAAATATTTGCAAATGATATGACAGATAAGGGGTTAATATACAAAATATACAAACAGGTCATACAGCTCAATATCAAAAAAACAACTCAATTAAAAATGGGCAGAAGACCTGAATAGACATTTCTCCAAAGAAGATATACAGATGGCCAACACGCACATGAAAAGATGCTCAACATCGCTAATCATCAGAGAAATGCCACGCAAAACCACAATGAGATATTACCTCACACCTGTCAGCATGGTTATCATCGAAAAGTCCACAAATAACAAACATTGGCAAGGACATGGAGAAAAGGGAACCCTGTACACTGTTGGTAGGGATGTAAATTGTTGCGGCCCGTATGGAAAACAGTATGGAGACTTCCCAAAAACTAAAACAGAACTACCGTATGATCCAGAATTCTACTCTTGGGTATATATCCAATGAAAACAAAAATACTAATTCAAAAAGATACATGCACCCCGATGTTCATAGCAGCATTAATTACAATGGCTGAAATATGGGAGCAACCTAAGTGTCCATCAACAGGTGAATGGACAGAGAAGATGGGTATATATATATATATATATATTACAGATGAATACTACTCAGCCATAAAAAGAATGAAATTCTGCAACAACATGGATGGACCTAGAGAGTATTATGCTTAGTGAAATAAGTCAGACAAAGAAAGGCAAATACTGTATGTTATTATTTATATGTAGAACAAAAAAATAAAACAAATGAATATGACAAAACAGAAACAGGCTCACAGATATAGAGAACAAATTAGTGGTTATCGGTGGTGAGAGGGAAGGAGGAAGGGCAAAATAGAGGTAGTGGATTAAGAGGCACAAACTACTATGTATATAATAAATAAGCTATAAGGATATATTGCACAGCATGGGGAATATAGCCAATATTTTATAATACTTTTAAATGGAGTATAATCTATAAAAATATTGAATACTGTGTTGTACACCTGAAACTAATAAAATATTTAAATCAGCTATACTTCAATTAAAAAAAATTAAATTAAATAACAAAAAAGAAACACCTAATGTACTTAAATCAGTAGACCAATCTTGACAGATTTTTCAGTCTTTTTTATCATCATGAAAGGGTTATTAGAATGTTTGACTCAGCTGACAAGCTGCCGATGCAAGAGATATTAGCCATTTTAAAACCATAAACTCCCCAATTTAGTCAACAATATTCTAACTTTATACTTCTTCTGTGCTCTATTTGTCCCCTCTCCTAGACTGTAAACTCCACGATGACTGGTATTATGCCTGCCTGTTATATCCCTAATGATTTGTGGAATGAATAAATCACCATAGTCACCCAAAACTCTTCTACATAACCTACAACTTGGTAGTTTGTGTTCTATATATTATTTAGTGACTCTGAACGTCTCTGTCGTCTATGTATATTTATTTTGGTTTAGGGTTGCTAATTTTTGGACCAACAAATTTCAGTTTTCTGCTTTACAGTGTCTCTGTTGATTCTTTTATTCACTCATGCATGTTGTTTTCTGGGTACAGTCACATTCCAGAAAGGCACGTGCAGTTAACATGGTGCATCCCAAACTCTTGGCAGCCCACCTGAAAATTCTCAGTTGCTCCCAAGTCGTGCCATTGTTGCATGTAGCTCATATCTGTGCGCCAAGATTGCTGAAGAGATGAACAAAAGCATGTCCAGCCACCAGTCAACTGAGCATGCCAAAGAAATCAAATAAAATCAACAAATAGTTATTGAGCAACAAAAACACAGGATTGCAGACTTGGATGAAACCTGAGAGATCATCTGTTCCAATTTCCTCCTTTCTAAAAAAAAGTTTAATGTGCTGGATTTTTCTTTTCATATTTTAATCTTCTTTTTAAAATAAGCAAATAAATTCACACAATACCCCTCATTTAACAAAAGAGGAAAATGAAGCGCAAGATGACACAGATAGTGAGTGGCCAGAAGCCATATTTGTGCTTCTGGTTTCTGCCCTATACTTCTTAGAGGGACCATGTCTGGGGTTCTCTGCTGGGGAGATGAAGGACACAGAGGAGTAATAGTAACATCCTTCATCTGTGGGATGTGTTTAGAGCTTTTGCACATGTGATCATCACATTTGAAAGGACTGGCAAGGATTGCTAATACCACATTACTGATGAATTTATCATCTTCTTCCTCCTCTGGATTTGCTCTTCCTTCTGCATTTCCTGACTCAGTGAGGGCCATACCATACACCTGGTCACCTTCTTTCTGTGTAGCTTTTCAGGTATGATAAAATAATTTGTTTATATATAATGATTTGTTTTAAGCCTCCTCTCCTAGGCTATAAACTCCATGATAACAGGTATCATGCCTGCCTGTTAAATCGCCAATTATTTGTGGAATGAATAAATCACCATAGTCATCTAAAACTCTCCTACATAACCTACAATCTGGTAGTTTTTGTTCTATGTAGTATTTACTGATTTTGAAAGTCTCACGTTTGTTCTTTTGTCTTCATTGCTACCATAACTGCCTTAGTTCCGCCCCTCATCACCCTTTCTCTAGTCTTCTAAGTGGTCTCTCTTATCCAGCCTCCACACTCTTCAGCTGGAGTTACTTTTCTCAAACACAAACTTGATCACATGATGCTTCTGAGCTTAGAAAATCTCCAGCTTCAGTGGGGCCCTATAATTTTCATTCATTCATTCATTCACTCACCCCAGAAATGGTTTTTGAGAGGCTATAATTTGGTAGGCACTGTATGAGAGGCTTCCTATGTAGAGGTTAATATAATAGTTTGCTCTCAAGGAGCTTGTAGACTGATGATAAACAAGTATAAAGTAGTTAAATATCTAATTACCATTTGTGATGACACTCAGTACAAAGGAAACAACTAGAGTGGTAAAAAGGAGACTAATGGAAGAGGGCAAAGGACAAGGGAGAGAGAGATTTAGATGGGTTATGCAGGAAACGCTTATCTGAAAAGTGACGTTTCACACGAGACCCCAAGGATCAGAAAGAGCTGTCCACGTGAAGATGCAGAGGGAGAAGGATTTTCACAGAAGGAACAAGGGATGAAGGCCCTTTGGTGGGGAAGAAGTTGCATTCTCCGGTCTGTGAATTGAGGATGTTGCTGAATCCTTCTAGTTCCACAAGTCAATTAAGAACTTATGTTTAAATGTAAAGTATTTGGTGATTTACAATTTTTAATTTTATTTTTTACTGTATCACTGTGTTTTTCCAAAAACACTTGGTAAATAGTTAGACCAAGGAAGATTAGTAGATCCTAGGTCTGGAAGTTAAGAATTCAGATAGCTCAGTGCTTCAGACTGTATGGTCTTATCAATTTACAGCTTGACACATCTTCTTTGGAAAATTAGTATGTGTCTTTCGGAATCTTCGTTATTATAGTCATTAGCCACAGGACTTCCTTCCCTTGGTATAAACATTGACTTAAGATATTTAATTAATGGTTTTTGCTATATTTTTCCAATGTTTATCAAATTTCTGGGCTTCTGTGTGCTGATGCAAGGGTTCTTGTGAGGTATATCAGCAAAGATACGGACTAAACACCTATAATATGTAACAATCCCTATAGTGTTGGTCAAGAAAATCTTGGCCCAGTCTTCATTCAACTTACTATCTTAAAGAAAGAGATCAGACATATATGTATCATATACAACATATATATAACACATAAATGCAGAACTGGTTGCCACGAGGATATACATGTCCTTTCTCTCTAAATCTTAAAGAGAATATGTCAATGTAATTGCTACTATTACAACTTATATCAATAAAAATTACTCCACATAGCCTTTAGAAATTAGTCCATTTTGTAGATGAATAACTGAGACTGATCATCTACCAATGATTTTTTTCAACTCACATAGCAAATTAGTGAACCAAATCTGGACATTTTGTCTTCTTTGAACAGGAGGTTAGATCATAAGTAGGGAATACTTTGTGTACTCCTTCCCAAATTTCAGAGAAATAAAATGTTTACAGTCATCTTTTTTATCCTGATTTTTATGTATTGCATGAAAGGAAATCTTATGTATTGCATGAAAGGAAAATTAGCACCTCTACTTATTTGAAATACATTCTGGCTTCACTTTTTGAAAAAAAAATTAATGGAATATATTGGACTGAGAATGTGTAACGCCCTAGCCAGGTAGCCTCCCTGCTGTACTTCACGAATGCTTCATAGCATTTGTTTCTCTGGACCGACTAAATAGTAATGACTCAGCATAATGATTTCAATTTCTCCTGATACTCAACTAGGGTCTTATAAGTTTCTTGGCCTAGTCTTATCTTTGTTTGGCCTTGAGCATTTTCTAGAATAAGTCCAACATTCTGATGCAAGCATAGGTCTCTTCTTAAGTCAGAATACAACAAAACAAAATCCCTTAAAACAAATGTGCTGCGCTAAAATGTTAGCAGACATTTACTCTAGAAAAGGGAGTAAGCATTTCAGTAGGTTTAATTTTTATGTCCCAAGAGATATGAACTAAGAAACAGAAATATGGACTTCTGTGGTATTTATTACATTCTTCCTGAACTGTATACCTTTTATTTCTGAAAAGTGAGCAGTGAACATACATCTATATTTAATAAAAGGAATCTATATTTCAATTTTTTAGTATGTGAGAAAATTCAAAACAAAGTATCCATCATTCCTTGCTGTTGAATAATGCAGCTGGGAACTTGACTAATGCAGCTGGGCATTAAACATGGACTCGAAGACCACACAAAGCCTTATCTGAAACTCACCAAGAGCAGATGGCAGGAATCCTGATGTCCTGTCTTATCTACTATGTAAGAGAACCCAGTTCTCCACCAAGTTTAAACTACGACAGGCAAGAGCTAGTTATAAAGGAGATTTATTTGACACTTAAAAGAATTTCAGGGCTTCCCTGGTGGCACAGTGGTTAAGAATCCGCCTGACAATGCAGGGAACACGGGTTTGAGCCCTGGTCCCAGAAGATCTCACATGCCGCAGAGCAGCTAAGCCCGTGCGCCACAACTACTGAGTCTGCGCTCTAGAGCTTGCAAGCCACAACTACTGAAGCACACAAGCCACAACTACTGAAGCCTGCGCACCTAGAGCCCGTGCTCTGCAACAAGAGAAGCCACCACAATGAGAGACCCACTCACAGCAAAGAAGAGTAGCCCCCACTCACCGCAACTAGAGAAAGCCCGCGTGCAGCAGTGAAGACCCAATGCAGCCAAAAATAAATAAAATAAAATAAATTAATTAAATTTAAAAAAAAAGAATTTCAACCCTGAGGCCAGCAGTGGTGCTGTGGAGTCAAAACAGATGTCTCTCAATCCTTCAGGAGACCACAGGAACTCACAACTGGTCATGTTTGTAGTCTTCCATGCACCCACAGCTGCAAAAACTTGAGAGCTCTCTGTCTCTCTGTCTCTCTGTCTCTCTCTCTCTCACACACACACACACACACACACAAGCAGATGGACATAAAAGAGGAATATAATCCCTCTGTATCCACTGCATACAGGATAAAAACCTGGCCTCACAATCTCAGATCTGGGAAGAATTTGGTTGAAAATGCTAACCTCAGTGATTACCTGCACTAGAGCATCGGAGGCAAATGAACAGGGTGCCCTGTTCTGTCAGCTCAGTGCCGAACTGTGAAGTTCTAGGTAATGAATCAAGAGCCTGAGCCACAGAGTCTAGTTCTCCACCAGGCTGCTCACACCAAAAAAAAAAAAAAAAAAAAAAAAAAAAAAATGTGATGAGCAACCTTCACCTCGCTGATACTACTTAGATGTTTCCATTTCTACCACATGAACTCAATGACAACGCTTCTGGGGTATGTTGACTGTGATCACATATGGAGTAAAAGAATGCCAAAACACTGTGATGTTGGTAAAAAGTTGATCAAACATCTTTCAAAGCAACAACAACCATGCAAAAATAACAATTTCAACAACTACTACCCCAAACTATAGATACTTGGCAGTTCATATCACCATTTGAAGAAGAATGCTTCTTTTATATTATTCCTATCAGATGATTTCTTATGAAAATTGGATTAAGGAAATTAGATTGAGAGCAATTTTTAAAAAAATTTACAGTGATCTTAGGAAGAACTTATGGAAGTTTCTTTCATACGGTGAGCTCCATAATTAAAAGGAATTACAAAATATGAGCCGGCCACATGCCGAAAGAAAATGAGCCTTGACATTGAGAATGTGACAGGACAGCATTTTAAAATTACATACCTCTTGTAAAGGCATGAAACTCATGTCTCCCCTTCTTCAAGCTGGTAATTCCTACCTAGCTCCCCAGAGCAAGACCCCCTTCCCCAGTGTACTGAGAGAAAATTTTTTCCTCACCTTCACTTCACTGGTCATTGTAGCAGCATGGCCCTGGGAAGGAGTTTTAATATCTAGTTCCGTTTTTCCTCAGAGCTTCATTGACAGTGCTTTAAAATCCATTCTCAAACACATTTTGCTGCTTGTTCCAATTCTAAATCTTTGGCACAGCTGGGTTTCCTTTTGGAATGTTGGTTTTCTCCAAATGGTTGATGAGTGTTGTACTGAAAGACATCACCCAAAACTACTCCTCACCTTCACCTCAAGTCAGGGACCAGAATTTCATTATTAGAAGAGGCTCATTCTGGCCTCTAAGAATCCCTAATGGAAACACAGTGTTCCTGGGAGCTAAGAACCTCGGGTCAGTGCTAGTTAATACCCTGGAGGAGATTATTTGTCCCAGGCTACTCCCATGCAACTCAGGACCTGATGGTTAATAAGTTCTAAGGGAACAAGCCAGAAGCTGGATTTGAAGGGCCATGACAAATGAGCCCCCATCAGGTGATGGCTGGAGGGACCATTTTTGACTTATGGAAGATGGGGCTAAATTTTCAAAGAGGAAAGCATGGAATCAGGAACTGTTGGACCCAGACAAGTCCCTTGGAAAGGTCATTGTTCAGGTAAAGAAACTGAGACTCAAAGAGTTTGGTGATTTGCCAGAATCAACGTAGCAACTTTGTGCTGGGCCAGAACCAGCACGTGGATCTCTTGACTTCCAATCCGTACTCTTTCCACTCTGCCAGAAGGGACTTATCCTCAGGCGTGGCAAGGGTAGAGGAGTATAGACATTTATTTCCGGAAAAATTTGTGCTTTGGGTCTCCTGCATTCCTAGTAACATAATTTTCTCTAGGGGAAAGGAAATGATGAGTTAGACTAAAACAAGAAAAGATTTTATAAATACAGCTTAGTGAGGAGTATTGTCACCTTCTTGTTCTTGTCCCAGACAAAATATCCCAAGTCCTTCAGGATTTCTCTTTTGTTCTTTACCTTCTACTTCTCTGGCCTCCAGTCCCTATCCCGTTAGTTTTTAGGGATGGATCATGGAGACCGGAAATACACACACAGCAGATACATCTGTCCATTGGGTAAAAAGAAAAGCATGTGTGCACATGAGTAAGTCTGTGTTCATGTGTGTGCAGGCCATGATGTGTAGAAAGTTCAAGAAGAGCACCAAATTAATGAGTCCTCCACAAATAGCTGGGTGCAAGATGGCCTGTATTCAACCCAGCAATTGTGCTGGAACCCCAAATTAGAGTCTACATTGTTCTTTGTTGCCTTTGTTTCAAGCTCAACACCAACCTTTTTTTTTTTTTTGCTATAAAAAAATAAATCTGAAAACAATAAGTCTTGTTCATTGACATAAACCGGCTGTCCGTTCCTTGTGGGACCCATGCTGATAAAAACCAGGGGAAAACTATTTTATTTGCAATGTAAAGAATTTTAGCCTGTGGAGGTTTTTTTTTTTTTTTAGTTCAACAGCAGTAAAGGTAGGGACAGCAACCAAATAAGCTATTAAAATCTGTATCCCCCGCCTTCACCCTTCTCCCAGTCCCAAGAGACATAATTAAAACTCCAGAAAGTGAGAAGCTGTTACTAATACTAACATAACTATTTAGTGCAACAGAATCATGCATTTGCCAACTTCTTTTTTTAAAAATAGTTCAAGCTGAACTTTATTTTGCTATTTCACATACAAAGGCCTTTTCTCCGTGTAAGTGCTTTCATATGATTTGCCAATCAGCCTATGAATAGTTGTCAAGGAGAAGACATGTTGGCCAGCCGTGGGGTCATACTTCTTAGGGCCACTATGTACTCTTCAGATGTGCACTTCACTCCTGCTGAAAATGGTCTAATTGGTGGCTCATATATTAGCCTCATTCCAGTTCTGTTTAGAAAGAGACTTGCAGTTCTAGCTGACTAAACTGTCCTCTGTAAGTTTTTGTATGCAATCAGAATAGACATTGGAGCAGATGGAAATGTGCGTATATAATAAGTAGTGTTTTTGGTAAGGTGGATGAAGGCATGCATGCCTAAACTTCGGCCCAGAGTTTATATATACACCTTGTTCAAAATTTGCAGAAAGAGACCGGAAGCGGAATAGATTTAAACTCTGTGGAGTAGATTTTAACCCTGTTTTTCATGTTGGGGCACTACTGTTGAGGGGTTGACTCCGTCCTACACACACACACACACACACACACACACACACACACACACACACACACACACACACACACACACACACACACACACACACACACACACACACACACACACACACACACACACACACACACACACACACACACACACACACACACACACACACACACAGTCTGGCTGGCTTCCAAAGTTCCAGACACCTTATGAGGAAGCTTTTCTCAAGATTAAATTCTCAATTGTCAGATTCTGAAGGTATTCAACAGCAACTGCGTTATACTTGTAGATTTTATGAACTTCTCCTCTCAGTCAATTGATGTAATAATGTGAGTTTATCTAAGAATCCAGCAGAGTCCTAGATCTGCCCCTGGAACCAGCTGTCCTGGGAATTTCTAAAAACACTTTCAAATTCCCAAAGGGAATCTTCTAGCTAATTTTAGGGCATATTCATACAAGGTCACTGAAAGGGCTGGAGCGTATGGGTCGAATTTCTAGGTGGCTTTGTGTATTTGGCACTTCTTTTTTTTTTTTTAACATCCTTATTGGAGTATAATTGCTTTACATTGTTGTGTTAGTTTCTGCTGCATAACAAAGTGAATCAGCTATACCTATACTTATATCCCCATATCCCCTCCCTCTTGCGTCTCCTTCCCTATTCCATTCCACACTGGCTAGAGCGGAACTTTTCATTCTCCATTCACTTGTGGTGCACACCCTGTTCCCATGGAGACCTTTGGCCACTCCCTCCCCAACATACATGCAGAATCTCAGGCACACATCCTCTCTAAATTGAATGGAACTGTAATGACCTTAAGAAGGTTAAGTCCTCTCTGTGTCTGTTTATCTATAATGGGAGATAATATAAGTATCTGCTTCAACAGGTATTGTGAGACTAAATGAGATAATACGTGTAATGAGTCTGGAAAGTGCCTAGTACATAGGAAGAGTCAGCGCGTCGGGTTTTACCATCATTAACATCACTTTGAGCTTGAGACACCAAAACACCTTCCTTCAATCTAGGACAGTGATTGATAAACTAGGGCTCCTTGGCCAAATTCAGCCTGCCACCTGCTTTTATATGGCTCATGAACTTAGAATTGTTTTTACATTTTTAAATGATTAGAAAAATCAAAAGAATGATATTTCCTGATATGTAAAACTTACATGAAAGTCAAACTTCAGGTCTACAAATAAAGTTTTATTGGAACACATCCAGGCCCATTCATCAGCATAGTGTCTACTGCTGCAGGATAGAAGGGTTGCAATAGGGAACGTATGGCCATGTGGCTGGCGAAGATGGCACTTTACAGAAAAATTTTGCCAAGCCCTGACCTTGGAGATGGCATAAAGTGTAGGTCATCCTCCAGACCACCAGAGAGTATTCGACCCACTTGGAAGGTATTTGACTCAGGATCAGAAAAGATAGTTTTGCCTTTTCATTTGAGACTTTTTTTCCACAATCCTCCCACTAAACTAATAATAATGTTTTTTAGGAATAGACCGTGTCTTATTATATCTTATGTCCTTTGTAGTGCCTTACAAATAGAAGGTAATCAATTGTTATTTGATGAATGAGTGATTAAATGAATGAAGGAATGAATGAATACATAGAGATAAATAGTTGATAGATATATACATACATACAAACATATATACATAGTGTTTTGGAACAAATTACTTACCTTTTTATTATTGCCACATGTGAAATATCAGAATTATTATAGTCCTGAAGTAATGCTCTAATAAGCCATCTAATTACTAGAAAACACTTAGGATAATATCAAGAACAGTAAAGTGTAACAGAAGAAGCTCTCTGAATTGAAAGTCATCTAACCATTCACTTTGAAAATGTGCTGACTGATGGCCATGTCCCACAAAATGTGCAAAATCAGTAGGTAACTCTTTGAGCCCCATTTACACCTGTTTCCATCATTTAAGTTGTGTACATACCAATAATCCACAATAACTGCTTTTGGCGGTTGTACTTGATACTGAAAATGCATAATCAATTAAATACTTGAAACATCCTGTGACCAGATTAAAGTGGGGAAAAGTAATATTTAAATACCTTCTCTGAGCCAGGTGCTGAGTTGGGCATTTCACATAAACCTGGAAATCCAGATTCTCTGAAGCAAGGTTTTCTGTCCACATTCTTTGTCAATTGTATCTACTTATAGCCATTGAATGGGACCATAGCCTAGCAGATGTGCTCATTTTTTGCTCTCTTCATAAGCAGTATTGATTGCCCTGGCCAAGTCAATTGTGTGGCTATTTCCATTTACACATCATTTAGCTGCCTGAATTGATTGCTTCTGCCAGGCCACAGTTATGCTGTTTCAATCATGTAGATCCAGGTAGTCTCAAACCTTTCACGTGGAGCACTAAAACATCAAAACACCAGGCTCTGAAGAATCAGCCTAGCATTTTTAATTCCGTAGGAAATTAATGTTAAGATTAATAGGGGGCTTCCCTGGTGGCGCAGTGGTTGAGAGTCCGCCTGCCGATGCAGGGGACACGGGTTCGTGCCCCGATCCCGGAAGATCCCACATGCCGCGGAGCGGCTGGGCCCGCAAGCCATGGCCGCGGAGCCTGTGTGTCCGGAGCCTGTGCTCCGCAACGGGAGAGGCCACAGCAGTGAGAGGCCCGCGTACAGCAAAAAAAAAAAAAAGATTAATAGGAAACAAATTATCAGAATTTTATGTTGTTCAATAGTACAAAATAGATTAGAAATTTCTGGAATACATATTTCATAATAACAAAGGAAAAGAATATCACCAATTGCTTTCCAAACAAAGTATGCATTCACCAAGACTGGTAAATACCTTTGGTAGCAGATGGCTCTTTAGATCTTTTTTTAAAAAAGAGGAAACAAATGGTGATTTTAATCATCTTTGATTATTGGATGTTGGCATATTGAATTGAAGTTTTCTGATGTGTTTACTTGGTTCACATAAAGATAGCAAGGGTCGGTGACCTGGGAAAGCAAAGTACCGTGCTGAATGGGAACAAAACCCCCTTTACAGGCTACCTGCAGTGGTGGCAGCAATCCATCTCTGGCACTGGTGGTAAAAGAAGGAATGGGAATATAAAGACAGCTTATTGCTCGAGGGCATGATTTTGCTTCCATTGGTTTTTTTTTTTTCAATTAGTAGGAAAAGCAGGTTTGCACCTCCTGGCAAAATAGCCTGTAAAACAAATATATGCTTTAACAAATAGACTTTAGCATGGGCCAGGTAAATTCCATTGAAAATCACAGTAGTGACTAAAGGTATATTTACTATTGCCGTCTTTTTAGACTGTCGTGGAGACTGTGCTAAAAATAACACAAAAGGCTATAACTGCATTCTTGGAGAGAAAGCATATTTCCCCATCTATAAAATGGGAATACTAATATCTTGGAGCAATGTTGTAAAGGTTAGAGGGAATGCATGCAAGATGCTTTATACACAGATAGATGCTCGATAAACTATTATTACATAACTATCCCCACACACATCCACCTGGGAATGAACTCTCTTAGGTGCCCCTTGCTAATGGGATGATCATGATGGATTCCTGTGACACTACTCAAACATGTAGTTTCATTGCAGGCTGTCATGTAAGTTCAGGGAAAATCTGAGTCAATAAAAAGATGATTGGTGTCCAGCTGCCTTTGCACACATGTCCCAAAAGTGAAAAATGTGGTGACAGATATTCCAAATTCAATCTTGTTTCTTCTATCTATGGCAGTCTTTTTCAGTGAGACCTGGTATGACATTGAGCCTACCCCCAGACATGAGTGAAACAAAAATTAGGAAAAAAACTGAAATTAAGAAAATAAGTAACCCAGTGTGTTTGATTTGGCAGAGAGTTGGAGTAATTACCCTGGACAATTTCCACGCAAAATGTTAATATCTAATAGAAAATATTTCTTTTATTAAAAGATGTGAAGGTACCACTTTGACAGTGACTTTTATCCTGGAAGAGCCATCCATAAATCATTAGAGTTACCATTTGAAAAGTAGAACTGGGCATTTTCACTAAACATCTATGAACCTTTTCCCTTTGAGGCACTTTGGGTTGATAGGATATTGAGGTGCCAGTAATTTTCTTGGGAACAGAAGTAATTCTGTACCCTGTCAGTGTGTTGACAGGCCATGCCCTTTCCAATTTCCAGCATGAAGGCAAGTAGTGTTTTATTGAGCCCGACTGGACGTGGGTGAAAACATTCATTATACATTTATTTTATTTCTTTAGAAGTAGCTATTTCCATGATCGCCATTTCCTGATTTAAACTTTGGGAAAATATGAGTTTTCCACTCATCCAGGAGAACATGGGAGACATCACCTCACATTATTTACCAGTCAGGTACAAAGAGGTTTTCCCATAACTATCTGTGAATGAATCCATAGACTGTTCAAAAGACTCATTTCAGAATCCAGTAAAAATAAGGTTCAAGTGCAAATTCCACCTCCCAAAAGACGTGTAGAAACAGTGGTATGCTGGTAAACCAGCTTCCTGCAGGGGATAGTCCTGATTTGTAGGGTTTACCAATTTTTGTGCTCCTAGTGGTATGACCATTTCAACATAACAACAGTTTAAGAAGCGCTTACAGGATTCCTGAATATTTAACAATTGGCTCCCCCAAAGCTGGTGCAACTGGCTTTAGCACATCACAGCCTTTAGAGTGAACTTTAAAATCTGACGCCCTGACCATTGAAATTTTTTTGGCTCCAAAGGCATTTTAAAGAAGCTGGCAGGTGCCTGTTTCTTGAAGCTGCAATATAAGAACACATGGATTTGCCTCATGTACTTGCCTTTCCTGCATGGGTTAAAGCAGTCTTTCTTTTCCAGTAGCCAGTATACGTTACACTTCTGAAGTTTCTGACACAACAGACCTCTAATGAAAACACTGATTTTTGCAAATAAGATTCTCTCTCTATCCAAGCAATTAAAAATTTAAGATACACTAGTGCATATTTCCTCAGCAATCAGCCAAGATTTACTGCTTACAGGAGGCAGTGCAACTCACTCCTCTCCTGGTTCTCAGCTTGCCTTGGAGTTTTGCTGACACCCCTCTGCTAGCCAGGTACTGCCTGCCTGTCGGTGGCTGGCAAAGTGATTTGATTCCTTTATGTATGTAATACAGTAAAGCGCTTTGAGGCTTGCAAATGACACTGTTTAAATCAATACATAATGATTTATCACATATCGTGGAGCGCTTATAAATATATTATGAAGCACTAGAGCACAACAGCATCATAAGCTAGTGGGAGACATGGGTGGGAGGCCTCCATGCTGTTTTCTTCTTCACTCTGCTACTGAGATATTGTGTGACCCTGGATAATTCATTTACCTTTGCTGTACTTCGTTTTGTATGTCTGGAAAATAGGGTCACCAGTGTTGAGATTACAGATGGTTTGGAGACATGGAGTGGCATATGGGCAATATTCTTGCAAATTTAAAAATTACTATATTTTAATATCTCCCATAGAACCAAGCCTCACAGTGGATACCAACTAGGTATCCTGGCTGAAAAGTGAGAGGTTCAAAATACACACATTTGTAGTAGAAGTATAAAGGTAGACATAGGATGCTAATAGCCAAATTCACGACCCCATGACCACTATAGTTGGGAGAGGGGAGTGACTAGGGCCCGGGAGGGGGTTATGGGTGAAAATCCAATCCTATTTGTAACATTTTATTTCTCATTTTCAGTGGTGGGTACTGAGGTTTTTGTTGTATACTTTTTAAACTTTTGCTGTCTGAAAATTTATACCAGAAAGTCCTTAAATAAAATAAAAACTTAAAGGTTTCTGTTAGTCATGATATGGGTGAGCTTAGATGTTATAATGGTGTCATATTTACCAATGAACGAATAGGAGTTTTTGCTTGTGTCTTTGTTTTACACAACCATGCAGTTGGGTGAGCTCTAAATGTCCTCAGTCAACTGAGCATTGTGCAAAGACCATAAAAGGAATAACAGCCAGGGTTTAATTACTCCCCATCAAAGCCAACAGTTCATTAACGTATTTCATTAAAATGTTCATTAAAACATTTTTGAAATGTAGGAAATTGAGCCTATTGAATAACATTTCTATTGATTGAGGAGAGAAAAGAAATAGAGATCTATTTGGGAACTTGTCTAAAATGCAGCCCAGCTATGCCCCTCTGTGCCCTGGTCACATAACAATATCATTACAATTACTCATAACAATAACCAGTAAGGCACTTTTGACAAAAACTGGACTCTAATTGGACATAAGTTAAGTTAGCTCAGCTGAAAATGGAAACAACAGAGAAAATATTTTATGAAGAGGAGGATAGGGAGAGAGTTTTATTGAGATACTCTTTATTTTTTTTATTTTTAAAAAATTAAATGTACCCACATTGGCATAGCCTTCCTCATTCCCAGAATCAATATGGTAATGTGGTTTAGGCTCTTGGATGAAATCACTGAGTGCAACATTCTTATGAACTAAAAAGAAGTTACTCTCATTTATTTGCACCTAATAATTTCTTCCTTTGCTATAAGAAAAGCAATATTCTGAGTTAAAATCTGATGATTTTGACAGCAGCATGATGTATAAATGATCTGAACTCTGGATTCAAAGTCTAAAATGGGGAATACCAATGTCCCAACCAGGCTCATTGGAATTTGCACCACAAAAAGGTTGTCAGGGGCTTTCCTGGTGGTGCAGTGGTTGAGAGTCCGCCTGCCGATGCAGGGGACACGGGTTCGTGCCCCGGTCCGGGAGGATCCCATATGCCGCGGAGCGGCTGGGCCCGTGAGCCATGGCCGCTGAGCCTGCGCGTCCGGAGCCTGTGCTCCACAACGGGAGAGGCCACAACAGTGAGAGGCCCGCATACCACACACACAAAAAAAGTTGTCAGTACAAGCTCCTCATCTTCTCTCCTGGACAAGGGGCCCAGGGAGTGAACGAACAGGAGAGACCTAAGAAAGTACATCTCTGCTCTGTCAGCACTTTCACTTGTCCTGGGTTTTAAAGAGGGAAGTTATTGCCATTTCATTCCAGAGCACTTTATTTGTAATACATTCCTCCTTGATTATACCAAACCAGTTTTCATACATTGTACATTTGCATATAAGAAGATTTTAACTCCTCTTTTAGTATCCTTTTTTGAAAAATATTGCAAGATAGCCAACTCATGGGACAACCCATGAGACTATGTAGAGGAAAGAAAAGTAGATGAAAAGGCACTTTTCTAGAATATTTCAAATCCTGGGATGCATGGGATATGTTTCCAGGCATAATGATCCCAAACACACATAATCCCTTCTGAAAACACGCCTGTCCCATCTGTAAGGCACCAACCTTATCACCCGCATCTGCCATACTGACAAAGGGTCTTAAGGGTATAGTGCATGTGGCTGTATAAAAGAATTTTCACGCCATGTATTGGAGAAGTAGGTGACCAATTCAAAGTTCCAAGGAGAGGTCTCTGGACAATTGGTTTCCAAATATAACCTTTCAGATCAGGAGGAATTCAGGACTAAGCCCGAGTCTGCTTTGACAGCTCTCTCTCGTGGCATGAGAGCTAAGTTGATCCTCAGTCCCCTTGGTCTCTGCAATTCTACTCCTCATCACTGCCCCCACCCCCAGCCCCACCCCTTGGCTACACTTAAAAAAATCGCTCCAAAGCTCTCTATTCCAGTCATTGTGTCTCCTTTGTGAAGTAGTGGAACCAATCAGCTATCCTAAGCCAGCTGCTTAGATATATGCTGACATGGCTCATTAGAGTGCAGTCATAAACTCATTCATAGAAACATTCTGAAGGATGTTTTTATTGCTTTATTGTGTGTGTAAATCTCTTTGTTTACACACAGAGAACACTGATTGTACAAATGATGAAGTGCTGGTTCCATTTCTTGTCTGCTCACTGAGCAGGCACATTATGGTCTATCTTAGGTTACTCTTGGGTAAACAATGTTAGTGACCATGAGCATCGTTCACTCCACACCTTTATCCTCCTTAATACAGAGGATGCAATATGAATAAAAGCACTGATAAGGGTGGAGCATGGCTTGCACACCAGGGATAATTATGGCTGCAGATAAATGATAGGATGAGTTTTTAATTGCTTTTTGGAGCCATTTCTCCTGTGCATGCCCCAGACTTTTATTTTCCAATGAATAGGGTAGACTGTCCAAAGTCAAGGAGTAAAAATTCATTTCATGACCAACCCTATGGTTGCCTGAACCCAGAAAGAAACAGAATTGGGGTCAAAACCATCCCTCCTCTATACCTCTGCCCATGAACGGATTGGAGTGTTTGTTTTGTTTTAAAGGCTTCTTTTGTTAGATTGACTCTCATTTGGGGTGTCACACAAGCTAGAGATGCTTCACATTGGTGGTGGAGGCAAGAGTCTCTGTTCTGTGCAAACAGCAATGATCTTCACTGCAGGAGAAGTCAGTCATTGCAGCTGCACTGGGAGCTCAGGCATCCTTGAATAAAGCACATCTGCACTCACGCATAGAGAAACGTGAGAGACGCTATCGTATAGACAGCTCGCTGAGGTCTGGCCAAGTGGCCCACCAGCAGTTCCTGGCGCTCCCCGGAGGATGCAGCCTGGCTTTCTCAGACTCCGAGCTGATTAAAGCAAGGGGTGATAGGAAGGCCATGCTGAGTCTCTAGTTTGGGGAGGGGGCTAAGAAAAGGGCTGACAGCTGCTGCACAACTGGAGACAAACATGGGTAGAGATAGCAGCCTCCTGTCATGAGAGAAAAACAGCACAAAGATATGCTCTAGGCTATTTGCCATGAATGAGTGCTTCCTCAATAGTCCCTCGATTGGCCAGGTCTCTCTCACCTTTAAGTCTCACTGTGTACTAAATGCACATAAATAGACACTAAGTATGATATATATGTCATAATTTATAGTAAGTCTTCAGGTGGAGAGATCTCCAAAATGAGACTGAGTGTTTTATTTGGTCCTCTGCCTCAGGACGCTGCCTTCTTGGCTCATCCCGTTCACAAATGTGCAAGAGAGTCTGTTTTAAACAGCCTACTCAGTAAGTGTGCCAGGCGGATGGGATTTTTCCTGTTTATTAGGCACCCGTGAGGAAAGCCTTTGCAGGCGATTATTTAATATCTGGAAAGTCCCTCAGCAGCTGGAATCGGTTCCTGTGGCATTTTAGAAGATGGAAATGGTGTTCAGAGTTAAATGCCTGATAGGATGTCAGATATTTTAAGCAAAGGAGGGCAACCCAGGCTCCAAAAGAGGCAACAAGGCACTTTTTTTTCACTAGAGAGGAAGTTTAAGGTATCAGCTGCACACTCTTCCTAAACCCATTTCAGCAGTTTTTTATTCTTCTTTCAGTAGCCCATGACACTATCCTGCAGCCAGATATGCCTTGTGTACAAACAGCCCAAAGCCTTTAACCAACATTTTATTATTAATCCTTATGGTATCCTTTGGCAGAAGGAACTGGAAACAAAGCTATAGAAATACACATCATTTTGTGACAACACATTTTACAATTATTTTTCGTTGTTAAGCTGCTTCCTAATTTACACATGCAAGAAAATCTATTTCAGTATGGATTGGATTAAATCACACTAAATTTCAGTATGATTTGGTATCTCTAATAAGTGATGAGTTTAAAAAACAAAAATGGAATACAAATACAGTGGTTCAAAATGGCAAACCAAGTGCATATACCTACCTCTCCTTGAAACAAGAAAAAAAAGAAATATATATATATATATATATATATATATATACATACTATAATCATACTGCAAAAAGACAGAGAGTACCATTATTGGATCAGAAAATTTGAGGATTTTCTAGAAGATATGATCAGAACAGAGGGAAAAAAGTCACATTGTCTTCTTCAGTGCTATATTCTCTGTCTGAATGCCTTTCAACACCCATTCACCTAGTACCAACTGAGCTTTTGCTATAGGCTGAACTTAGTTGGAAGGGTGGGGTTGAGGTGTGGAGGATGGAAACATGGCCCTTTCTTCAAGGATCTTAATTGACTCCTGCTTCTGGTATTGTTCTCCCTGGCTTCCAAACCCCAGTTCAGATATTGTTGCCTCCCCAGTAGAGCTTTCTTTAAATGCTTCATTTCCTCAACCCCCATTCCCAGTGGTCTTTCTCCTGACACATCTACTGTGCTCCCATAGCATTTATGGCATCATACTTGTTTATGACTTAAATATATCACTTTTGCTAGACGCTTAATGTTTCTTAAATTAATATACTGAATGGGAATAAAGATTTTCCCCTAAATATTCTCTCTTTTCCCCACCCCTCTCCCCCTAACTTCCATGGAACCCAGTCTCCATGTCATTAGAAACTGCTTCTCCCCCTATCTGCATGAAAGAAAAGTTTTCTCAACTCCTTATCTGGCTGTTTGCATATCTGTCAGCATAAGTTACTTGCTAGGTTTAGAGAGACTGAACTTCATAAAGAAAACTCCCTGTCTTTATTGAAACAGTCAAAGAATTCATTAAAGCTCTGATACTTTCTGAATTTTATTTCTCTGTTAAGTAAGCCACAGTTGATTGATTTTCTTCAAGTTAATTCTGATTCTTCTGGCTTTAAGGCACACTCATTCATTCACCTGTCCTTATCAGGGGCAGGGGGGATCCTGCTTGGGTCACTACCCTTCTCTTGCATTTACAGAAAATTTGAGAACCAATGACATTATTCTTAAGGGGAGGATAATGAGGATTTAATATGAAAGTTGCAGAGAAATGTAAAATTTATAAACGAGCACTGCTTTTCCTGTCATAACAGGCAAACATGCCAGCTGTGAAGGAAACTGACCTGCTGTACTTGGGCAGAAACATCATGTCACAGGGAAAACACAGTTCTTTGTTTGGATCCATTTCCTATGAGTGCATGTCACATTAGGTCTGTGCATGCCAACCCCCGGGACAACATGATTGCCCCTTAGTAAACAGCAGGAAAATAAGCTGCTCTTTCGGCTGGCTGCACAGTCCTCCTGATCACCTAGAGAACATAGTTACATCATGATAAGGAAACTGAAGGAAGCAAGCAGAAGAAAAGTCTGGTCGTTCCTCTGATGGTCTAGGGAGTTAAAAAGGCTGCCTTATGGCTCTGATCGGCCCCTAACCTTGATTAAAAAGGTGAGAAGAAAACCCAAGATGATATTCCAGGGGCTTGGACTTTTATGAAGCAGAGACCCCCTGAGTACCTACAAAGCTCCAATGGTGGGTGACTTCACCATTGTGGCTTCATCGCAGCTCAGGATTTTACACCACCACTGAGAGGCATTCCAAACACGATGTGGGTAAGCGCACTCTCGTGCTGGCCTCGGCAGGAAACGGTGGTTAAACTTGGCCCGCTAAAACCTGCACAGCGCTGGGTTGTTGATTTTTGCTCCCCACAGCAAGTCTTTGGGGGCCAAACCATAAAGCTGACTTGTCATCTCTCTCTGAAGTTTGATATAAACACTTGCCCCCTCCACACACATATATACATGCAACACACACACACACACAACCCTGATGAGCTGACCCATGAATATGCTGTGAGATGTGTGAGGAAGCTTCTCTGGAGCCTTCAGCTCTGGACAAGCTCTGTCTCTGTTTCTCTCAAGGAGGATAATGAAGGGATGAGAGAGTCTTTGGTTTATGAGTTAACAATTGTCTGCCCATTTGATTTCAGTATCAGGTTTACTAGTTAATACTCATTGCTATGGAGGAAGATATATGTGAGGGCATCAGTATAGTTGAAAGATCACAGTTTCCTCTGTTAGTAAAATCCACTTCTTATGTGTGTCAGTATGTGGATAGGATATCACCTGGAGGAATATCTCCCCCCTGCTGTGTGAAGCCTCAAGGAGTCCCTAAGGCAAGATGGAACCATAAATCTCTGGTTTAAGATTCCATATTTATATTTTCCAGTTGGAACAATCTCTGGTTTCTAGACCAAGGTATCAGAGACTGAAAGCCTGTTCTCATATGGTGATTTGATTTCTCTCCCCATATATTTCTGGTATTTATTTTTCTTCTAGGAATTTAATGATTCTCATCTTCCCTATTTATGTATGTGTGTGTGCTCATTTTTTCTACCCTCTTCTCTCCTTTGCTCATAAGAAATGTGTTCTTTTTTTCCCCTTTTTAAATTGAAGTATAGTTGATTTACAGTGTTGTGCTAATTTCTGCTGTACAGCAAAGTGACTCAGTTATACACATATATACATTCTTTTTTTATATTCTTTTCTACTGTAGTTTATCCCAGGAGATTGGATATAGTTCCCTGTGCTATACATTAGGACCTTGTTTTTATCCATTCTAAATGTAATAGTTTGCGTCTACTAACCACAGACTCCCAGGCCATCCCTCTCCCTCCCCTCCTCCCCCTTGGAGAAATGTGTTCTTCTACACCTTGTCATGTATTCTTTCTTGTGCTTTAGTACTCCTACTATTTTATCAAACGAGGGATTGATCATTGCTATTCCTTCCCAAGTGCAGGCTAAAATCTTTGGGGGGAAGGGTGTTTACAGTGCCTCTCAAACAGCCCACAGAAAAATTACCTGGAAGGCAATTACTCAGATTCCTAGGCCTCACCCTTAGAGATTCTGACTTGTGGGTATGGACTGGGGCCCAGAATTTGCATTTCTAACAATTTCCCAGGTGATGCTGATGCTGCTGGTCCCAGGACCTCAATTAAGAGCTGTACGGCCCTAGAAACCCATCATACAGGACTTTTCTGCTTACTTACTTTCTAATATCTTTCCATTGGAGAGCTATCAGCCTTGTCATGAAAAACAAGCTGAACCAGTCATCTTGTTGATGGAGGTGGAATTAACATCCTTGTCTTCCAGCTATGTGTCAAATCAAGGAGCAATGAACTAATTCAGCCCTTCAAGTACAATTTGATATTTCAGATTCCACATCTTTTCCAGTTTCAATTCCTTATAGAAGTTTAAAAATAGTTTTGTCTGTGGAAAGAGAAAAATATTATGTCGCTTTTTTCTTTCCTCTCCACCTCCTTTTTTCCTCCCTCCCTCCCTCCCTCCCTTCCTTCCTTTCTTCCTCTGAAGGTAAGGGTTTAAATAAATGATATTTCCTATTTCATTCTTCTGATTCCTCTTGTGCCTGCCATTTTTCCATCGTTCTCCTTCCTGTGTTCCTAGGCAAAGAGTAGCAACTGAGTTGGAAAACATGAAACCTGTATATTTAACATTTTCTCAAATGTGATAATTGGTGATTTTCCTGAGGCTTGCCACAGAAGCTATTTCAGCATGCAGTTTGTTTTTATATCCCAAAGATTCACCAAAAGGCATAAAAGATTAGAAACAGAACTCTTTTCGTCTACATTAATGTTTTTCCATAGCAAAATGGGCAGTTTTTTTTCGGGTAGGGAGATGGAGGTGATTAATAGTGGAAGAGCAAGAAGGAAAGGAGAAGAGAGTTTTAGAAATAGTTTATTCTCCCCAGAAGTCACAGAACATGTACAAATAATGAGAGTTCTGAAAGAAAGACAGACCTGGCTAAGTATGGTGTCGGGAAAGTCTGTGATCTCAAGCTATTAAATATTACCCAGCTCTTTTTTGCTGTCATAATTCAAAACCACAGTGACACTGCGGTAGCTGTAAGTGGTAATCTTGCTGTTGCCCAAAAGACTATGAAGAAGACAAAAGCTAGGAAAGATCAGAGAGCATATTGGGTTGAGATAAGGAGGTTACCTCATTTTTCTATGGAAGCTTCATGAAATACCCACTTTGACCTCTGCTCTGGGATAATTAATTTCAGTAATGCGAAATAGGGGAGGAGTGAAAGGTATGGGTTGGGGGTTGGGGGGTGGAAGAGAACGGGAGCCAGTGCTCAACATTTCCGGGATCTCCTGTAGCCCATCTAAAAGGACCGGGCAGGGTTGCATTAAACCTGATTGGAAAACTCTGCTTAATACATTAAAGAAACAGCTTGCAGAAACATCTACCTTCCTTCCTTCCTTCCTCCCCCAAACAGTAATGAGTCCAAATTGCTAATAAAACATAAAAAAGATGTTGTGCATGGGCCATTTTTCTGAGCTGGTTGTTTTTTAATGTTAGTTTTCCCACAGCTGTGAGCATGCTGTAACTATCAACTTACCAAATGCCCCAGTTTAAATGAAACTTGAAAGAATGTATTTAGGAACTTTATAAAGAAGGTAGAGGGAAAAAACAGACAAGCAAGCGCTATCAATTTTTTTTCTTTTGATAAGAAAGAGGAATTTGGGAAGGATATGGTGGGGGGATGGCTTGAACCGATAAAGTCTCAGCAAACAGTGGTTGAAAGAAAAGATAGATTTATTCCTCTCCTTGCAAAGCCAGTATTCAAAGATTGCATTCAACCTGAATGGAGAGCAAGACAGAGGTATGTGATAGAATTTCACGCACGTTACTGTGGACATGATCTAACTTCTGAGGTTAACTTACCCAAGTAGAATTAAGAGGCAGTTCTAAAGCACAAGGAAGGACAAAGGATGTTTCTTACAGCTTAAACATATACGAAATCCCAAGTAAAGGACATTCCACCCAGGATAGATCAAATGGTCTGAACTGTCTAAGGAAATGTACTTAGTGCTCTCTTTTTCATTTCCACCTCTCAAAAAATAGTAAACATTCTTATTTGGAAATGTGTGAACACTGTTACAAGGGGCAATTTGCCAAAAGTTTAGGTCAGAAACAAGAGACGAGTGTGATGAAGATTAGGCATGCACTTTAGACCCAGAATTAGAAGTTGAGCTCCATCATTCTGTGGCTCAGCAGCATCATTCCAGCTGCAAAACACCTTAGGGATATTTAATGTTCTGTGCCCACCCTTTCTAAATATATATGACTCAATATCCCCAATGAGTAATGTGGCTGGCAGCCATACCACCTTCAGCTAAGCTCTCGTAAGCTGAACAGGGCTGGGCTAGGTCGATGTTCTTATGGGAGACCTCCAAAGAAACCCTGGAGACCTCCAAAGAAACCCTGTCAGCGATGATTCAGTGGGTAGTTCCCTGCCTTGAGTCAGTCCCAAATCACTTTCCTTTCCTGGCATTAACAGGTCCTTTATATATGCAGGTGCAGCTTTTTCGAGAATCGGTCCAAAGCCTCTTTTTTTGCTTTAAAACATTTTTTTTTTTTGTAATTTAAAGTAAAAGGCAGTGTGGGAGTGGCCCAGAGAAAGGGAGGAGGAAAAGGAAGGGAGCAGCAGAAGGTGGAGAGAAGTGATCCATTGCAGGCCAGATCCCATTTCAAGAAACTCACAAAGATGCCTCTAATTATTTGACTGTATACTGGGGCCTGGTTGCCATCAATTTCGCTTAGATCGAGTGGGTCACCAGCAACAAGATTTGGAGATCTCCTTTGATGTGGAGAGTGAAACAAGGATTGATGCTCTTGGGATCTTGTAGAAAGTTCTGACTTGCCCCTAAAAGATCCATTCTAGACAAACCCAGATGATTTGCACAGCCACATCTAAAAGTTCTCAGATGTATGCTGTCACTGGGTGGACCTGATCAGTCCCAGGGTGACCACTGCAATGCCAGCCAGAGCCATCAAGGATACTAGTCCTTAGTGTGTGTTCTTGTAAGCACTTTCCCTGCCCTTCTAGTTGCTTGAAACTACCATCAAGCTTCGTTGTTGGCAGTTAAAATACTACTGTGTTACTGTCTAGAAGCTGCCGTTTTGAGGATGTTTAAATTCTTAAAGATATAGAATGTTTTGACCTTTTTGGAGTATAAAGCACTTGTTAATATGTAAGAGGAACTGTGGCAATATTTCCTTTCTTCAATGAAATATGCTTAGGCTGCTTCTATCCACATTAAACCAAGGATATGAATAAATCTGCCTAAATATTTTCTTTGGGATAGGAATCATTTTCTAAGTAAATCCCATTGGATGATATAAAAAATAATAAAGAAAGAAAAGAAAAAAGATGAAACAGTGAAAAAAAAACCTTCTCAGTGCTACATAAGAGAAGAATTTGTTATGTTTATTTGTAAACTTGCAAAATATTTCTAAGTTTGCAAATAAAATAAACATTTTTCTATACAGTTGTTTTTGAAGTCACATCCAGCCTGTCTCCCTAAGATGACAAAGCCCAGGAAACAAAAACAAATATCTGTTCAATGGAGTTGAAATTAGTCCATGTTTATACTTTTATTTGAAGGATGTGTTAGACTTCTAAAAAACTACAAGTGGTAAATATTCAATTATTATTAATAGATTTTTCTAAACTTTTGCTTTGCCTTTAAAAAGAAGAAGTTACAGTGAATAAGATAATTAAAGGTTCAAAAACTGCATGTCTGCCTTTTAGTCACATTTAAGTTAATTATATGTCTTCTTGCATAATTTCCCCAGCCTTGAATATTGCATAGTCATATAAAAAAATAAAACTTTTTCATAAAATGCTCTACAGTCAGGTTATACCATATTTTAACCTTTATTAAACTCTATTTGTTTCAGAGTTCATTGTGAGGGTATGTAAAGAAAATTCATGAAGTTTCCCTTCCTAGGTCTAATGTGTGATCTCACTTTATACTGTTCAGTTTTTATTAAATTTCTTTGCTAACTCAATGCTAAAAGATATATAAGAAAACTAATAAAAAGTATATCACATCTTTTCATTTGCAGAAAAAAAATCAACATTCTGCATTACAATATGAGGGGTCACGTCATACATTCCTTTCCATTTTCTGGGTTTTGAAAACATCTCTGGATATGTCAAACTTTATTTATTTTTTAGTAATCATGTTTATTATATATTGTTACTATACAAAATTCTATTGTAATTATGCAAATCTGAATTATGGAGGTATGAAACAATTGCTATAGTCAGTAATACTTATATGTTTTCCCCTAAAGCATGGATACAAAAGAAAAAATTACTTATTACAATCTTTAATATCATAAGGAAAGGACTAAATGCAAAAATTGGAACAAAAATGTTTACGAAGAGTTAGGTTTTCCTCTAAACAGAGTTTGGGTGAAAACAGGCTTTATTCCAGTTAAAGTAATGGAATGTAGGAAATAACTTGCTCTTTTTATATTATTTTTATGATATGATTTCAGTCTATATTGGAACCACATTCTATTGGTATGCCTCAAGCATTCGAAGGCATTGGGTTTTACCAGTGGGTGAGCAAGTGAAGTTTTTTTCCCAAATTCACAGCAATATTTACATCCAGGGACTCCTGTTACCTCCCTCTTCCAGGGGTCAGGGTCTCCTTTCTTACTGACCTCAGCTGCCCAGGCCTTGCCCTTCCACCCTGCCCTGCTCTGATGTCCCATTTGGTGGGACCCTTCCCAGTGTGTAGCACAAGAAATGCACCAATTCCACCCACCAGAGATCCTTAGGCCAGAAAGAACACATCTGACATGAGGCACCAGGAATGCTTTCTTGAAGTAGAAAGCATGTGATTTGAGCCTTAAAGAAGGGATAGAACCATGAGTCCTGGAAAATGTTTCAAGGAGAAGGAACAGTGTGAGCAAAGTCGTAGATGTAGGAAAGATCAGGAGAGACTGTGTTGAGAGAAAGCAAACATGTCCAGTTTGGCTCTAAACAAACCTTATAGAATATATGCTGGTGAATAGTGGCAGATGATTCTAAAAATATAGGATGCAACCAAATAACTGAAGAACAGTTTACTTCAATTAACAATTGAAAGCTTGTTTTTGAGCAAAGAAATAAAATTATGAAAGCCCCATTATGATGGCTTCCTGGAAAAGAAGAAAAATTAGTGAAAAAAGTGATGAAGTCTGTAGTTAATAGTATCAAACCAGTGTTAGTTTCTTAGTTTTGATAAATGTGCCAGGGTTAAATAAGATGTGAATATTAGGGAAAGCTCCATGAAGAATGTACGGAAAGGCTCTGTATTATCTTTGTGACTCTTCTGAAAATTGGAAATTATTTCAAAATAAAAAGAAACAACAATAAAACACTATGGGACTTTATCTCCAACCCAGGACCCTCACATCTGGGCCATCAGGGGATGGTTTTGTTGTGGCTCCTAGAACAGAAGTAAAGCATTTGTTGTTTTGCTGTAAGCTCTGGAAGTCTGTTTCCTGTGTCAAGAACCTTTGTTTCTGTAATTTCACCTGCTCCTGGGGTCTGCTTCTTCCTGTGCCCGCCATAAGGATGTACCTCTCAGCTGGAAGCTAAGGGTGGCTCTGGGGACTCAGGCATCAGATCACGATGGACTCCCAGCTCCTGGGGGCTTCTTTTCTTGCTTTCTGTACCAGTTGTCCCGCCATCCCCTTCCCTTGATGTCACTCTGAATATTCTTGCTGCATGTGATAGAAAGTAAAACGTTTTTAAGACCAGTTAGCACAGAATTTGAAAAAGCCTTATTTGAGTTCACTGCCTTTTAATAGGTGATTTTAAGTGTACCTCTCCATTAAGACCATGTACCTGAGTTTGGGATTCTAGGGGCTACCGTGTTTCTGTCACTGGAAATATTTTTATAGTCATTAATGCAGATTAAGAGAAGCTGACAGTTTATCCAAGCATAATATAAACATATTTCATCCACGAATACTTGTATCCAGAGTAGCTTATATGAGGTAATTGTCCAAAGTTTGTTTTTAATTCTGCCTATTTCCCATCTGCCATCTCAAAAGCATGAGGGTACAGATCAATACAAGTCAAGACAACAGAAGTTTGCTAATATAGAAATATACAGGTGTGTGCATATTTATATGGTGTGCATGTATGTTTTCCATCCATCTATAGCAGCCTGCTTTGTTGATGAAGTTATAATTACATTTCCTACAACAATCTCTTATCCCAAAGTGTGTACTAGATTGCTTGAGTTATTTAGTGACATTTATTGCAAAATGAATACAGTCACTTCCTATTTAGAAATATGTTTCCTGCTTTCCATGATCTCTTCTCAAAAAACTGAGGCTCTCTTACAGTTAGCTTTAGCATAAGCATAGTTTGGGTACCTTAGATGTTGCTAGCTTCAACTAGAAGAGAGCAATCCTAATTTTGCAGTTTGTCAGGAGACAAGCAAGAGACTTTTGGTCTTCTTCCCTGTCTCCAATACTTCTTCTTAAATTCTGGTAACACTTGGGTTACTCAGTTGCCAGTCTACATATGAGGGTTCAAACCAGATAATGAAGCCAAGAAAGAAGAATTGAGCCTTTCAGTTCTTTGTTTTGTTTAACAGTGACCCCAAAGGAAAAGCAACAAGGTGTGGTGGATTAGAGTGGGAATACATCAATCAAGTGCCTGGGTTTGGGACTTGTCTCTGCCACATGCCAGCTGTGTGATCTTGGACAAGTTACTTAACCTCTCTGAACTTTTGTTTATTCATCTGTAAAAGAGGGATGAGAATTGAAGCAAGGTTTGCATTTAGTTAGTGAGAAATTGCAGATTAGCTTTTAGCACATTACTTGGCATGTAGTAAGGATTTACTGATTAGTTTTTATGTTTATAATAATTATTATTACACTTCCCTATTCTTTTCTGCCTCCAAAGTTCAACCATGTACCTCATGCCACTGAAGTGTACATTTTAAAAAGGTTAAAATGGTAAATTCTATGTTATGTCTGTTTTACCACAATTTAAAAAAACAACAACATAATGAATGGGAAAAAACAAGAGTTCTGACCACCCCAGCTAACCAAATACAAAAATCACTTTTCAAAATTAAAAACACACATCCAGGAGGCCAGACAAGTTATATTATGGAATTATATTATGAAAAATTAATAGTTTTCCAGAAAAATTATATTATGGAAAAAACACTGCACTTAGAGGTCAGAAGACCTGGGATCTAGTTAGTAACTGTGCTCTTGGTCTAGTCCTTATACCTTTCTGACCTCAGCTTTCTCCTTGGGAAAAGTTCTAGGATGATTAAATGAGTTAACAATTACTTTGTAACATATAAATTGGCATGACTGTGGCCAGAGTCCCTATTGCTTTTCATCCACTTCTAAGAACAGAGCCAGGATGTTGTACAGAACTGCAGGAAAAGTGTCCTGTTCATAATGCATTTATTTGGTTACAAAAACATCAGGGCATTTAATAATGCTCTATGAAATAGGCCCTGACAAATTCTGATTGACAGAGACTGTCCGTCTTGACTCAGTTAAGGGGAAATGCCCTGGGCCCCAGCTGTTGAATCAGTGGGCCATTTCCAATGCCCCTCGGCTGACATCTTGTTCAGAGCACAGCCTCCCCTCGCAGGAGCCCAAAGCCAAGAACGAATTAAGGAAGATCACACAATGAGACTGTCTCTCCACAACACAGAGATACCAGGCCTCTCGCCCAGGGTGTAGTAGAAAGAGCTCTGAAATAGGCACAGGGGCCTGGGGTGATTTTGAGCTCATGACCCTTTTCTGTACTTCACTTTTCTCACCTGCAAAATGAGGAAAGTTGGTCTTTAGAATCTTCATGGTCTAACACCTTATGAGGTTGTGGTAACAATACTTTGAAAATTTTAGGATATTTCCCTGCTTTTCTCCCACATTTAAACATTGTAGGCCTTAGACTCACAGCTACCTTGGTTTCCTGCAACCCAAGACCCACCCACCCCCATCCTTCCCCTCCATTGCCCTTTCTAAGTCAATATAGGCCATCTGCAGAGGAGGGACAGATTTATTTAAACCCAATGCCTCTACTGTTTAGGAAAATTTGGATTTACCTGGAACAACTTAAGGATTTTCATAAAAACATCCACAATTTAACTTTCCAACTTTAAGATGTATTATTTGGTTTTTGAAATTTGGGGTGGTAAATTTCTCAAGTGTCTTTCCATTTTTAAAAAAAATCCAGGGCCTCCAGGTCTAATAGAATGAATAGTATCACACATTGCAAAGGACCTCCCCATTTTAAAACGTGTCCCAGGATATTTGTTTTCTTTAGAAAACATCTGCTGGAAAGCAGCCTCTTACAACCTGTTGGGCAGCCCACATTCCCAAACTGACCTGGGACCATCTCCAAGTGAGAAATGTCTTAGAGGTTTTACAATCACATACAGTAAAGTTTGTTGTTTAAAAACATGTTTTAGGATTTTCTTTTTAGTCTTGTTCCCTAGCTTTTGAGACAAAAGAAGTTCTCCATCTAAAGCTCATGGATAATTTCAATTTTATCATTTCTGCTAAATCTCAAAAATGGTAATGGGTAAAGCAGAAGCCTCTGTTGACAGGAAGTTTATCTCTTGCTAATAAAAACTACACATATTTATCTGAGTGTTAGAGCCATGTTTTAACTCATTCAAGAACAGTGAATTGTAAAGGAGAAAGTACCCAGGCAGAGGGTATCTAAAAGCTTTGGCCCCATGTAGAATTGTTTTAAAGCTCCTTATCTTTTGTTGTTGGCAAATAAAATCTTCAAGTTCTCTGCAATACAGTAATTTCTCTCTTGATGTTTACAAGCCTGGGGAGAAGGGGTAGCATGCTTGCAGGAAAGGGATAGGGCAAAGGAAACTGAGTCCCTCAGTCAGCTGACTCTGTAGCCTTTTCATCTTTTCCTAGGCAGAGCACAGCCACAGGAGGGACTGGATAGATGATTCTCAGTAAATGTGTACTCCTTGGTCATCTGAAGTAACTATTGTACTTATACTGACTTCAGGACTCTCCCCTGCCTCCTTCCTGGATTTTTCTCCTACCTCACTAACTGATCCTCCTCTGCCCTCCTCTTTCTGCAAGAGCGGCCTGCATGACTCAGTTCTGAGACTTACCCAGTCTGTGGCTTTCAAGATAATGCATTGGAATTGATGCCCGATGGATGTCTTCAGCCCTAACTACCCTGCTGAGCTCAGATGTTCCTACCCCTCTGCCTTCCTGATTTTTCCATCTGTATGTCACTAGACATCTCAGATTTCACTTGTCCAGAGCAAAAGTCTCCCCCCTCCGCAAGTCATTTACAGTCTTCATCAAGGTCATCAAGGTCAATAGCATCAGCATTTACCCACTTGATCGGGTCAAAAATGTGGAGTCCGGGCTTCCCTGGTGGCGCAGTGGTTGAGAGTCCGTCCGCCTGCTGATGCGGGGGACGCGGGTTTGTGCCGTGGTCCGGGAGGATCCCGCATGCCGTGGAGCGGCTGGGCCCGTGGGCCATGGCCGCTGGACCTGCGCGTCCGGGGCCTGTGTTCTGCAACGGGAGAGGTCACAGGGGTGAGAGGCCCGCGTACAGAAAAAAAAAAAGAAAAAAAAAAAAAAAAAAGTGGAGTCCTCCTTGCCTCCTCTTCCTTGCTCCTGTGGCCACTCAGGTGCTGCTGGCTTCAGCTCAGTCTCTCCTGGCTCTGCGGTCTTCTCACCCACGTTTTCTGCTACCAGCCTAGCGCAAGTCCCCATCGCCACTCCTCCAGACTATTGCGAAATCTCTCAACCGATCCCCAAACTTGAATTCTTACCTTCTGACGGTCCATTTTCCATACAGCAATTAATGCAACTTCTTAAAAATACAAATTGGATTAAGGTAGTCCCTTCTGTAGACTTACCAATGGCTTCTCTCTGCCTTAAAATAAAATAGAAACTTTTTGCTATGGTCTTCAAGACCCCTACCTACCTCTCCCAGGTTCTCTCTTTCCCCTCTCCTTCTCTTTCCCTGCTGGCCTTCTTTCTTTCCCTGCAGGGAACACATACAGTCCTTTCCCATCTTAGCACATCAATCCAGTTTGTTCTCTCTGCACACTTTCTCTCCCATATCTATACCTACACCTCTGTGTGTCCTTATTTGATCGTCCTTATTTGATTGAGAGGTAAAATGTCATCTCTTTGGAGCAGACTTCCCCGAACACTTTATCTGAAAGACTTCACCACACCCAGTATCCCATCTCATCACCAGGTTTTATTTACTTTGTAGGAGTTCTCACTATCTGTAATTATTTATTTGTTTGTTTGCTAGTTTATCATCTCTTTCCATCCATTAGAATGCTGTCTCCCTGAAGTCTGAGACCTTGTTGGTTTTGCTTTCTGCTGTTTCTCTGAAACCTAGAACCTAAGACTCAGCAGCATCCTTCTACCGATACACTTCCCTCCCATTTTCTGTACTGGTGTCTCCAATACCATCCTAAGACCTTATGGCTTTGCATTTCCTTGAGTTCTCAGTATATACTATGCCACAAATTTGCCTTTATCAGCTAAAATCTTTTGTGAGATGACTTGAAACCAGTTAAGAACAAAAAGGCATCAAGAAAGGTAGACAGAGATATTGAAAGAGGAGACGAGAGAGAAACAAAAGGATCTCAATTTTGCTGAGGTTTGGCCAGGCCAAGAGATATCAGGTAACACCAAATAGCCTTTGTTAAAATAACAGAAACTTTTGACAAATTAAAATGAAGCTGCCCCAGACTGAGTTATGGGGCCTTCCAGGCTCAAAACCATCTTACCTTGCAAAATTGTGCTACCCTATGCAACCTTGCATCGAGGATACTGTTTCAGTTTGAAATAAGGTGCACATGCGCTCTCACACACAAAGGCATCTCAGATTTGAGACAGGGAAGACTCTGGGTTGGACTATGAGAAATCAACAAGAAGGATTTTTTTTCACCAAATGGAAAGCGTAGTTTGCTGGCAATTATAGAGTATTCATTTCTGAAAGTATCCAGAACTTTAAAGAAAATGGCTGCTCCCAAACTATTTCATTCAAAGATTAGAGTTATTAATAATGATCAATATCTCTTCATTCCCCAAATCTTGGAAGCCTTCCTCTTTTGTCAACAGGAAGCTCCTCTGAGTAAATGGATGTAAAAAGCTTCAACAAGTGTCAGAATGAAAGGGGTAGGATGGCCCCTGACTAGAAGGGTAGTAAGTGACCAAAGAAATGCTTGAGAGACCTCTTTGCTTTTGGCATAGCCATCATTATTTTTGATGTTCACTGCCCTTTATCTCTTAGAGCATTACTACCTCTGTTGCAGCATTATTTCTCAGACATTTGGCACCTCCCAAGGTTTTTTCTTTTGTCTGTCCCCTGCTTGGGTGTGTGGTGTCTATTTCAATAGCTGTTTCAATGGTGCTGTGACCATATTAATATGACAGAGAGTTGGTCCAAAAGAAATTACAAGGACCATCTTGTAATTCAGACACTTAATTCCCACTTAGCAGTAGATGCAGCCCTTGATGACTCACAGGTCATAATCCTCATTCCCCTTTATCGGTCACTCTTGTTTTTGGGTCTGTGGATGGACTGGCACTTTATGAGGTTAAAAATAAAAGATTTCTGAAAAACTTTGATAAGATCCTTTGGAGAAAGAAAAGAACCCCAGAGAAGGGGACCCTGTGCAGAAATCTATAGCATTCTGTTGTATACCGAACCAGGACCACTGTTGGATGTTCAATTAAAGTTCTAGAAGATAACCAAGTTATGCCAAAGTTGTGGTGGGCTGGCCCATGCAATACACTCGTCAGTTACCACTAATATTTCCTTCCCTTCCCCTCCCCAAGGTACCCTCCCTGTGATTGTCATTAGGAGACTGGGAATATTGCAAAGTAAACATCTGGAAGCATTGATAGTAAACATAGGAGAGAAATGCCTTGCTACACCAGCCACAGGTCAGGAAACCCTAATCTTATCGGGGGTCCTGGAGACCATAATTCCATAGACCGTTTAGATGGCGTTATGTTACTGTGAACACATATGTTTTGTTTCCATCCTTTTTAGGCATCCTGTTTGGGGAAAGCTGGTTTTTAAAGACTTGATCATTTTAGGGCAGATTATTCTGCTTTTTACCTTAAAAAAAAAGGTGAAAGAAAATCACAGCTCCTTTAGAGCCTGAACAGCAGGGAAAAGACACAGTTATTTCTATTTGTTTTCTTTTATTTATTTAGTTTATTTGCTTGTACTATTTCAGGGACCAAGGATGACCACATAGAATTCAGTCTTCTTCAAGTGTGGTCTGTGGATCAATAGCATCAAAATCTGGGGAGTTTTGCTTAAAAATACATATACTTAGGCCCCACCTTCGCTGTTGGAATCTTTGAGGCAGCACCTGGGAATCTGCATTTTAATCTGGTCTCAGGTACACCAAATCTGAAAACCACTGAAATAGAAAAACACCCAGGTCTGCTGGTTGGTTATAGTACCTGGCTGGGGGTTAGCCTTCAAAGCATTGAGATTCATCTGTGCATGCCTGCTTTTCTTTCCCTGTAAAAGGGGCATAGCTTAAGTTTAATACAAAGAGAGCATGCTTCTTTCTTGGGGATTTTTAACCTGGGGTCCATGGTTAAGAGGAGGGTTCCCAGTTTTTATGAGATTCTCAAGGAGGATCGTTGCTCCAGAAAAGCATGTTCCAACACCACCTGAAAAGCATGCTTTCCAGTTTGGGTGGGAACATCGGGAACTCAGATTGGCCTAGATGGTGCTTGAATCTCTCATTCTTTCCAATTTCTATTAATGTCAGAGGAATTCTAAAGCTTATGGAGAATGAGAAATTTAGGATCTTTTACCTCCAAACCTAAAGACCCCTTGGACATCATAACATCTACTTTTTCTCTCAGAGGAATGGAGAGGAAAGGCTAAGTTATTTATGAAATGTACGGTGCTACATGTCTAGAAAGACAGGAACACATAGCCGTGCATATGAAAGTGTCACTATGATTGTCGTCTTAAAGGTCTAGATCTGAATTTCAGCATAAGGCAGGATTAACTGCACCTTTCTCTCTGGGATTTCTGGTGTAAATACAGACACCAGAGTCATGTACGAGCCTGAGAGGGAAAGTAGAATGTGGAAGCGGGTTTGGAAACCAAAATATTATGTCAGCAGTTTTCTCTTTCATTTATTCTCTCTTATCAAAACCAACTTTTTAACTCAGGGGCTCTGTTAATAAAAACATAGATAATTTCATTTGGAAGACCCAAGAGCTTCATGTTTGGGGTTAAAAAAAAATTCCTCTCATCCCCTCCAGGGAAAAGCGTTGGAGGGCTCATTCTTCTCTCAGAGCCCTCTGAATAAATCAGTGCTGGTGAACTCTCCTCAGAGTAAGGGGAGGTCAGTTATTAAACACAGAACCTATAGCTGGAATCTCTGTGAAAAGAAAAACAACCACAAATACGATTTCCAAGTTTAAGCCTTCCTTTTTATTTCTAGTACCCTCAAAACCGTTCAAATTCATTCTTACTTTTGCATTTGTTTTTTTCATTTTAAAATGTTTAACAATGAAAACAGCGAATAGAGTTTACTCTCAGGGCTATTATCCAAACCAGTTAAGTCTTCTTTTTCAGAAAGCCTTTTTGTGCAACTGCAAAGTATTTGGGGGTCACTGTTTACAAAGAAGACACCCAGTGTTTTAATTAAAATTATGCAAAGGGGTAGCATTCCAGATAGGAATTCTCAGCAAATGATGGTCAGGTTCCGGTAGGCACATGTTTTCCTCCCTGTCAAACGAGGAGACCCAGCAAGAAAGAAGGAGCCTCGGAAACCAGCAGCGTGAGGGCTCTAGGAGAGCTGTAGGTATGAACTTTGCAGTGTTGGCTCAGGATGTGGGCCCTGATGAGATTTCAGCATGTGATGAGGAGGTGGTGAAGACCAGGTGAGGGGTATGAGGCAGGCAGCACCCTCCAGTTACCTGAGAGAGGGGAACTCCATTTCTTACTTTTTGATGTTATGTCATAAAAAGTTTTTCTTTTTTCTCTGCCTCAACTTTGGAAATTCCCCTCCTTTGGAAAATCTCTCTGATCAAAATCATGAAGCTCATAAGACACACATTTCCCATTCTGATGGCTGGGACCCAGACCACTGCTTGCCTCAGGACGCACAGGTTAGCCCAGGTCACCGGGAACATCTGGGTTATGGAAGGTGTGAGTGCTCTGATATGAAATACTGAGGTGTCATGGTCACTTCCCTGATTTTGGCATCAGATAACTTTAGGTCAAGTCTCAGCTCCACTGTGGACTTCAGGCAAGTTACTAAATCCCCTGATTCAGCTTCTTCATCCATAAATGGGGATAATGAAAGTGCCTACTTCATGGTGTGACAGAAAGATTAAAAGAATTAACATCTGTGGGGCACCTAACACGATGCACAGCACAAAATATGTGCTGAATAATTGTTGGCTAATGGTGACATATATGTGTCCACATACACACATATATAGACACATACATATATATATATAGTCAGCTATTGTACGTATATGTAAATATATGTGTATATATGTATGTTCATATATGTGTATGTCTACATATGTGTATATATATATATATATATATATGTGACAATGAGATATACAATAGCTACAAAACAAGGAAAAGTATCAATTTCTGCAAATTTTAACAGAGAGGATAGACAAGGCCATAATTTTGGTGTTTCACACAAGCAACAATTATAGTAGGGAAAATAGAATGGCAAGCTGAAAGACATGGAATTGAGAAGAAGGGAAGATTGATGGAAGTGATGCTTCCGAGGAAAAGTCCAGTCCGTGGCAGGCATCACCCACTTCTCCCCAGCTGGCCGGGTAGACCCAGAGCCTCTCCTGATATCATTTGCCTAGCCCTGCTGGTGCTCATGAAGTACACAGAGAGCAGTAAGTCTTCACCACCCAGGGCCTGGACCAAGGAGGCAAGTGGGGCACCCACTCTCAGGGTTGTGCAGTTGCTACCCTGCCCTTGAATGCCCCTAGGAATGCATGCCTCCTTAAATTTTGCACCCTAGGCATCCCATTTGCTTCACCCTAGAGGAGGCCAGTCACCACACTTTGTCTACAGGGACAGTGGGACTTTGGTAGATAACCTCTCCTAACCAAGGTTATCTACTGAGCCTGCGGTAGAGGCCTCTTTATCCCACGCCATCAGGCGCCCACCTCTCCTGAGCAGAGCAGGATTGTTCCCCAGACGGTCCTGTTCAGCCATGTCCTGGCTCCGCTCAAGACCAGAACATGAATTCAGTGCAGTCTGGCAACACCATTAGCCTCTGATCCTGTATATAATTCTACCCACAGATGTTTGAACCTCCTGTCCTCCACCATTTTCATTGTGTTCTTCCTGTAGTCGTAACCTTGAGTTGTAGGAACTGCTGGTTAGAACAGACACCACACAAGCACTTTACAATATTATGTAAATTAGACCCTCATGCTGTCTTAAACTTACACAGTGATGTATGTCAATTACTTCTCAGTAAAACAATAAAACAGGAAAAAAAGAAAAAAGAAAAAAAAAAAAAAGAACTGACACCACCATTCTTTAGGGATGAGTAAGTCTCAGTGGCAATTTCCCTTTCCTTAGGGTGCCCCGGCAACCATATGAGAAGCACCCCAGCCAATAAGAGAATGCCAGTTCCTCTCACCTAGAGTTTCAGTTCCTCTGGATACTTTACATAAGAGATTGGTGGAAATAGTCTAATGTCAGCTGCTCTGATAATAAAAACCTCAGGGTGCTCATAATGGCATCACTGCCCATGTGGATTTTGGGAAAGGGAAGCAAGAGGAATCTAAGGCCCCCAGAGGAGAAATGACATAGTGCAGGGATGGACAAGGCCAACCAATACATTTTCTAGTATTTATTATTATTATTATTCCAGGTATTCTAGAAGCTCCAGATCTTAAGGAAGCCACAGAAGAGGTGTAAGAGTGGAAAAGGGGAAAAGGACTTTTAGGAGGGAACATATTCAGGGAAGACTGAGCAGCCTGTGCAGCCGTCTCTCAGTTCCGTCACATTTCTTGAGGACCTACTGTATGTGAGTCAGGTGCTTGCTAAGTGCTAGGGGAACTGAGATGGATCAGCCCATTCTCTGCCCTGAAGAAGCTAACGACTCCCAAGGAAGACAGGCATGGAATGGGTACTTTCCATAAGTGGCTTATTGCTGTGGTAGAATCTGATCCAGGATGCCCCAGGAGCCCAGAGAAAGGGACACTTCTACCCCAGCCTGGTAGTCCAGCAAGGTGTTCACGGAAAAGGTAATGCCTGAACCGAGGAGTTTATTTATTCATTCACTCATTCATTTATCCAACAAATATTCATTGAGCGTCAACTGCTTTTCAGATACTGTGATGCGTTCGAGTGATACAATGACATTCACATTTTACAGTTGGAGACGTTAGGGGGAAAAATACACTATGAGTAGGCGTAATTGATGATAATATTTTAGGGCTGATCGAAGGTCTCTCATAACCTCCCAATACCTACCCCCAAGGCTTCCCGATGCCTCCATCATTAGAAATTCATTCCTTTGTCTGTCACATTCAACATCGCCACTTCAGAATATCAAAAATAGGTTTGGACACAAGGAAGGCCAGCAAGTTGCCTGAGGGTACTTGGAGCCAGAGCTGGGATGTAGGAATTACAGTAGGTACAAGACAGAAGTAACCAATGGCTGACCACTCTCTTGCTTTCTCCCTGGGAGTGCCAGGAGCTGACGCTAGCAGACCTAGCCGTCCAAACCAGCGAATCCTGCTTGCACAGAGTTTAGGAAGCATGCTGCACAGGTTGACCTAGGCAGCCCCTCAGCCTCTGTCCACTGAGAAAACACGGGACACCCAAGTTGAAGGGAACGCTGAATGACACCATGTGGGTATGCAGTGGTCTGTGACCGGAAGGTTCGCTGGAAGCAATTTGCAAAGGAGGCCTGAGAAAACCACCTGGATGGTTATTATAAATTAAAAAAGGAAGAGATGCCACTTTTTTTCTGAATAATTTTTAATACTAGGTCTATGGCTGGGTACATGTGATAGTCATTAGAGCTTATTTAACTCTGAAATTATCTGGCCCCTCAAATTCCACTGGGACTGTAGGAATCGTGGGTTAAATTTTAAAAACAATGTCTGAAAGAAGACGATATGCTTTTCGTTGAGGAAAATAAATTCAGACTTAAAAGAAAAAAAAATCAGCTCTGTCTAGGAAGGATCGTTATCATTTCTTATATTTGCTGTGTGTTTCCGTAATGTGTTGGAGCTAAGAAATTCACCCAGGCACACAAAATTTACTTCAGTTGGCTATTGTGCTCTTCAGTCCTGCAGTCCAAGTTGTGCTTTTCTAGTGGGTTGTTTTGGAGATAGTCCAAATCCGTTCTGAACTCTGAGCTCAGATCTCAGAGGTTTTCACTTCTTCGGAGCCGAACATTTCATCAGGAGCTGCGAGTATGTGAGTTACACCGAACAGCTGCGCAGTACCCACCACCCTCTCCCCAAGGAGGACACGTTCTGAAAGGAGGGTGTCGTAAGCATTCCTGAGCAAGCCAGCTAATCTGGAGGCCTAGCCTGTTGGCCAGGGGCTACTTCTAAGGAGGCTCCCGCTGGAATTACAGCATCTTAAAACCCTGATCCTCAAAGCCCCCCTTCTTCAGAAGAGCAACTAGAACATGGAGGGGGCTAGCGGGGAGAGGCGACGAGAGGGCCAAATGGGTGAAAAAGGAAGCTCTCGAGTCGGAGGGGAATTTCCTTTTGGGAACAGGATATTCTCTATCATTAGCTGCTCACAGGAAGGGAAATAGGAAAGCAGGCTTTCTTTTCAGGTGGGGAGAAGCCCATCAGCCAGTGAGAATGCCTGATTTGGAATGGCAGGGAAGGGGAGGGTACTTATGTTCAGAAGGCAAGTGCAAATGTAGTACTCAGACCCCTTTGAACTCTGAAATTGATTCTGACTCCGGCCAGTGCTCCAAAGAAGTTTTATTAGAGTGTCAGTGTGTGCTGCACATGGTTGGCCCAGTGGCATCATCATCTCATCATCATCAGGTACAGGGCCCTCGGAGTTGGGCTAGAAGCACTGAACCCATTGGTCACGTCACCCCCTGATCAGAGGCACCCTCACTGCCTTGGAACCTTTGGCCTCTTCCTCCTCCCGGCAGGAGCAAAGATGCTGGTGTGTCTCATGAGAGGTCTGTGCCTGGCTTTGGCCAAAACTGCCATCTCCTTTGTTACTTTCCAAGGAAGGCACAAGAAAGGTCCCTTTATATAATCTTTACCTACAGCACAGGGCCCCTTTTACTTACTTCAGTGAAAAAAAAAAAGAAAAAAACAAAAAGCACCATCTAGCAGCTTAACCCAGTCCCTGGGACAGGATCTAAGAAAAATCCAGTAGAGAGCATTTTCCCCTTGTGGTTATAGGAAGATGTCAATTTGGAAAGCGGCACCACATATCCATTTTGATATGTCTAAAATAATAACATTTAAATATGAAAAGTAAGGCAAGCTGTAGGGAGTGGAGAAGGAAAAGTGAAAATCCTCAGCTTTATATTAACCAACATGGTCGTTGGCTCTTATAAAAAGGAGAAAGTCATTTATATAAAATCTTATATCATCCTGCCTTGAAGTGGAAAGGGTGGTAGAAGCGATTGGAGATTTTGTTTTATTTATTCCCTGCATCAGAAGAAAAATCAATAGCTGCTTGGCGAGTCAGACGTAAGTGAGTTATACAGGCCACTGACATGGTGGACCAAACTTTATAACAACCACATTTGCCGCTGTCAGGCCACAGGCTTCAGTGGCGCCAGCTGTAATTACGGCTGATCACCTCTAATTCAGAGCTGCCTGCCTTGATAAAGGTGTCACTGGAGCAACTGTGGCATCAGCGTCAATTGGGGATTTCATGCTCCAGGGCAGACTGCTGGAGAAAGCTCTTCACCACCCCAGCCTCCAGGGTGGGGAGACTGTTGGGCAAACCTTGCTTTTTAACTCTTCACTCTGAGTTTGGTGATAGTCCCTAAAGCTCTGATTGAAATTCCAAGGGACTCAGATGAACAGCCCTGTCCCCTGGCAGCAGATATCTTTAAGAAGCTAAGAGATTTCTCTGAAAGCAGAGTTTAGAAGTTGGGATCTTTTCTGCTTGACCACATGTGAAGAGACCAACATTTGTATCACCTGGTCAACTCACTGATCACAAAAAGCGACGAGAGGCAATAGATGATTATTTTTGAAAAAAAAAATAAATTGCAACCCCATGCCTTTCTTCTGCTTTTGTGGCATCTAAAAAAAAAATTCTAGCGAACTTCCCATTTTTTTAAATTACTTTTTCTTTTCTTTCGGAAGGAGACATTAAGGGTGAGGGGACGAGAAAATGGAGAGAAGAAAGAGTTAAAAAGCTGTGCTAACAAAGCGGCCAAGTGTCTGGACAGTTCTAGGTAAAGTCCTGAGCGGGAGAGGTGTGAAGTGAGGGGTAGAATTCCGTCATTTAAAGGGCTTCACTGTCCTTTGTGAAGGATAATGTTGGACTCCCCCGCACAACCACCCCAGGCTGTTTTTCCTCCCTCTGTCATTACAGAAGAGACACACATGCTGCCCTCCCTGTATCCTTTAAAACTCACAGACGGCCCCACCCACACCAGTGCTCCCCCAGCCAGTGGGGGGACCCATAGCTTGTCTTCACTTTGAGGGTGAACGGATTCTAACTCCCTCTTCTTCGAATGACTCACCTGAGAGTGGAGTGCTAATCTCAGGAAGACGAGGTCTGTGTTTTGCAACGAGGGTCCTTTTCCCTTCTGCACATAAAAGCGACCAGCAGCGTGGGCCAAGCGAGCAGGGACTGTGATTCCCCCTTCTGGATGGCTCCACGCGCAGGCGAGTGTTTGGCCCAGAGCGGGTTTGCCCTTGCTGACAGGGAGGTCAGATGCGACAGATCTCTGGAGGGCTGGTGGTTGGCACTAAGCAACAGAAAATCCCATCCAGCTCCAGGAAAAAACGGGCTGTGGGTCATGGAAACGTGTCACCTGGTTCTGAAGAAAGCCTGCGCTGGTGGCCTGTCCTGGTTTTTCCTGCTTATCCTTCCAACCTGCTCTTCCACCTCTTCGTCTCCACCTCTGCCTGTGTCTCCACTGTTATTTCCCTTTCACCAAATTCAGGGACTTTCTTCTTTTTTTTTTTAACCAGCATTTAAAAAAAAAAAAAGAAAATTGGAACCAGTGGACCCCTGCCCGTAGAACTCCGGGTCCCCCTCTGAGTCCCAGGCAGCTGCTGGGCCATCCCCAGGCGGTACTGTTTCCCGGCTCTGTTTACTCGTTTCTAAGGGCAATTGCACCACTAAGGCTCCCTGAGTCTGGAACTCGGCCTGGGGCTGTTTTGGTTACATTGAAGTTTCTGCTTCAGTTCTGCCAGATTTAAATGGTGACTTCACCAGCACTGAGCTAAAAAGGAGAAGGGGGAGGAGGGCGAGCCCAGGAGAAAGAGAGCGAGCAAGCCGGAGGGAGAGAGCCAGAGCTGGGCGCAAGAGAAGGGCCAGCACATTACATCATCGCTTGGCCTGGAATCAAGTGGGAAGGATGTGACTCACTCAGGCTAGTTAAGCCTTGGCTCAAATTCTACACACACTCATTCCAGAGCTCTCATGTTCTGCACCTCAGGAGGGAATTCAGCCTCAGTGATGTCCATGAGGTTTGTTTTTAATTTTATTTTCTTTTTTCCGATTTTATAGATTTTTTTTTTTTTTGGCCCCTACCGCCTTCTTTTCTTGAGTCTTCGTCGTCGTCCTCCTCCTCTGTCTCTCCCCCTTCTCCCCTTTCTGCCCGTCTTTGTTTCTCCTCTTCTTCCTTCTCCTCTTTCCCCAGCCCCTCCGCTCCTCTTCTGGTCCCGAAGAGGCATTTCTTTTCACTTGGATCAGAGTTTTTGTTCTAGTACAGCGACCTGAATGAGTTGAACCGAGGCTGGGTTGGGCACACACACACAAAAAAGCAGCGCGAGCCCGAGGGATTGGAGCATAAGGGGCCACAAGTAAAAAGCGAAGCGAGAAAGCAAACTCGGGCGAAGTTTCTTTGCTGCGGTGTCGATCCTAATCGGAGGAGACAGGGAGAGAGTTAAAATGCAGGAACCAATCGCTTGAATGGTGATGTAATGCAAGAACCGCAGGGTAGTTAAGTAATGTGAGAGCAAGGGGGTCAGGGTTGCAAAGCATTTACCTGCTCTCAAGGGGTTTTCAGTTTATTATCAATTGCAGTGACTGTAACTGGCTTCAGACTGCAATCTCTAATTATTCACAGACGCCCCTTTTTTATCTTTTATTATTAAAAGTAAAACTATATTATGGTATTTAAAAAAAACATGATATTATCACAGCTGTGTATTATTTTCCACGAGGATTCTCTCTCTTTCTCTTCTTAAATGGCTCAAAACGGTTGTCTTTTCATGAAAGGTCGAAGTGAAGTGACAGTGGGAGCGGGGGTGACTTTTTGGGTGTAACTGGTGAATTGCAAATGTCTGGAAAACCCTTTGGTTTGTCATGCTGAGTAGGAAGAGTTGTACTGTTGCACTTACTGTGAAGAATATACTGTCTGTTTTTAAAGTAATAGATGATGATCCCCCAAAGCAGCTACAGTCTTTCACCTATTATTTCAGTTAACGTTAACAGCGGTTAATTTTAACTTCCTGCTCTTTCACGTGACAATTAACTTAATCCCGTGCTAACTTTCAAACCTGTATGTTCTTGAATTATTTTCAAGATGAGATTCTCTAGTCGTGGGAGAGATGATGAAAACTTCTGGATTGATTTGTTGAGAAACAGCTAGTTAATATTTGTGAGTAAGGAATTAACATGAAATAAGTGGAGAGAGGGACAGTCGATGGTGTTGTTAATGTTCTAACGATCCAGGGTACCCAGAGAGAGAGAGACTTATACGTTTTGAAAATTATGACCACACTTCTGTGCGTTTCATCAAATATATTTAGTGCTATGATGCTCTGCCTGTGCTGAATGCTTTCTGAAACCATCCAGCATTGTTAGATAGTTCTCAGCCGAAGCCCTCCGCAACTAGAGAGCCAGCCCAATGAGAGATTATCCCCGACGCTTGGCTGCTCCAAAACTTCTCTGGCTCAGTCAGTCTTGACCATCATACAGCTGGTGCGTATTGGGGCATGGGGCACGTACCAGAAAGGTGTTTATGTTTATTTATTTCATGCATGTTTTGAATATAATTAATCATGACTTTTTATGGATCTTCTCCCCTCTCGCCTTTTTTTGGGCAGAGGTGGAAGGGGGAGATAATTTTTGGAAGAAACAGCATGATGTGGTGGAGGTCAGGAGGCCTGAGTGCTAATCCTGGTGAACCTTGAGCGAGTCCCTTAAAGCATCTGGGCTTCATTTCAAAATGAGGGAGCAGACAAGGTGGGTGACAAGCCCCTCTCCCCACGTGGAACCAATCTTAGGTGATCTCTGAAGTCCCTTCCAGCTCTAAAATTCTGTGTCTGTGTCCGTGTTCTGTAAAAGTTTTGCTAAACGGTATTTGACATAAGTTTTCAGAGAAAAGTACATTTGAATTCGAGATGAATTAGTGCCTTGAAAGAAATGAATGGAGGAGGGTGAAGGGGAACATGTCTTTTCTCACTTTAAAAGTTGGTGTTTGTTTTTTGGCATGAACGTTCCTCTTGTGAAATTCTTAGTTTCCACGTGCAACCTGTAAGGAGTCCTCAGTGAGACATAAAGATGCATAAAATGGTCCTAAAAATGCAGGAGACATTTCTGTTTCGTCCACTCGTATTCATATTCAGAACAGAATTTTTAATTGAATGTATTCCCCCCCCCAAAGACTGCACAACTTCTTGATATGTTTCTGTAATTTTAACATAAACTTAAGTTTTTAGATGCAATTGAAGGCTATTTAAAACCTTCGAGAAACTTGAAAGGCAAAACTATATGTGCTTGTTAGAAAGATAATTTTACCAGACAATGTCCCTATTCTTCAGCCAAATTCCAGGGTAGTAGCCTTATTGTAAAGTATGTATTTATGGATCCAGCTTAATTGTGCACAGGGAAAGATCACAACTGTGCCTATTTGGCGGGGAGGAGGCGGGTAGTGTGGGGCTGGGATTACCCAGAGCTGAAACGAAACCACTAGTGAAGGTTATTAGTCATTGTGCAGAGTTTGATGACTGCCAAGTGGGTGCTTGAGACTCTTGAGGAATAAAGAGGGCATGATTTCTTTTTTTAGAGCGTTACAATCTATGTTGACTTGGCTCCAAGGTGTTCACCTATAATCAGAAAGGTCCTGAAATGACTGACAGAGAGGCAGGGCAAGGGGCATGAGCCCAGCTGTGATCCTCGGTCAGACAGAGTCGTACCTCACTTCCTCCCCATGATAACCCAGAGGGATAAGAGTCATTAGCTCTGCTGTTCGGTGATTGTTTTGTTTTGTTTGGAGTTTTTGTTTTGATTATTGTTGTTTTCTAATTGAAATTTTTATTGAGGTACTTGTAGACTTACATGAATTTGTAAGAAGTAATACAGAGGGCCTCCCTGGTGGCGCAGTGGTTAAGAGTCCGCCTGCCGATGCAGGGGATACGGGTTCGTGCCCCGGTCTGGGAGGATCCCATATGCCGCGGAGCGGCTGGGCCCGTGAGCCATGGCCGCTGGGCCTGCGCATCCGGAGCCTGTGCTCCGCAATGGGAGAGGCCACAACAGTGAGAGGCCCACATACCGCAAAAAGAAAAAAAAAAAAAAAAAGAAGTAATACAGAGATTCCCACATACCCGTTACCCAGTTTCCCCCATTGGTGACATCTGACAAAACTCTAGTAATATCACAACCAGGATATCGACAGTGCTACAGTTCACTGCTGTTATTCAGTGTTCCTTAGACTTACCTCTACTTGTGTGTGTGTGTGTGTGTGTGTGTGTGTGTGTGCTGCTTTTATCAATGTGAAAACTAAGGGTCAGACTTGCCACAGTTCACACAAGCTCTAACCCCTTGAGTCCAGTCCACACAAGGTCTAGCTTGCCATCACTGACAAATTTTCCTCCACCGTCAGGACCACCGGGGGCCTCATGGCTATGCTTGTCAATGGGCTATCTTGGTGATTGTCCGTGTTTTACATTCCTTGGGGCATGGCCTTAGTGGTAGCTTTGCCCTCTGTGGAGGGTCCCTGGAGCCATGCCTCACATATTAGCATTAGCAGGTGAAGGGGGAGGTAAGGCTTTGATGGCATAGAAGAAGTAGCACAAGTCTATTCCATCTGTATGCCAGGCACAGAGCAGAGGGTTGCCCACTGTACATGCCTAAGCTTAACCCTAAATCAGTGCTGAGCTCAGCCTTCTTCCTCTTCCCCTGCCATTTCCCCCCTGGTAGACACATCTATGACATGAAGAAAGGGGAGGACACCAGGAAGTCAGGCAGCTATTGGTCAGAGAAGTGGTGCGGGGTCTTCTGAAAAGAGCATGTGTTTGTGGGTCAAAAGGCCTGGGTTCAAGTCACTCTTCCACTTCCTGGTTGTGTGACTTCGGCAGGCTACTTAACCTCACTGTGCTGTAGTTTCTATCTTCTTTGTAAAATGAGGATAACCATACCTACCATGTGGAGTTGTGAGGGGTAGAGACATTCTCTAAGGGCCCTGGCGCACAGTGAGGTCACAGGAATCGAGTCTCAGCTGCTCCCACCATGAGGAGGCAGGAAAGGGTCCTCCTGGGAAGCCTCTATGCAGGCAACTGACTGCAGATTCTAACTGGACGTCCTGTTCCCAGCATCACTCAGTCTTCTTCCTTTTCCAGCCTCTCTTCCCTTATGCCTTGTTTTTATTCAGAAAATCATGCAGGGCTGAGATCAAGTCAGGTACTTGAAACGGAACTAAAAGTACCATTCTGATTAAAGTGAGGTGAGGACTAGTGCTGATGAAACCTGCCAAATTCCCAGTGACCTGAGTGGGGGGAGAGATGAGAACAATGCAGGTTGGAAGAAAGACCCTTGTGTCCCCATTCATGCTCAGCGATGGCTTTGTGAATGGGAAAATGGAGTGAAATGGAGATGAGTGAATTCAGTCGTGAGAACTGGATTCCACTCCTGGCTTGATTAAGAGAATTTCTATTTGCAATAGTTTATGTGGGTAATGCCTGTCTTTAGTCGGGTGAGGCTCCCTTTTAAGCTTGTTACCTCCTCTCACATATCTTTTCTGGTGGTAAAAATGATGTTTGGAGAATGAAGAGAAGGGGGTTTCCAAGGTGGCAAGGGTTATGATGGTGAAGTTGGTGGGATTATATAACAGTGATGGGGCCCAAGACTTGTATCAAGGGTTCCATCCTAAGGTTCCCAAGTCTCTGCTGGAAACGAGACCTCAGGCTATCTCAAGCTTCATGATAAAAACCTCTCAGATTTTACTAAATAAGCATTGGTCAGGAAGGCCAGGTCAACATTCAAAGGCAGAAATTAGTGTGAACTTGAGATTGAGCACTGTCGTGGGCCTGATGGAAAGTAGGGTGGGCACACCTGAAACTTCCCATAAAAAAAGAAGAAGCAGTGGATTGAACACGGCCTTCTCCTTTCTGCTCTCTTTTTGTTTGGTCTTCTTGGGCCTCTGAACTTCGAAGGGGACTTTTTTGCATTGGATTTTGGAAAGAAGTGTGTGCGAGCATCTGAGCCAGTGGCCATGGTCATAGCGCAGGGATGTGGGGGATAGCCGAGAGGAGGAAGGAACATGGGGGCCAATAAAAATTCTGTGGTTCAAATCTGAAGTTTATAATTTTTAAACAGACTTTGCTAGTCTGATTAAATTGTACAATAAGCCTTGGTGCTTTCAGAGGTGTGTATTTCATGAATTTTGGTTGCAGACCACAGCAGTTCCTTGACTACTTACATCCTTGAAAACTGAAATCTACTTGACTTAGCACTCCAAAGTCCACAGCGTAGTACACAAACGCTTTATAACAAGTCCATACATCTTTTCTTCCTGTGCCTACCCTGGCAGGAGAGCTTATTTAATGATTGATGAAGCAACGTTGTACCCAAGAAGAATTAATCAATAGTTCGCAATCATTATGGAGAGTGCAACAGTAGTTATACAATAGCCAAGACCCATCTAGCTATCAGCAAAGTCTTCCTTTCCACCACATGATATCAAAAATTGAATTCTACCTTATAATTTTTTCCTTGCTGTCTTTAATGACTAAAATAGAACTGGATGTGTCCAAAACAGCAAAGCCTGGAAAAAAACAATAATAAGGTTTCAAAGGAATGCCAAGGTATCTATTAATACATAGACTCAATCACTCGTCTTAATGGGAGATGGAAAATGGGGCCAAGAGGCTGTGTTCTGTAAGTTTGAATGCCTACTATGAATTACTGTGTTTTAGGAACCTATGAACTTTTAAAATCAAAGATCTTTAAAGGCTGAAGTCACATGGAGCTGGATACATGTGCTGACATGGCAGAGAGGCCATCTAGGCCCCTGTAGCCTTGGGGGCCTGGCTGCCCACTTGGCTCTGCCCCTCTGCCCTCAGTGGGGCCCATATCACTGCCAAGTAAGGGCTGCAAAGCAAGCTCTGCAGAGGTGGAGACTGTTTATTCAAAATCAATACGGCCCATGTGACTGTGCCCCACACAGTCACATGGGCCGTGTGAATCTCTTTGGAGTCAGACAGATCTGTGTTCAGGCTCTGGCTTTGCCACTTGTAGCTGTGTGATTTCTGACAATATGTTGAAAGTTTCTGAGCCTCCATTACTTCATCTATGAAATGGAATCCATGAGATAATGACTAAATGCACTCAGCATGGGAAATGTTCAATAAGTGTTAGTTATTTAATAATGGGACCAGCTGACTTTTCTTGGAAGTCTGAATAATAGTCTGTTTGGGGCATCAATAGTTTAGAGAGAAACACTGTCATTTACCAGTTCCTTCCCAGAAAGGTAAACTGAGTCACAGAATGCCAAGGAGACTGTGGACAGGAGAAGAGGTGAGGAGGGAAGCATATCATTGGCTCTATTCTCTGTGACCATCTCTTCACTGGCCAGAAAATGAGGCTTAAGATCTCACTTGAAAGTTTATTTCAGAGCCAAGAAGAGCTGGGTCTTTTTTTTCTTCCTACACCTTTTAGTAGTACTAAATCTACTACTACCTTTTAGTAGTAGATTTCTTTTTTAGATGGCATAAAGCAATTTTTCTTTTGCACTTGCCTCTTCTTGACCCTCTTATGTATCATAATACTTCAGTCAGCTCAGCAACACTCTGCAATAAGTGGCTGATCTCCTTTAATTCCTCTGGAATTAATCATAATAACGGCAATTATGATAAACCCATTTAGTATAAATGTACATGTAAATTACTCTCACGTTGCATTTTCACCTTTAGTTTTGCTTTCACCAGCATCCACCCTAATATGGTTTACAAAGTGAGCTCTCTCTAGCCAAATTATTTTTCTTAATTCAGACCTTGCCCTAGCTCAGGACGAGGCTGCTTTTTGCCATTTCCTTCCACCGAGGGTGAAGAGGAAGCTCCAGTGTACAGGTCACAAGGGATGGCATTTGCTTTGCCTCTCAGCATCCAGAACTTCCTTAGCAATAGAATAATAATCCTCTCATTCTAAATGCATTGATGAGGCGGGAACTTTAGAGATCCTTCAACCCAGTTCATTCATCTTAACGATCAGGAATTGAGGCCACCCCAAAATGTGACTGATTATCTGCTATCATAAAGCTATTTGGTGGCAGGTGCCAAGACCTGGCTCTAATGCAGCGAAGAGAACATTTTCACCCTGCCAGGCTCTTGGGTTTCCTGGAGCCAGGAACCATATCTTCTTGCTCAAGCTGATGCTTCTCAATCCCCTTTTGACTTCTGGCTCCTGGGGATGGTGTGGTAGGAAGAGTGCAAAGAAAGACTCAGAAGTGCAGGGGCACAGAGGAGCCGCTGGCAGGCTTGGAGAAGCTGGGAGTCATTCAGGCACCTGGCTGTGCAAACACTCCACCCTCTGGTCAGGAGGGAGGGGTGGGGAGGCGGACAAGATATTTTGCTTTCTGCCTCCAGCCAAAAGCTCCCTGGTGTCTAGTTAGTGGGTGGGGCGAACTGTCCCTAGTCCATAAGTGAGACGGGGTAAACGTCCAGGAGTCAGCTCTCTCTGCTTCCCACCTCCCTCTCGCTTCCTCCCTCTCCCCACGCCAGCCCTTGATACACTGAGTGCATGGGGATGAGGACAGAGCTTGGAAACCCCCCCGAACCAGCACCCACCCACCTGCAGGATGTGACCTCTGGGCTCTGAAACTCGCTGCTTCCTCCCTCTCGCTCCCCACCTAGGGAACGGTTTTAGACCACAATTCCCAACCCAGCCCCACTTTGCACTTTAATCCCAAAGAGACTCTGGCACTTTGTGACCACAGAAAACTTGTCACTTCATTACGATTCTGAAAAAAAAAAAAAAAGGGAGAGAGCAAAGGGTAATTCATAGTTGTTTTAATGACTTTGCATCCTTTCCCAGGGAGGCAGCTTTCGGCTGTTAGGGACAAAGGACGCCAGCACTGACATCTAAGAGTGCAAAGCGGGCAGCATTTTTCATAATGCTTTATCACGAGATGCTTCACAGCCAGTTCACCCAATTAATCTTCCCACAGTAATTATCCAGGTGCTGTACTATTCAGCGTCCCTGCAGTCTCCAAAGCTCCGTGGTGTGGAGATGAACTATTGTGCCTCCCGACCTTGAAAGGATGTTTCTAACTAATTAATGATTGTTAAGTGCTTGGAAAATGCACTTTGGAAATACGCTGGTGCTAGGATGTCTGGATCTTGCACTGTGCAGCTGCGTGGTACGCGAGTCGGAAATCATTCTTGCCGTTTGTAAATCATACGAAGATGAGTATGACCCCTTCTTTGCTCAACTAGATATCTGTCCCCGCATCCCTCCCCTACCACACATTGGTTCCTTGTTCGTTTCTCCCAGTCTGTATTAAGCTGACTTTGGTGAGACAGTCTGGTGATTCTTAGGATTTCTTCCAGGAAGTGAGAAGGCTCATCATCGTGCTGGGTCTTCCAGCCATGTGGTCTTTAACGAGGCGAATTGAAAACTGCTATTGGCTGAACTGCCAGGAAAAGAAACATGGTTTTCTGTATGGTAAAGGGGGTTCGAAACTTTTTTTTTTTTTTAATTTATTTTTGGCTGCGTTGGGTCTTCGTTGCTGTGCGTGGGCTTTCTCTAGTTGTGGCGAGCGGGGGCTACTCTTTGTTGCCGTGTGTGGGCTTCTCATTGAGGTCGCTTCGCTTGTTGCAGAGCACGGGCTCTAGGTGCGCAGGCTCAGTAGTTGTGGCTCATGGGCTTAGTTGCTCCACGGCACGTGGGATCTTCCCGGACCAGGGTTCAAACCTGTGTCCCCTGCACTGGCAGGCGGATTCTTAACTACTGAGCCACCAGGGAAGCCCTCGAAACTTTTTTGATATGAACAACAGTAAGAAATATATTTTATACCACAGCCCAGTGTACTCACATGTATATGCTTACCTATGTGTGTGTATGTATAGTTTGATGAGACAATTCTTAATCCTAACTGTGTCTAACTTCTTGGATATCACATCCTATAAAACACTAGCCATGTCAGATTAACCTGATTTCACCAATTTCTCACTAATTGATCTACTAATGAACTACAGCCAGAGTTCAAAAAGCACTGGCACAGTGGAAATGTCAGTGGAGTACTGGACCAGGGTCAGGAGACCTGGGTTATATTGCCAGCTCTGTCCCAACTCCAAGATTCCATCCCCAGACCTCAGTGTCCTCATATAAAATTAAGGTATTTGTTTTCAAACTGAATTTACTCTTAGAGTACTTTTAAAAAAACAAACAAAAAATTTTATGGGGAAGCGCAGTATGGAAAATAGAGCCTCTGATTGGCCCACAGCTCCTACCTCAACTCATGTCCCCACCTCCACCCAGAAGTCCTTGGAACACAATCTGAATATTACTGGACTAGAAATTTCCTAAGTCTCTTCTTGTTCTGGCATTCATTGATAATTTTATTTCCTAGGTAATAGATTTATCTAATGAAACACACCAGGTTTTACTTCCATTGATTCTGAGCTAGGAATTTTCAATTGGTCATCTCCAGAATGAGTGGGAATTTTTGCTGTAGGACCATAGTTCTTTCCTGCTTCAGCTTTATGGCTTGTTCTTAGGCCTCATGGGCTAGGCTTCTTCAGGGAAAGAATGAGTTTGAAAGGCCTTTGGTGGACGTGTGAGCAGGCAGACGTGAAGATGTTTATTTATGTCATTGTGTCTGTTTTCTTGCCTCCTAAATTCAGCAGGTTTTTGACTGTTAACACAGCTCAAATCATTTGGCTTACAGCTGGTAAAATACAATTTTCTGGTTCTCCGAAAGAAAGGTTTTTCAGACTTATCAAAAGAGAAGCTCATAAGACTTCTTGAACATCAAATAGTTCTTACAAAACACCATTTTGATGAGTTAAGTGTAAATGAATCAGAAACATACAGATTAAATTTCCCTTGAAAGACACATGGGTTTAAGAATTAAGGGGGGAAAGTGCTTGGCAAGATGGATTTCAGGTTTTTGCCAAACCTCAAAATGTTTGAAAAATGGTTTGAGACGTTTTTACTGAACACAAAATGCCACGGAGTTCACCCATCCCAGACATAATAGCGAATCTTTTTGACAACAACTTTATGACAAGAAAAAAGGCCTGTGGGGCTTAGCCAATTTCTCAGTTCTCTTTTAATACTGCCCTCCCACCCTACCCACCAAAAAGCCCCACATTTATAGGGCGAGGAGAACTGTCTGATTGACAAACTAAAGTTTCAAGTCAGGCAATTACCAGAAAATAACCCCACCACTCTTAAATTTTTGGATTTTTTTTCCTCCCATACTACCCAAAGTCAATTATACCATTTTCTAAGTGGAATAATACACTCTAGGGATATGCAGTATTTGATATATTTTATTCACTGGTGTCTAGAGCAATGCACAGTTATTCTAGTCATTTGTCTGACATTATAGTGCCAGCTTCTTTGGAGACAGAAAAAAAAAGTCCACTAAAAGCAAACGGATTGGAGGGAAATATCCATTGGTTTATTAAAACAGCCGCAGTGTGGAAATGCTATATATTATAGAGGCAGGGCATGGGTTGAGGTTCAAGTTGCTGGGAATGGTCCTAGGAACTTGAATTCTGTTATAGCTTCTTTATTTAATAAGCTATATGAGAACTTCTCCACACTTTAGAATTTTTACTGGCGTGCGGAAAATCAGGAGCAACATAGGAAGGACCCATGGACTGATTATGTTATGAGAGCTGTGCATCTTATGTATTCAGTGCCCTCCCATCCCATTTTTCTTAGGTATTCCTGACAGAAGCCAGCTGACAATCTCATTTTTCACATGCGAAAGCACAGACAGAGTGGGTTTTGGGTCAGCTGCACACAGCGAATGAGGGAAGGAGCCTGGGTGAGAAGGCTTG